>NC_089278.1:35900017-36235731 GCF_963678975.1 Dysidea avara
AAGCCATATAAATACAATGCCCATTACAGTCCTTTCCCGAACTTGTAATGGAGCCAAACCATACGTGTCTGTTGTTGACACCTTTGTTGTCACCAATAATTATCTGGTTGGCTGAAATGTTAACTCTGTTGAGAAAAAATCCACTTTTAATTTTTAGCTGTTTTTCAGGATTCAGCTCAACGTGAACATACTATAGCAGCCAAACAAAGAAGATTGGTTTGGTGGTAGAAATAATTATTTGTAACAGGTTTTGAACTATATCTCTTGTGAAACGTCTTAGTTCAACCAGTGCCTCCATCTGATCAGAGGTTTGTTATCTAATTTACCAAAAAGGAAGGCATACACAAAAGGCAAAGCCTGTACAAGGTGTGAGCCACAAAAAAGAACACTACAACTCCAAAAATACAACAGGAACAAAACTACACAGTGATACAAAAAAACATCAGTGAAAAATGATCCCGTACAACATTTAACTACGTACCCACTCTAATAGAACACTCAGATTCTCAGCGGCGGGCGGCGTCAAACTTTCTTAGAAATCACGTGACTTCTTGGAACAAGCGATTGTGGGGTTGATAAAATGGCAGACTTCATTAAGAGCAAGATTATAACAAGGCTCGCCAGGTGACGTTAAATATAGCGTAAATAATTACATACAAGGCTGCTCCGTGCTGTTTATCCTTAATAAACGGATGTACAGTGGTTGTTTCCTTTTAGCGTGACATGCTGTAGTTTGTTTACGGCCATACATTGTTTCAATGATGTAATATTGCTACTGAAAAGTAGGACTGTGCCGTATAGTGTGCCCCCCAGTCCCCAATACATGCAAGCACAAGTGTTTGTGCTTTTTGAACTTTTCGTTGAATGCAAGATATTGGTAGGTGTAATGCACCTATCAATGTTAAGCCCCACTACCCCCATCCCGGGCTTACTAAGGGATTAGTGGGGGATTTTCACTGATTTGATCAGAAATTTTGCCCCAGTAGTGGGGCATTTGACCGTTCGAAATTTTAGGTGTTTGCTTTAGCTTGTGAGCTATAAGAATTGATCTGTTTCCTAAAGTTTATTCCAGCAATACTACATGGAGATTTGACCACTAGTTGTTCCCCAGTGGGTGGAGAATTTGATTTTTCAAAAGGTCAAATCCCCACCATTTCCTCCACTACACCCGGGAGGGGGGAGGTGGGGGATAACATTGATAGGTGCATAAAGGGCATTGTTAACAGGGGCACTAAGTAGATAACAGATAGAAAACAATAAGTACCCTACTGCACATTAGATGTGTACAATAAGCAAGTCTTAGCAACTGGAGGGCATACAATGTTGCCATGGACATGGCAACTACTACATTATTAGTAAACTAAGCTGTTGTCTTCACATCCTTGTAACTTAATGCACAATCATGCTGTAGCGTTGTGTGTGTGCCACAGTGTTGTGTTCGCAGTACATAAGTGTAGTGTGATATCAGTACACTCTGATCATGTCGTGTACCCTACAGGTTTACTAAAGATCTCAAGCCACAGGACATCAATCTTAGTTTTTTCAGTGGCAAAGGAGAGCTGAATAACTTGGAGCTTAATCCAAACTTCTTGAATGAAATACTGCAGTTGCCTCCGTGGATTGAGTTCCACAGTGCTACCTGTGACAACATTAGAGCTAAGGTTACCTAATATTTGTAAAGTGTAATGGCTGCTAGCACAGTTAATGTGCCATGTGCCATGTAGAAATAAGCTTTAAGTGTTTGGTAAAGCAGTACTTTTGGTGGGTGATAAAATGGTAAGTTTTACTTAGACCAATCTAATCACTGAAAGTTGGAAAGGATTTATTGGTAATTATCAACAGTTTTTTTTCCCCAAAATAATGATAATTTTCTCTTTGCCAAAAAATTCTTGTTTATATTGTCACCGTGCATCCTTGTGTTCCAGATTCATCTGACTAGACTACAAAGTGAACCAATTCAAATTGTAAGTTGTCTATATTAGCTATCAATAGAACTTTTGAATAGTTAACATGCGTACACTATAAACACATAACTATACTACACATGTACGCACACGGAACAACATATGTGCATGCATGCACACGCACTCATCACACAGTTTCTTTCTTGTCCATAAAGTACATCAATGAGCTAACGATCAAGGTGGCGATGTGTGAAGACAAGGGACCTCGATCAAAGCAAGAGCTTTCATCTGGGTGAGTAGTCTACTTGAGGCAGAATACATGGTACAATCTGACCTTGTGCCAATTTTACACCAGATTGCAGTTAGCACTTCCATCCTTTACATAGATGTTTGCATGTCCCACGTTGTAGCAGCTAGTTATAACAGGATGCCAAGATCTCAATGATGAACTAACTGTACTAACTGTACTATATCCCCAACTATGCTCAGAATAATAATTATGGTATATAGTTGTTTGCAAAGGCCACAACATTGTAAGTACACAAATTGTTTCATTAGGATAATGCCTAATACTAGACTTTATGTCCTGCCTAACTTTTAAGAAATGGTTTTGAAGGCTCCCACACATTGGTGAAGGAAAACTGGTCAAGATTTGTATCATGTTCAGTATGCAAGATATGCTCTTTCTGTGTGGGTCTCTTATTGTCTTTTGTACAGTGTATTCCTGGTGTTCTGTACATGATTTGAAAATTTTGCTTGAGGTGGTGGAAATATCATTTATGTATGAACATAACATTTCCCCAAAATGATACAAGATCATAAAATTTCAGGTGCTACTGCTTCCTCTCCAGGATTACTATGCTAACGTCCCTTAATGGATGAATGAGAAATATACCAGAAGCCAATGTGGAACATGCTTGTGATTTTCCTTCAGGAAACTGGTCATGTGCTCAGCCAGCTATTGGCATGTGCCTGCCACTGCCTGGTTTAAGTGTGAAGAAATATTTACAATACTTTTTTTGTCTTAGTATCCATGCCCACATTGCTTTGTAAATTATCCTCTTTGACAGCAACCAATTCAAAGAATGATTGTGTGAATAAATTAGGTAGCTATTGGTGAATAAATTTGCTATCGGTTAGTACAAGCAAGATTTCATAATTTCCAAATAGCTCAGGTCATGCAGAGATTACATGCTATTTGGGATTATATGAAGAAGGTGAAGTTGTTCGGCATACCAATAGTGTTTGACCTTACTAGCTACTAATACATGGGCATGAATGCCATGTGCTGTGCACGTGCATGTGCATGGAGAACTCTTATAAATACCCACCATTTGGCACTTCAACCTTTGAATTAGCGAACCCATTTGGTTGGGCTAGGATGGATGGGACCATTAATCCCTAATAGCATGCAATCATTGCATGGTCTGAGCCATTTGAAAACTATATTTCAGAAGGCTCAGTCTCACATATCAATGGTGTTGTTTGTAGCTTGAAGTCAGGCTCAATAAATATTCCCAAAAGATTGTTTAGGTCTCACCCGGAGAATTGACAACAGTACTGCTCTATCAAACGTAGTGTCACAAAATGGTTGGTAGTAGAAGCTTTTGAACACCGACTCTTAGCTCCAGACTGCATCCTGCATGATATCATTCATGGTAACATCTGGGCCTGCAGCTGCAGATGTTGCTGCTTCTCTGACTGATTGGTCTGAAAATATAATAGACCAGCTAACCTAACGGTCTCCTGCAGGCAGCAGGCAATAGTACATGAAGTAACTGACTTGTGCAGCTTTATGATGGCCACTAACAGCTTTAGATCTCAAATCAGCTGTGGCAGATTCATACCACCAGAGTGTTTCCAGTGGACACAGATTGTATCATGTGGGCAGGAAGGAAAAAAGAATTTCATTAGGGCCCTATCCTGAGATGGTCGTTTTACTAAAGCTGCCAGCAAAAACTCTACCCTTTCAGGTTTGTAGCGATATCTATTTAATTGCAGAGGAGAGATTGTTCCCTTCTGTAGCAGGGAGTTGTTCCCTTCTGTAGCAGGGAAACCACATCCTCCTGCCTAAGAGCTGCATGCTCCTGTACCCTTCTTGGGGTCCCTAAGGTTGAAAAGGTCTCCTTACAAAAGGTATTCGGTACCCTTGTATGGAATCCAACACCCAAGTGTCTTTTGTCAACACCTTCCAGGTGTCTACTTTATGGTTGAGCCCCTGAAACCTATTTCCTTTGCCTGCACAATTTTTTTTTTTTTTTTTGAGATTGTAGGGTGTTGAAGGAGGGCAGCAACGTTGAATGGTAGGTATGATACTCTTTTATAACTTTCTTAATGGCAGCCAATTGTTGCTATAGTTCGTCTGGAAGCTTAATATCTAGTCTGTTGTGATCGTCAGCCACTACTGTCTTGTGAAGTACATTGCATAGGATGAGTTGTTGGGTGTTTTATACATGCTATTTTTTGAGTGGGACCCCTCTCTCTGTCTTTCCAGCTTGTCAACAAAGACATTTACTGTATTTGTGGCCTGGTGTGAGATCTCATGTGATTTATACGAAGCCCAAGTTTTTAAAAAAACAGCTAACCTATTCAATCGGGCTTACTGGGGTTTAACGTGCCATTGCCATGTACTCGTTGTATTTCATCGATTGGGAGGAATTTCAACACCCAAGGAGGTCCAGTATACAAAAACCATTGGGCTCATGTGCATGCTTCCAACCTCCTCTGCATACAGGTAGTGCATCGAGGTCCATTTGAGTTGACTGTCATTTTCCAGCCTTGCTTGGCCACACTAGGGCTGACTCAATGATGATCCTGATGAAGTGCGTTTCCAGAAAACTGACGTTGTAGATGGGGAGCTGCTACCTGTTCAAGTGGCTAATAGCATCCTTGGGGAATCTGACTCAAGAAAGTGCAGTACTTAAGGAATTCCACTTCACAGTCCTCTGCCCAGGCCACAAGGTCCTTATTGTACTCTTCAAGCATTTTTATTACTTTGTCCAGCATTGGCATCTTTGTAGCATATAAGTGGTGCGGAGATTGACACAATCTTCATTGCCCGTTGATCTCTTCAAAGGGTTTTAGGATGTCCATCTCCTCACTACAGAACAGCAGGATCCGTATTCAAGGGGGCGGTTCCATTGGACAAGAAGCAGATCTGCTAGAGGTATCACCATCATCATCTTCCAATTTGTCACGTGATGCTCTGATGTCAACTAGGTTCTCCTTCTGTGATGCCCCAAAGTCCAATATCAATGAAAGCTCTTGAACGTCTGCTCAAGGCTGGCGGCAACAGATACTACTATCAGATTGTTAGCCATCACATACAAAGCAACACTGAACACACAGCCAACAGTGGTTAGCTAAGGAAAAGGTCAAAGTGCCAGGCATAAGAGTAGACATGTGGCATGTATGCTCACGTAACTAATTAGTAAGCTGGTAATAATAGGAAACTGGGTCAAACCACAATTGATGTGTGAGACTGAACTTTCTGAAATATAATATGATCCTTGATACAAGTTAGGCTCCTACAACACTAACTTCCATTTTGTGCATGTGTAATTATGTATATATGTGTCTGACCTATTTTTGCTCTCTCTCTTGACTGTAGTGGTCCCACCAAGTATGGATTTACTGAGAAAGTGATAGATGGGATGAGAGTAGAAATTAAGTTGATCACAGTAAAGTTTATTAACCCAATATTTAACCTACATCTCAGCACCCACGACATAGTAATAGAGAGCAAGACACCAAAATGGGAAAGTGCTAAAACACTTGCAGAAACACGTCTCAAAAATGAGGATGAAGACTATGTAATTCTCTACAAGGAGATTAAGTTGTCCAGCATGAGGCTTTCTGGTGAGGGCCCTCAGCTACCAATTCAAGCCATGCAAATTAAAGTGGTGATGGGTGAAACAAGTGTACGCATAGCGTACAAGCGTCGCATGTCCACCAGTGCGGTAATGTGGACGCGGTTTGTATTGGTACTGGGTGACATGGTTTGTATACTGACTCAGTCACAATTGAGAGCTGCATCTCTGCTTGTGCAGTCGATGATCAGAACAGGGCTGGATTCATACCACAAGGAGAAAAAACGCAAACAGGAGGAGCGAAGAAATCCTGAAAGAGAGAAAATAGGCTGGTCAAAATCCAAACCACAAGACGGTGATAAGAAAGCAAAGAAAGTTAGTCCTCCTCAAGGCAAGAAACAAACAGTAACTGTTGTGAATGCAAACACACCAAAAGAGACTGTTTTAGCATTGCGGGAAAAATATAAAACTGAACAGCTTGAAGAAAAGCTAAAGGAGTACCAAGATGGACGTCGTGTTCTTCCTGTGTTTGAAGTGGTCCAAAGCTCATTTCACATACGCAGCGGAAGAGTCGACATACAATTTTGTGATGATGTAACAAAATCTGAAGAATTTGATAATGTCAATAGCTCACTGCTAGTCATGTTAGAGAAGTTTTCATTTGACTTGTATCTTGACCAGAAAGCTTTTTCTGGCCGCAGTCACTGGGCAAATGCCAACCGGATACTCAAAGACCAGCAACAATGGGCAAGAGAGCTTAGAGACAATTTGATGGAACAGCAGCAGCAAAGAACTCCATCCTCACAACCAAAGCCTACGATTCATCTAGATAAACTGCACGAAATAGGAATTAAGTGCAGTTGGCAGCAGTTTAGGATTGAGTCAGTGAACACGACAACTGCTCGTAACGTGGCCCTCCCACTGGTGAGATCAGACAAGGCAACGTTCAGTATCCCAGATGACAAGGAGTTTCCTGCAGTACAAGTCAACGTCACACTCTACCACTACCCAGATGTGTTTGGGAAGGCTTACCTTAGTAAGTGGCTTATGTCATACACAAACTGTATTTCATTCATCAAGATGTAGGACATAATATCACAGTGGGTTCCCTAAGTGTCTAATATCCCCCTAGAAATAAGGGAATGATAAGGGACTGTATGTAGTTCATACGAATATTGATTTGCAGGTTACAATCAGTGGAACCCACAATTTCTTTAAACCCAAACTCCAAATGGTTGTTCTATTAGGTTATTTGGTCCTCCATTAAAGTATAATAAAGTTTTCTAGGTAGAAACTAGAAAGTTTTGGAGGAACAGTTTTGTAGCATATTTTTTTTCACCACTACTCATTGCATAAGTTGTTCAGAGCAGACATTTCAATAAAATGTATGAAGCTTATTAGCATTGAAATATTTTAGAGTAAGCCTACCGTATACATACAGGTACGTAATTTCACGGATCGAGGATTTTTGCAGTTTTATTTTCAAGGATCTTGTTTTTCACTGAGGTTACCTATTAGAAAGCATAGAGCTAAAGCCTTGATAATCTCTAGTTTTCAAGGATGAAAATTTCATGGACAGCCAAGCAACCATGAAAACCACAAAAATTTCGTCCGTCAAAAATTCGTCCGTATTATTTCAATGATTTACCCTTGAAACATCTATTGTTCTACAGGGATTTTGACAACTTATATCCACTATTCTGTAGTACACCACCTTAATTATTATTGTGATTTCTGTAGCTCCTCGACCAAACGTGCATGTGCACTGTTGCCCACTTCATGTGAACGTTGAACAAAAGACGCTGATATGGATGGCTGAGTTTATCCGTGCCGTGCTTGGGACCATCGATACTACTCTTGCCACATCTGTCAAGGATGATGTTATGTCTTTCTTGGTAAGATTTCAGTAGGACATTTGTGTGGTAAATGTATTAGTGGATGTTTGTACTCTTGGTGGTCACCTTTATAGAAAGGCCACCTCTCTAAACTGGCCAGCTTTCAAAGTGCTCAAATGGGAAATTTCATGGTAATCCACCTGTAGGATGCTCCAAACAAATTGATTCCAAAAAAACTACTTTTTTTTCTTTTATTGCTCAACATTTTGCAGGAATGCTAGCACACATACAGCACAGTTCTGAGTTTGAACTATTTTGTAAGTATTCTTATGGTGATGTTCTATTAGAGTATATGACTGCTCTGATGGCTTGCACAACAACCTGAGTAGACAAGGGTGTGTTAGTTTGGTATATGTGTTTATGCTTTGTTTGTTTTCTCAACTACAAATTGTCCTAGTATATACAAGTAATTTGTTCTTTGCTTCTTATTGTCTTCTTGTTATTCCTAACTTCTGTATAAAAAAAAATAGACGACATCTTAACACTGATCTGTCTCAATCTGTGTAGAGTTTACTTGTGTGCTCATTTTTATTGGCAGGATGCTCAGAAACTGAAAGGTCCTAAAGAAACAGAGACCCCCATGATTCCTGGAGCTGATGTAAAACTTCAAATACTCTTCAGCAAGGTAAGCTCAGTTCAGGTTATTTGTATTTATTTACATGGTTGTTTACAGTCCATGGATTAAACCTTGCTACAATAATGCGCTAAATGTGACTGTATGTACTATTGTTAAATTATTTAATTTTCAATGTGCCCCTTACCAAATGAATTTATTTCTCTGTGTATTTAGTGTTCAAACAATGCATGACTGAACTATCTGCTACAAATAGTTTACTGTATGTGGCTATGTTTACTGTACTTGTGTTCAGTGCACTGACAACCTGTTTTGATTTTTTTGTATATTGTAGGATCCTGGTATCAGATTAGTTATATTGACTGATACAGTACATTGTCTGTTTCTTCATCTAGGTCACTATTCCACTCAACCCCACTACAGTCATGGGCGATCACAAAATTAACCTTGATGATGGAAGACCAAAAGCTCTGCAAGTTGAAACTTCAGAGATCACTGTAGTCTCATCTCCAATTGGTTGCCTCGTCAATGATGCTGCCTTCAATAATGTTCTCAAGTCAATCAAATCTAGTTGGTTGTTTTCAAATGCCAATGCCGACTCCTTTCCTCATCAAGCTAATACCGATGGCAACATTTTGCCAAGCTTTATGGAGGAGCTGCTGTCCTCTGGATTCAAGGGTATGGTTGTCTACCCTGGGGAAACCCCTACTTGTGAGGAGGCTTGTCTTATGGCATGGCACTTTGTGTGTAATTGCATTAGTGTCAGTTTTGTTCATGAAATGTCTGAGTCAGGAATAACCCATGATACAACTCCATTTGTACCTGATTTTCCCGTTGATCTGTGGTTGTTTGAAAATGTCACCAATAATCAGGCCCAGTCCTTGATTCCACCGGATCAAACCTACAAGCCAAAAGTACATGTTGTTGTTAATATCTCAGCTGCTGTAACTATCACAGTCAACCGTCTTGAACTACTGTTTCTGATGAGACTGGGTGATTCCTTGAATGACTTTCAGGTCACCATGGAGAGGATATTCACTTTCGATGAAAGTGACGCTGATCAGAAAAATAGTGTTTACAGTTTTGAGTCATCCTCTCAACGACGGCCATCAGTATCTCAGATACGAGCACGTAAAAATGGCCGTTTTACTGACGTCGACTTTAAACTGAGTAGTTGTATTGTGGTCAAGTCAGTTCAATTTAATGCTACTCTACCTGCTGTGGTGAAACAAAAGAATAAGAAAATTGAAGGTGAAGAAACTATGACACCAGCCTCAAAGAAGTATCCGACTGTATTAAAGGCTCCCATCATAAATGAACTAAGTGATTTCACTGATGTCACCAGCTCCATCACACTAGAGGCTGATCACACTTTACATTATATCTTGAAGCGGTCCCTGGATGGTAGCCCCAGGATCCTTACCCCTAAAAGTCATTCTTCATCAGGGGGTTCCCCTGTCTCAAGTAGCCCAACAATATCTCACTCGGCCAGTTTATCAAGCATGAACATCGATGAGATGACAAGCCAGTATGGTGGGTACCAAGATGACTATGTTGTAATAGACACACTGTCTGTTACACAACAGTCAAGCATCACTCAGAGTAGTGGTAGTTTTATTGGTCAGGTGAGATTTGAGTTGACAGCAGAATCTGCTGGAGAAACATCACTAAAATGTCTTGATGGAGAAGAGACAACTACTAAACATCTTCCTCCATCCACTGGAGAGTCAACACCACCAGATACCTCTCAAGATGAAACAGGGCACAAGATACCGGCTAAACATCTTCCGTCATCCACTGGGGACTTGGAGGAGTCAACACAACCACCAGATACCTCTCAAGATGAAACAAAGCACAAACAGGATCAGTCAGTTGATGGTGAATTATCAAAAGATGTATCTGTAGAACAACAGTCATCACAGACACGAGATGAAGGCGACACAGCTATTAAAGACACAAGCAGTGAATCTCAATACTCAATAGATGGCTCCGCAGCTAGTGATACTGCCAAAGATAATCCACATATCATTCATTCTGATAAAGAAAACATGTTAAGTGCAACTAGCTTAAATAAAACATCCGACACTGAAATAGCAGTACCTAGTAAGTGGCAACTGCAAGTATCTGTCAGTGATATTTGTGCAATACCGGTCATTAACACAACTGGATTAACTGCCAAACTCTGTGCCAGTAAGGTCTCCTTGAAAGAGATACCACTTTCAGTGGCTGGCGATACTCAAGAAAAAACAAAACCCAACGAAGCTGAAGATGACAGCAGGTACGACTACCAGCCTTCAGTCAAGGCTAGAATAGAACTGGGCCCTAGGATTTATAACTATTACCCTACACTTGAAGAAGTAAATATTCCCTGTGTAGTACAGTTACATATAAGTGGAGTGGATGCTGATTTACTGCTTCCTGTGATGGACAGCTTAGCATCAATGTTTGATGATGAAATAAAGACTTCAATTTCTGTACCACTTTACATCATCCTTGAAGGTAACCAGTTTCTAGTTATGCAAACTCCTGAAGGACATACTGAAGACTTTTCCTCACTCAATGTCTCAGTTGGCAGTGTAAGTATCCAGAGAGGTCCTGAAGTTCCTAAACTTGCTCTCTGGAATATGAAGCAACCTACACCAGCCAGTGCATACAGTTACCAACAGGTCACACCCATCCCTGTCACTGATTCAAGTACTGCAACAGAATTAGAGGAGCTAAAAGGTTTGCTTTCCTCAATAAATTCATTCACAGCAAGTCTTCAGCCTCAGCTACAGAGACTTGGCAACTTGCCACAAGCTCAAAGAATTGATCAGACACTTGGTGAGCTTCAGAGAACAGTTGAGGTAATTGGCGGACATTCTGAACCGCCACCTCGTTACAGCGAGTCTGTTGATCACGAAGATGCATCCGTAGCAATATCAGCACTGCAGAAAGAAATAGAGAGTCTTAAACAAGAACGGCAACTGCTGGAAGAAGAAGTAAAACACGGCCAAGAGCAGCTACAGGAAAAAGATGTAGAGATTTCCCAAATGGTCAGTGAATTGGTGAAATCCAAAGACAGCGAAGTGGCAATGAAAGAAGTCCTGTTTCGGCTTAACAATCAAATTCAAGATGTCGTAATGGAAAATGACCAGTACAAGGCAGCCATGTCTCGTGCTGGCATTCAAATCAGAAGACATTAAAACATTAGAAATGATATAACAATTATTTAGAAATTTCTGTAAGTTTACACTTATTATTTAATTTTTTTATAATTCTAATTCAACCATGTATTTGTGTACAATACCTAAATAAGAATTTTAAAACGGTAACAGTAATAACTAGCCATAATAACACAATAATATTCCACTATACACACAATTGACAAATATACATAACATAGTACATACATGTACAATGCTTAGCTGTTTACAATACATAGAAAGCTGATGCATATAATGTGATATAATCCCCTACGTATCAGCAGCAATAGTCAACTTGGCCTTCTTTGAAGGTGGCTCCTCATTAGTGCCTGTAAGGTTGTTGACAAACAATGAAATAAGACGTACCAAGAAACTAATACACATGTGAGCTAATAATTTCAAGCTAAAAGATGGAACAAAATTTATAATTCTGCAATTGTACTTCATAATACTCTAATAGAGCAGTCACTTACAATAGTTCAGGAAACTGTAATACACGCTTTGATAAAACAGTCAGCTTTTTTTCAAGCACTGCTCGAAAGCATGATAGGATATTTAGCTTGACCTACTGAGATAGATTCTTACCAGTTTGAACCACTGTACACAGCACTTCACTGCTATTGCAACAAAATTATGGGGTTTCATTCTCCCTAACCCTATTTCTCAAATACAAATGTGTAAGACGGAACTCAAGTAAGCACATTACTTTTCTTTTCATTCATAATCCATTTTAACATCTAAAGTTTACAAATGTTCAGTATAGCAAGAAAACTTTCTGACATCAAATGAAATGTAGACGGACTAAGATGCAGAGCAAAATTTACTGAAATTCTTTAAGGTTACGGGATACTGAACAAAAATTTTATTACGTAATTAAGGTGGGCTTGGTGTTGTTGTGTTGTGTATCAGCTGGTAACAGGCTTAAATTGTTGGGAGAATCATAGCGTGCTGACTGGACAGGTACAAGGTACAAGAAAACACAAGTAACAGTACAAGATAACATAGAAACAACACACTTAACAACTGGTGCACCTGTAATCGCATGCGTAGTTTTGCTGACTAATGGCAATATTTTCCTGAACCAAAAATCGGGACTGTCAAACTAGTTGTTAACATTTTGTATAAACAGACTACTAGTTTGGCTTCTTGTATAGGTCCTGACGGAGCCATTTGTTAGAAATAATGTTTATAGTGCTTGTGATATCAATTTAAAAATTAATTTTGTGACCACAGTGTCTTGCTTTAGGCCATATTGTAGTCATATTTCAGCAACTATACACATTATTCACAAATCCTCTTGTCAGTCCCTCACAAGTGATGTTCTTCAAACCTTAGAATTGTTAGTAAGTTCTCATGGTTCTTTATTGGTCTGATTTTTGGTTCATAGTTTTCACTAATTGACATGGGGACAACTCATGTTTCCATAACAACATTTGAATTCCATGTCGATTAATGAGAAGTTAAGAATGCATAAATATTTGATAACAATGTTTTAAGAAAAATCAAACCCCTAATCATGAAAAATGATTGATAGTGTACATGTGGGGTTCACAGTATCCCGTAACCTTAAGTATACTAAACAAGTTTCACAGTAGCCAACAAACTTTGCAAACAAACATTTACATACAACACAACTCTGCCAGTTGGAGGACCTCAATTACCCAAACACTAAATTGACCTGAACTTTGTTACTGTGTAGTTAATTTTGTACTGTAAGTTAAGTAATGTAAGTCTTGCTAGGGCTCCTGCATTGACACTCTTTGGCTATCGGTGTATGGTAACCCTAACCCTAACCCTCTAGGCCCCTGTTTGTATACTATATATTGTCTTAATAATCAATAAGACGTTTATCATTATCAGTGCATGTTCTATTAGAATAACTGAAAGCTTGAATTTTAACATTCTATCACACAGGTGGTCAGATAATGGAGGCCCCAACATAGCCCAACACGGATACACACAATACAGAAACCATGATGGATACCTTCAGAGGTTGCCGGTTCTTGAGTGCTGTTGTTCAACTCTGGAGTGCCTTCACTGGTTGTCATAGGACCACCCTGCTGCATTGGTTGTTGTTGCTGCTGTGCTGGTGGCATGGCTGACATTTTGTTGGGTTGTCCACCATGTGGCAGCGGTGATGTCACACCAGCAGAGTAATCTGGTGGCATTGATGAAGGGGGACCATATGGCATCTTTTGCTGTTGCTGCTGTTGTTGATAAGCAGTTCTCATTTGTTTATGCATTGCTGCCATTTGTTCTCTCTTCATAAGGTATTTTTTCATATCTTCTTGACTAGGGGCATGTCTTTGCTGCTGTTGTTGATATTGATCTCCACCAGGATAACCACTGCCACCCATAGGGACATTGCCTCCCATCTGAGGACCCATTCTTCCCTGCATCATCTCATAGTGATGGTACTGCTCCATCTCGTACGGTGACATTCCATGGGGTGACATGCCCATACCATTGTAAGGGTCTGGTGGTGCCATGTGTCGCATCGCCATCATCTGCTCATGGTACGCTCGGTATCTTTCATACTCTTCCATTGACTCCGGTCTCCCTCCCATGGGGGGTGGTGGGTACACACCCCTACCATAACCAGAGTGATGCGGTGACATACCACCTCCTCCCCAGCCTCCATACATGTGTTGAGCAGGTTGTGGAGGATACATTGAAGGTGGATAGTGACCTCTATTGTGACCATTCTGAGCTACTGCCCCACCACTGCTTGGCCGGGAAGAAGGTCTTGCTGGATCAGGAGTAGATCCACCTTGTGTGGTTGAATCTGCTGCTGGAAATGTCAATGAGGATGGACTAGTTACATTACTGGATGCTGCAACTTTCTTGACATCTTCAGATGTGGAAGTCGAATCTTTTTCATCTGCTGCTGATTTAGATTCGTTAGGTTCAGGTGGTTTCTCTTCTTCCTTAGCTTGTTCGGTAGGTGGCTGATCATCCTTTTTGTCAGTTTTAGCTGTTTCTACCTGTGCATCATCACCTACAGAATTCGTCTTGCCTTCCTCTTTGCTACTGCTCACAGTGTTATCTTCCCCAGTTGCATCACCTTTCTTGGGCATCTGTGCATCTTGATTCTCTGTAGATGGGTTAGTAGCACTACCAGTCAATCCCATAGCATACTTTCTCAATGAGTCAGTATAGTCAGGTATTTCTTCACCAGGAGCTGTTGCCTCCAGCTTTTGATGAGGAGAGTTGACAGGCTGTCCTGACCCCTTTTCGGTTGGTTTTTCCATTGATTTGTGGTAAGGTGATCTACCAGCATAACCAGGATGATGATGGCCATATGGGTAGGAGTTTACTCCAGGATGCATTCCAGGGTGGCCATATCCATGTTGTCGGTACATATCATCCATGTATCTACGATTCATCATGTACTGCTGCATCTGGTGGTATTCTTGTTGCTGTTTGTAAGCATCAGGCGATGCCTCCATGCCTTTGGAGCTTGGTGGGTAGCCAGAATTGTTGTATGGCATGCCACCGCCACTGGCAGGGTTTCCTCCCGGATATGGTGACCCCAATGGTGTTGTGGGCATGCTCATCTGCTGTGATCTCCACATTGCCTCCTGTTGTTGCTGCCAGTGCATGTACTCCTGTTGTTGTTGTTCAGGCATCATCATTCTCTGTTGTTGGTGCTGATAGGGTTTTCCTCCTCTTTGTGGAGGTGGAGAAAAAGCCATCTCAGGTCCCCCCATATACCCAGGTGAATAACCTGGAGGTGGTATCTGTTGTTGTTGTTGGTGCTGCTGTTGTTGTTGTTGCTGCTGTTGTTGTTGCTGCTGCTGTTGTTGTTGTTGCTGCTGTTGTTGTTTCATTCTCATTTGTTGTTCTTTGTGATATTTATAAGCAGCCTCCATACCTCGCTTGTATGCTTCCTTGTCTGTCTGTGGTGGCTGCTTAGAAGAATCAACTGCTGTCCCTTCATTCTGCGGCTGGCTAATTGATACTGGTGGTGCACTCTCACTTGTTGCTGTTTCTGTCATTGTTGTCTCCTTTGATGCTTCAGGCTTCTCATCATTTCCAGCTGAGTCAGGAGGTTGTGGGTCAGTTTCTGTTTCCATGCTGCCACCTTCTGGTATATCAGTAGCCTTTGCAGTGGTAGTAGCAATTGAAGGCTGGCTGCTATCTGATGGAGGCTGTGCAGGAAGACTAGATGATGGTGATCTCACTTCACTACCGAGTGGAGACTTTACACCTGTGCCCTCTGATGAAACAGAAGATCTCCTAACATTTTTAGCTAAAGGTGATTTTATACCACTTCCATCATTTGGCATTTCCTCTCCTTGAGGAGGCATCATGCTCCTATGACTCTTGTACCACTGTGCCTTGGCTGCCTCATTGTAATCAGGTGGTGGCATTCTAAAATTTTCCTGTGGATTATTAGGATAATTATGGTGGAAAGGTGGGCGGTGGCCACGGTAGGCAGGATGAGGTTGCTGGTAAGGATGCATCATGTGATCCACTGGGTACGGATGTCCCATCATATTGCCATACATCTCGGGATGATGAGGATGAGGGTGGCGTGGTGGCATACCATGGGGGGGTGGTCCCGAAGGTGGCATACCTTCCATGCCATGCATACCTGGTGGTGGATATCTGGGGTAACCACCACCATGCTGATGTTGTTGCTGTTGGTGATGTTGCTGTTGGTGATGTTGCTGTTGGTGGTGTTGCTGCCTTCGCATCATCTCTTGCATGTATCTTTGTCGCTGATACATCTGCATCTTAGCATAGTACTCTTGCTGGACATGAGGTGGAGCATTTGGAGGGATCCCTGTTGGCATTCGAGGTGGAAAAGTGTTAACACCACCTGTCAAACGACGAAGATTCTCTAGTGTTCCAGAGTTAATGGTAAGTCCATTAGGACCAACAGGACCCCTTGGGCCAAGGGGCCACATACCAGCTGAAGCCTCCATTCCGATTGGCTCATCTTTCTCTCTGCCTTTTTCTTTCTTTTGCTTTGGTTTTTTTGCAACACCAAATTCAGAGGCATCAGAATCAGATCCACTGTCCTCATCTGACTCTGACTCGTCCTCAAACTCTTTGACGGCTTTTTCATGATCAGGAGATGGAGTCCGTTCCTTCTCTTCTTTTTCTTTAAGGTAAACTTCATTAAAGTATCTCTTGCAGAGTTTTTTGAAGTACTTCTTAACAGTGTCAGCTACTTCTGCATACTCTGTAGAGATTAGAAGAGAATAAGTGAATAATTACACATACAGTAATTATATATTACTTCAGAACAAACACACACACAAAGCAAAGCCTACAGCAGCAGTACGAAACACAGCTATTGCCACCCAGCAAACCAGCACTAGGATGCCTATGCACCATTCAGGCGCTTGAGCCTTGTGCTCCTGGGGCAGGGCTAGTAACCCACAGGAGGACTGTCCAGGTCTCACAGAGAGGGGTCGCGGAACCCAAAGTTCCACAACGACCTCAACACTTTATTTATAACTTATTACAATTACAAACAACTATTACAACTACATAAACTACAGCTAGCTACAGGGGGAAAACTATTACTAGGGGAAAAGGGGACTGTCATCATCATCCGAGCCCTGAAGGGCCCAGTACCTCAAGATCATCTTAGCATTGTTGGACCACAGTTGCACAGACAGTTGTTGTAGCAAGTTCTTTCTAGCAACTTTCCGAGGGACACCGCTGCGAGGAGTGGTACGGTCAGCTATATTCTGTAAAGTTTTTAGAGCAAAAGGTGTCCAAACTCCAAATGTTTCCACAACTAAAGGAATGAAATCTGACCCCACCTTCTCCACAGCTGCCAAATACTTCTTATCCTTGGCAACCTCTCCAGCAGCAGCAGCAGCCACCCCAGCATATGAAGCACAGGAGGAGATAAAAGCAGGCTGAGTGGTGCAGCGTATGGAGACATCGAAGTAAGCTGGACGACCATGCTGGAAGTCAGGATGAAAAACATCGCCAGGGCGCAACCCATCATCATAAGAAGCTCTCTGAACCCCAGGGTGATCCTGTGAAAAGGCATTATAAATGATGTTTACCAGAGCATCATGTCGACGTATTCTCATTGGGCCTTGAGAGCAACCTAACAGATGGTCACCATAGTTATCGATGGTAGAAAGACAGGTACACAAAGGAAAGAGCGGAAATAAAGAAACACCCAACCATATATGTAATCCAATAACAAATTCAGGCCCAAGGATAGCCAAACCCAGACTGACTTGAGGAATAGCAACACCGCTACACACAACACACACACACAACACACACAACACACTACACACTGCACTACACACCACTATCAGCTCCATTGTACTCATAGCAGTTATCAAATATGAGATTGAAGTCATCTATAAACTCCTTCAGATTGGAGTACTTGCTATCAGACAGCTTTTGCTCTATTGTGACGATATCCATTGGCTCCTACAACAGTAAACAATTATCTACGCAAAATTTCCCACCAACAGACATTACAATGGTGATAGCTACAATGTCCTGGTGTACACAAATAGAAAATAACCTGTCTATATTTAAGGGTCAAAACTTTGATCAAGTAAGCAAGTGATTTAGTAAAGGTATCAATAGTACCAATATCAATTCCAGACACAACCAACCTTAATGACATCTGAGTAGCCTGGAGCAATCTCATCTGTGACAGGATCAACAAACACCCAACCATCCTCATGTTTCCTGACATCACTACACACTGAAGGTATGAAACACACATGAATAACACACTGTACTCCACATAACAGTAGCAAAAATGTAGTAAGTGAATACAACCAACCCTAAACATTCATTACCTGCACTAATCTAAAATGAGTTGTACCAGTCAGCACACACAAATAAAATATATATAGCATACCTTTATACATAGATGTGTATAACTCTTCATCTCTATCAGGTTCACTGTACAATGATACAATAAACAATATCAGATGTAATGGTATTTCATTCAAACAATACAAAACAGTTACATCATAGAAACCATACATGGGACCTAAAACTAAGTGTGTTCCTGTGTGGATAATTTTAGTGTGCTCAACATTAACAATTTCAACAAGTCTGATACTGTACAAGGCAACTCACGTAGCTTCAGCTATAATTGTTGTAGATGTTTCCCCAGCTCCAAGTGCTGCTTTACGAGGACCGGACAGTTCACCAGAGAGGGCCATCTCCCATTTCTCCTCCTCTTGTTTACGTACCTTCTCCAATTCCTTGGCTTCCTCTGTTGTGGGCATGTACATGTGTCAGTGAAATGATTGCAAATGTGTTTGTGTATGTGTGTAGTGTGTGTGTACATGTACATATGCCCATGATGATATGTACCTTCAGCCTTTTTCCTAACTTCTTCCTCGGCTTTTCTTCTGTCTTCAGCTGCCTGTTCCTCTTGTATTCTCAACTCTTCTAGCTCAATCTTTCGTTGTTGTTCTCGCTGCTTCTCTCTCTCTAGAGCTGCTATGTGCTCCTACAAGAAAATAATTACAGCTAGGACTGTAATATGAAGATAGGACAAAAAAAAACTCTATGTAATTGTGACATGGACTATTGATTACATTTCCACCAACAAGTGAGATTATAATGGCTAGTGAAAAGGCATTTTACTTAAAGGACTGCTCAAATATCCACTAAGTAAGTCTGCAATGTACTTTGTGTAAGGAGGACTAAAAAGATAGATACACTTTTAATAAATAACACTCTCAAAATGTTTCTAAAAAGCAGGTAATAAGGCATTGAACCCACCTATAAACTGTGCATAGTATCTTGCAGCAGATTTATGGGGACATTTACACATACCAGCATAGCAGAACAGTGTAATGTGCCTTAATTACCAATCATTTCTAGCTAGTGCTAGAGTTCTTGAATTAGCAACACATACAACCTAACACTAAATTTGGTTCTTAAGTTGTAGGTGACAGCAGTGTGTCTATTATATTAATACTAACTAACTAACAATTTTCCTAAGAAACTATCGCAAAATAGGTCAAAACCAACATGACAGCACAATATCTATTCCGTTAATGCTATGTAGACTTCATCAGAAATACAACTATATAACACAGGGAAAATTGGTTAGGAGAAAAAGGATAGTAAAGTACAAAGAGAAATATTGACTTATGAAAGTGACATACAGACTACCAATTTACCTCAGTTTTTAGAGCTATTCTACTTGACTGCCTTCTTGGTGCATCCATTAATAATTTCTTCTTATACTTCCTCTCCTACAGCATAAATAATAGCAAGTAGAAAACATGTTAAATTAAGCTCAACACACATACACAAGCACACAAACAACATAAAACAAAGCCTTTGACTGCAGTTACACCTACCCATACATTACTGCTACAAGTCAATATTCCTACGACAGGAGTAGTATCCCACTGGAGGCTGTACCATGTCTAATGAGTGAAACTGTAGACATAACTTGATCCTCACCTGCTATGTGAGACATGGACAGTCAGCATTTACTTTCCCAGGTATCGACAACACAGCTTCCCCCAGTTAACACTAGGCCCCTATTTAAATAGCAGAGTATACTCGAGCAACATGAAAAAAACTTCTTGTTCTCAAAAGGAAACAATGCCAACTACGCATGAAATCTGGAACCTAGCAATTGTCAGGCCAATGTTTGCCACTTACTGCATACACTAGACACACACGCACGCGCAAAAACAGCAAAGCAGCTACAGCTACCATGCTAGATGGTTACGTCTACCCAGCGAAACAGCACAAGCTGGGACACTTGTGTGCTACTCGGGTTTGTAGGTTTAAAATACTCCTGGGGCAGGACTGATAACGAGCAGGGGGCTGTGCTGGTCTCACAGGCAAAGGTGTGGGCACCTCAAGTCCCACCTGTACCTTCACTTGCTGGGTAAGATATGGACAATTGGTAATTGCTTCCCTGGTAACACCAGGTACCCATTGATGTTACAGCTGGGTGGGCTGCTTCCCCAGTTGACATCAGGTCACCAGGTCCCCATTTAATCAGCTGGGTAGACTGTCAACTCGGCATCAAACATAGAACCTTTCAATTACCAGGCCAGTGCTCTAGCCACTTGCCTCACTACACACACACGCACACACACACACGCTAGTCTTATACTACACTACACTACATACACAATTGTTCACCTTAGCAGCAATACCCTGCAGAACATCAGGCAGCAACTCATCATTGAGTGCTTTATATAGTGCTCTCTCATAGCTCTGCTTGCTACCATGAAATGATTCAGTCAACTCCTCCCATTCTTCAGCAGTGCAGCACAACAACTCCCACTCCTCTTTGGGAACCTCACCCCTACAAAACAGTATATGAGAGAAAAGTGTTGTTACTTAAGTTTGTGTCAAATTTAAGGCCCTATACACCAATTACCAAAGTATCCAAAAAAATTGGAATTTTCAACTAGAGTAGGGACCATAGCACATCGATAAAAGTACTGAAACAAGCTGTATAAGAAGTGTTATATCCCTACTGTGCATTTCCATTATGGTATCTTGAGCACAGTAGAGATATAACACTTCTTATTGTTTTACTGTGATTTAATATCGTGCACCACTCCAGCTTGTTCCAGTGCTTTTTATCGATGTGCTGTGGTCCCTACTCTAGTTGAAAATTCCAAATTTTTTTGTGTACTTGTTTGTTACCTTAAAAAAAAAAAACATTATGACTGGTGAACCCACACATACTGCATCAAAAGAAAAATGGCACCGTGCACCCCAGCTATCAATTATCGTCTGAAAAGAGAAGTATCCATTATGTTTCGTTGTCAGCTATGTTCAACCTGTTATACAGCATTACGAATCAAGTAGCACCACTGCAATCAAAGTAGCCACTATGAAAATACAGACGATTTCCGTTACAAAGGGAAGCCATCATGTGCTACCGTCAAATTGACACCTTTCGCTGTAAGTAACTGACTGACTGATGCCTTCAGACAAGTGTAACTCAGTAATGGCAAGGCTACGGGCTTGATTTTTTCACTGTTCGACATCGCTTCAGCCAGACACAGCTTTTCCCCTTGATCTGAAGGCTTGTTTGGGAAGTTTTACCTAACGAATAGGTCCAATACTTCATCATCATCTGGGTATAGTGAGGCTAGTTTTTGTGTAATGTCGTTTCATGGGCTACATCCACACCTTCGTGGTCTCTACTATACATACAGTACTATCACACTGTATGTAGTACTATCATACTGTATGTAGTACTATCACACTGTATGTAGTACTATCATACTGTATGTAGTACTATCATACTGTATGTAGTACTATCATACTGTATGTAGTACTACCACACTGTATGTAGTACTATCATACTGTATGATACCACCTCAATGTAGTGACCATGTCAAGTAGGTCGTGTACTTCACGACCTCATTAATAACACTACCTCACTATAGTGGCCTTGGTCCCAAAGGTACCCAACTCTGTACAATGATACAAAGTCATTGGCCTCATGTCTTGTCTATATACATGGAAATGAATGTACGTAGCACATACATTTAGATAGATAGTCGTATCTTCAGTTTGAGAAGATTGTGATTTGCATTACAACTAGTGGGTGACTTTAAAAAGTTTACATTTGGTTTTGTAAAGACCATTGTAATGTAATAGTTTTACGATGACCTTTGTAATGGTAAAAACCAAACATATCGTAATTACTATCATGTTTACATGTTTAAAACAAAACAAGTCTAGTTGCCAGTTGCATGCACAACCACACACAGAGGGGCAAGAACAAATTAAATGTGTAATTACCAGCTGGCAACAAGCTTGATAACAGCAAGGGCAGTGAAATTTTTGTAACTTAGTAGCTGTCATGTAGCAGTCAATTAACAAAACAATACCTGTAGAACATACAACACAACACAAGCAATTGGAATTACTATTGTAATTACTAAGGCAATCGTAAAAACCAATGGTAATTACTAATAGTATTACCAATAGTATTACACTAGTTCTTTTTGAACCAAATGTAAACTTTTTAAAGTCCCCTACTGTACATGTGTATAGGAATATAAACAGATAGATACAGGATACATTCTTCTCTTGGCAATACAGAAAAGATGAATCATAGATGTAATATAAGGGACCATTGGTATTTGAGATAATGAAATATGGTGTACTAAAATGAATTACTTGCACACATTAGCATTGTGCTATGAAATTTCAGACACTCACTCTTCTACGGCTTCTGCTTCTGCAGCTGCTTTCTTTGATTTTGCTGGCTTCTTTCGACTACTGGATGACTTGGAGGTCACTGGAACTTTAGCCTTTGACCTCTGTTTGTAGTTCTCCACTGGCTCTCGATATAACCTTGTGCCATAAAAGTACCAGTATATGTGTCCTTGCCCATCTTTACCAATTGGTTCTAGTCTGAGATCTAAGGCTTCCAGGCCCTATAATGATTTTTTATCATGTAAAAATTCTGTGCATGTACAGTGTGTGTGTTTGTGCGCGCGTGTTTGTGTGTGTACATATAGAGTGTGCGTGTGTGTGTATAGTGTGTGCATGCGTGTGTCACACACACACACACACACACACACACACACACACACACACACACACACACACACGCCACAACACACTCACGTACGTACACTGTGTGTGTGTGTGTGTGTGTGTGTGTGTGTGTGTGTGTGTGTGTGTGTGTGTGTGCGTGTGTAGTGTATGTATGCATACGTGTTTGTGTGTGTACATATAAAGTGTGCGTGTGTGTGTATAGTGTGTACATGTGCGCGTCACACACACACACGCACGCACGCACACACACCACAACACACACTCACACACGTACATATACAAGCAATACAGTACTATACAACAGTACAGACTTTCAACAGGTCGGCAATATCATCCAGCTCCAGTCTCCAGTGACATAACCGATGTAACAATTCCACTTTCTCTCTTGTAGTTAAGTTTCTGCAACAAATAATATCACAATGAACAGGCATGAACCTTACTAACAATAACAATATATAATTAAATCATCTCAGACAGTCTTTAAAATGCTATCAATGGGAATAGGTAGCAAAGAATGTACAGCTGTTAGCATTTCATTTCGAGGTCACACATGATCATATGAGATCTTGCATCACTTACTGTATGAGAAACACACAAACAATAGGCAAGTCAATAAACAGGAGCCCATAAGTGTCAAAGGCACATTGTGGCACATATGGACTCTTGCAAAAAAAGGTCATCATTAAGTTAGAAATGATAAGAAAAACCCACACACACAAGCACCATATACCGTATGATAATAGGTGATCCGATAAACGTTACATAATTTATTCCTTTTAGTGGTCATTCATTTTATTCAAATAAACACAGTACATGCATATAATTACATGGGTTTGTATGTGTATATAAAACACAGGTTATAGATAGTTGTATCTTCAATGTGCAGTTTCAATAACAGTTGTATTCTATCAACAACCATATTGGCCTTTCAATATATCACCCTAATTCACTTACAATTAACCAACTACAAAGCAACCACTTAACAAAATTCTCTGAATAGAAGCCCCAGAAAAAACCCTCCCATACAAAGGACAATAAAATTTTAGCTCCAGGAGGTCTAGACTTTTTACCTCTGAAAAAGAAAAATTTGTAAAAGTTTCATGGTCCACCACACATATAGTTTACAGTTAATCATACTAGGAACCAACAAGAAGCCTGTATGGCATGGAGTCAGAAACTCAACTCTAAGGGCAAAAAAAAAAAAAAATCCCAAACAGCTTACAAGTTACAACAGATAGATATAGAAGACTCACTTGTATTTTTTGTCACCAGCCAGAGGGTTGAAGGTCTCTTTAAGATAATCCATCCGCCATTCAAGGTGAAGTTTGAGCATAAAGGACCAGTTCTCTTCCCTGTATCAATAATGTACACAAAAAATAAAGGGGAACAGGTACAACAAACATGCCAAGACACTCAAGTAAGTATTATAATATTTTACGTACCATATATGTAACATATTGAAGCAGAAACGGTTAGTACATATTACTTAGCTATAAAACTGTTCTTTTAAGGTTACAGAATATTTTAAAATGTGTGGGTGGAACAAATTACAAAACCCACACAGGGATAAATAATGTCAACAACTGTGTTGTGTTAGCAATATAACTAATTGTGCTTGTTTGTTTCTACTGCAGAACAATGATGGGTGTGTGGTCCACTATAATAGAGGAATGTGTCTCGAAAACCAGACTAACAGATTACTGAGTCCTTATAATTTCAACACAAGTAGCTGAACAACCAAAATATCTAGGTCCTGTGGAAGCGATTTTTTTTAAGTTACTGGTTGTATAGATGTTTTATTGAACTTTTAGTACTATTTTCGAGTGAAACAAGCTCTTTGAAAGCTTGTATCTCCGTCACTAGGAAGAAACACGCCCAAAACGCTTCCACAGGACCTAATAAATTTAATATATAGTATCACTATGCCCCAGAAATGCCAATAGAGCCTACAGCTTTTGCTGTATTCCAGAGGAGGTTGGATGCGATTTAAGCGCCCCTAAAACAAATTAAGCGAAACTCGTTTTATAGAAGAGGTTTATACATCGATCTCAGTTTAATTCGATAAAGTATCATTGTTCTGATTATAGAATACGTACGTGACAATTCTGGAGAAGTTCTACACACCAAACCGCAACTTATTAATTTCACCCCAATCACCAAGCGCTTTTATAAAACAAAGTACATCACCTTGAAGCTTACGTGAAGCACCATCCGAATATCTAATCAACCCCAGTCAACCCCATAGTTTTTCAAATTTGTACTATGACTATTGAGGGTCACGTGAAATACCAAAGAAAAGAATGCAATTAAAGGCAATATAGAGCGCGTCCAACCTCCTCTGGCTGTATTCTGTGGTGGAAAAACATGGTAGTGACAGCTGGAGCTGAGCCATGTATGAGCTGGCTTACTTGTGTTGCCACAACAAATTGTAGTGTTCCACCTGCCTCAAACTACATAAAAAACATTAAATATGAAGGGCTTCACCACCTTCATTGTAAATTTTTCATGATGCTAGACTGGTTTTATGGAAAAGTATTGATAGGCATTCAAAGTTTTGAATGATTGCCCGTGACTATACCATAACCTTAAACAACTTAGCCCATTACACCAATACTTAGCTACAAAACTTTTCCCCTAAACTACCTCCATACTTGCTAATCTACGAAACTTTTTACACACACACACACACACACACACACACACACACACACACACACACACACACACACACACACACACACACGCACACGGTAGCTTACGTCACAGGCTTGCCCAGTATACCAGTCAGAAAGATGGCATAGATCTCAACCAGAAGGGAGGAAGGGTCTGGATCAAAGTCAACAAGTAGAGCATCCTCCAACTCCTGTAGAATGAACACATACAGTACATTAGCTACAACCTTGATTCACACCATATATGGAAAACCTTGGATTTACACAAGTAGTGTTAATGCTTTCTATGATGTGTAGCTCATACCCTTAACTATTAAACCACTCTACCATATGCAAAGAAATTTAAATGTAAGAAAATTTTGACAAATTCACGCTTCATCAGATTTGACGAATTGTAGATAAAACTTGTACTTTTAAAGGTGCTTAAGAGCATTTGACGAATTTAAATTAGACGAAGTAACCTGATTTGTCAAATTTTTCTTACGCCAAAATTTCCTTGTGTAACTCTTGCACCACATGACAAATTCTGCTCTATAGATATATTCCTAACTGAGGTATTCCCAGTGTAGCCTCTCCTATATATGAAGACACTATTGAAACACTACACAACAGAATTATAGTTGCACATACCCCAAAAATAAGTTCCAGTGTTTCATAAATCCCATGTCCCACAACAGCCACATTTTGTATCATAAAACATTTCCTAACGGGGTCTACTTTAAGGGAATTATATATGAAATATACCAAGCATATAAAGAGGACGTCGGGAAATTTCCATCACACAGACATGAAGCATCTTATTAAAATGTTGAGATTCCAACTGAAGTTATTAAATTCCATTTTATATTAAGTTGTAAGCTATCCTGAAACCTGTGAATGTTATAGGTTTCACCACAAGACTTGTGGTGTGTCAGGTAGCAATTTACTGAATCACTAACAACAGGTGTCAAATTAAATTAGTTTGCTAAAACCTGTCAATCGAATGTACAAAAGAAGCTACCTTTGAAAACACCTACCTGGCCTCGTTCATTCTGAGAGGCAAGCCTGTTGTGAAGATTAATTCCTATTATACTAAGGGGAAAACCAGAAGCCTCACAATAACTATAATGGAGTGAGTACATAAGACTACATGGCTAGGGCAAACATGAGGTAATGTGAGGCTCTTGATTGAAACACCCACATCTACAAGTATATCGCAGTGTGTAACTTCCACTGTACAATGGAAACTTCCTAAAAGGACACCCTGAAATGATACTACTACTAAAGGGCACCCTACTTTGATAATCAGGACAATAGTCCATAGTCCCATTTGTAATTATGTCAGAACACCTCACTAATACCTTGGTAACCAAGACACTTTCTAGAATGGAAATATTATAACAGACATCTTCTTAACTCTTTACCACCATGACCCTTACAGTAGACGCAATGTATAATATAACTATATCTCAAAACAATTAACAGAACCACAAACCAAATATTCATAACTACCAGCAGAGGTGATATAATGAAGCCAATAGATATTGAAATATAATTTAACATAAAAATGTGACAATTACCCTTAGTAACAAGTGATTGTTAAGGGTAAAAACATTCAATAGCTCGTATTCCAAATGATGTCACAAAATAAAATGGCCACGGCTATATGGGGTATTCTAACAATTACAAGTGAGAGTTTCAATGGGGTTTAAAAGATTTAAATCTCCATTCAATCCTGAAGAAGATATTAACCTAAAACTAACAGGTACAGTTATAAGGGTATAAAATCTATTCTCTAATGCTAGATTAGACTTTTCAGCTGGTTTTCAAAGTTTAGAAGAAATACTATTGTTTCTTTGTTGTAATAACCAAACCTGGTAGTTTTGCCTCGATATCTTGTTTGCTGGCCTCTATATCAATGTTTGAAATCTCGATCGCCATTGGTGATGATGCTCGAAAATATAAGAGTCCCCAAATAGAAAATTCGTGTGACGTCATTTGGAATACGGTCTGATTCTAATGCAGCGATTATTATATGATGCTTGACTGCACTTGTGTTTGTAATACAGCCTGTACACACATATGCACACGCACACATGTACTACACACAAACACACACATGCAGAGTACCCAATAGACCAAAACACAAGACTGTTTATCGATCTAAATAACAAGTGAGCTGGAAATACCTCCAGTTCCCACATTGCAACACGCTTAGAATCCTTATGATTGCAAAGACAAAACATTACTGGCTGTTTAAAAAGTAATCAAGAGTGTACAACAAATTCTCTTTCAAAGGTAATGAATGAGATTTGCAGGTAAAACAAGCCTTTGGATGAAACACCACAAATTAGGTCTACATATGTAAGGTATCATGTGACTTGGCTATAATTGTGTGGATGTGTATTTACAACATGTGTTATGTTGAGTAGTATTAGTATGTAACTGTGGCTGCTGCTGGCGTGGTCACGCCTACCCAGTGAACCAGCACTGTGACACCTGCAGGTGCTAGGAGTCAGCACAGGCAAAACCTCCTGGGGTAGGACTAGTAAGGCTGTACCATGTCTCACAGGTAAACGTGTGGGTACCTGGACCTTCATCTGCTATATGAGACATGGACAGTTGGCATTTGCTTCCCCAGTTTACACCAGGTACCCATTGATGTTACAGCTAAGTGGGCTGCACACACACACATACACACAAATATGACATCACTTTACCAGTAGAATACCTTGCTGTTTACACATTGTACAATTGACAATTGCTAACCACATCTTAACATAGAGCAGAGGGTGTAAGAACCCCAAAACAAATCCACCTAATAGAATGATACTACACAATGGTCTTAATGGATTAAAGTAGACATTGCACAGGAAATTTCTGGCTACACATGAAGAAACAAGAGCTACTTAGGAATTAAAAAAAGAGCAATTTTAGCAGGACTGAAGCCACAATGTATGCTAATAAAGTCTTTGAAGACAACTAGACTGTCCATGTCTCCTTAAATACACTAAACATGTACACACACAAACACACACACACACACACACACACACACACACACACACACACACACACACACACACACACACACAAAGCACACACACACAAGCACACTTTCACACATACATACATACACACTGACAGTTCTAAAAAAGACCCTAGATCATGCAGACACTTTGTCCACATGCAGACAACAACACATTTTCCACATGAAGCCAAGGAACAGCATAGGGAAGCCATGCAGGCTGTTGGAAACTTTGTAGAAGCCACAGTGTAGAAGTGAAGCAGTGGGGAATAAAGCAAACAGCTCACTGACACTCTGCTCACAAATTACTCCTAACAGGCATACCAAGATGCCACTCTCATTAACTCCCCCTCTTTAGTCTTAGATCAATGTAAGTGGACACAATGTATGTGTATTTTTGAGTGAGCTGTAGTGTGTGCGTGTATGCATGTTTGACGTGTGATAGCGTGTGTAGTGTGTCAAACTGATTCTGTATCTTGTACAATATCAACCACACTCGACACCATTTTAACAGGGTCTGGTGACACATACATACACATGCAGACACACACACTGGTACGCACACACTACACTACCACACATACACGCAGTACACACTCATGCTCGCGTGCACAAAACAACACCTGGTAATAAATTACCAAATAGAATTGTTTGAAATGCCATTATGCTTTTAAAAACTGTCACTAACACCTCACCACTTCACAACTGCACCACAGTCTTACTGACATTGACACAATTACACACTACAGAAAAAGATATCAAGCAGTACATACCTCTATCTCAAACGGTGGTAGCTTGAAGGCATTCCGGAATAGATAGCAGTAGTGTGCAATACAGGGAACTTCCCACCAACTACGAATTTCTGTAAATACACACAATACAGTATTAACATGTGTCCTGCTTCACTGTAGACATCAAGCCATTTAACTTGTTGTAACATACAGAAATTCTGGATGATATTCAAAGTATTCACATTACATGAAACAGAACATTAACATAGATCATAATACGTTACAAAAATGTGTGCAAGTGTGCGTATTTTACAGATTTTAAAAAGATGCTTACCGTCCATTGAGACTTCGCATAATCCTTTCCGAAGTCCACTAAATCTTCTGGGGGAAACAATTAATAATGATAATTAGCTTGTAACCGACAATTTTTTCTGCCCATTTCAATGAGGTAAGTGCTGGGAAATTGTACTGGCCCGTGTGCGTGGTCGCATTTTTTATAATAACTCACACGTGTAAACAAGTTTGACGCTTATCTTCCTTCTATCACTAATACGTATCGAGCGACTTACAACGTGTCCGGTGTGGCGTTTTTTAATTCAGGTTGCTGCAAAGAATCTTGAGGCGAGAAGAAAATTCAGCACACAATCCTCCGCATATTTACGTATCACGCAACCGCTTTAATCGCATTTTGATAACGCCTAAATTTTTTGAACGGAAAGCTGTAAGCGGAATGCTTTAGTAAGTCGTTTTGACGTAACGAACAGTGTGCACATAACCAGTAGAGTTTGTATACAAGTTTTATATCTTGCGAGATCTTCAGTATCACCTACGGTAGTTGGCTTCTGTTTCAAGTAATTATTCAGCGCATTAATGGGAGAAGCTACAAAGTTATGATGAAGAGAAGAGGCTGATTACGTTCCTTTTCGCTGTGTTTAAAAAAAACATTGCTCTACGATATGGTGCGTTTTATTTAGAATTGTGTTCATTTTCAATCTGGCCTGTAGATATTGACACCTTCATGAGTAAAATTCATTATCGAATCATTGCTAAAACTTCAATGGATGCTCCACCGGCAAGGCTTTTCCCTCAACCTTCACTGGCCTCGGAGAGTAGGAGGCTGATCACCTGCCTTCTCTTCCCATGATGCCATCATGTTGGATTAGGTGTTATTGATCCTACCTCTATTGCTGATCACTTCCAACAAAAACTCTACACCCTTTGTACAGTACAACGATGAGCGACCACGTACTAAACAAGCAAGTCACAGATGCATGTGGAACCTAGTTAGGATTTCATCCTGACTAGCTCTTGTTTGTGTTGTAGGCTGTACCTGATACCCTAAATTTGTATCGTACAAACTGGGACAACCTGTTCTCTCTGCCACTCTACTTACCACCATGTGCTGCTACCCTAGTTGCCATAGATGTGATACGCTACGCAATTATTTCTCAGTCATGTCGAGCACATCCACAATATTTCCTGATTTGTATAGCAAGCATGTCTTGCATTAGATTCACTTCACCCATTCCAGAAATTCGTTGAAATAGCTTCAAATTAAGTGGAGCTCACTTGACCATTGCTGCTCACATAACAAACTAGAATGCCTGCTAAACTTGGATTCTTCTGTCAATACCACACTGTTCTGCCAATCAGATTATAGAGCAGGCAATGTACTAGCACTTCTCATATTGCAAAAGACTTCTTGATAAAGCAGCACTATCACCATGTGCTTCTCAGAGAATTTTTTTTTCATTCGCAATATTAAAAACTTTTTGTCGTGTAGTGCCATGTGTGCATTTGATATGGTTTCACATTTCATTCTATGCAATAAGATAGAAGCCATTGTAAGGTTAAAGGTTCATATTCTACTCCATAATAACCCCTAGTGTGTTGAGCTGAACCCTGAGAAAACAGCTAAAAAGAAAAGTGAATTTTTTCAAAGAGAACTAACACTTCACCCATCTATAGTGATGACAGTTAAGATGTCAAGGACAGACATGTGCAGTTTGGTTCTGCCACATGTCCGAGAAAGGTTCTAAACAGATTGAGCACTTTGGTGGCTTCCTGTGAAGTCCAAACAAGTCAAGCAGTTTAATATCTTCCCAAAGCTCCAAGCACTTTTTTGTATAGTAGTGTGGGTAAACTATGGTGTATACCCACTAGCTGTACCTGTGTATCTTTCTTTATATGTGTAGTATTCTTATTGTATACTTTGTGCATACTGTTGTGGGTATACCCTATACTGTAGTTACTATCTTATACTAATGTCTAGCTTGCAGCAGCCATCATACTATCTGTGCTCTGGTCTGTGTATACCTTGTATACAGAGGCGCTATCAATAACACTAGGTCCTATATCATGCCACTAGTGGGCTTTGGTCATTATAAAACATTAGCACCCAATCAAATGGCTTGCCCCATCATGTAAAACAGTCATGATCCAGAGAGTGACAATTTTGAAGTGCATCCATATCATCCCCACACTTATCAGTTCACAAATGCTTTTTTTGGTCAGTTGGCATTATTTAATTGTTGATTGGTCAGTTGGCAGAAAACTTTTCTGTATGCACTATTAGACTGTTTTACTGGTACAAAATGCAAAACCATCTGTATGCTGGTCTTGTGGAAGCATTAAATTTTTAGCAATTTTGTAGATAGTTACTTACACATTTGAACCTCAGGTATATCATCACTACATTACAAGTTAAGGTGTATGCCCCCCTTCCCATCCAAACCCAGCTACTTATATATATATATATATATATAGCCACCTAGTGTAACTCTTTTACAAGTCTCCAGGTGACAATCACTTTAATTTTTGGCTACATATATGTATTGTTACAGTGAACCAGTCAACCTGGCATACTATAAATGGGAATATATCTTTGTATCGTACATGTATTTTCACTACAAGGATGTTTGTCTATTTATGATTATAGCTTGTAGTGTGCATGTCTCTCAATTGGTAATTTGAAATCCAAACTTTCAATAAAAGTATTGTTTTAAGTCTGAAGCTGAAGTGTAGAACCACTTGAATGGATGATAATAAAATTATGGTGTGCATGTTACTTCTCATCATTGAATAATAATAGTAAAGTACCAATCCAACTGAACCACTATATATGGCAATTGTGTGCTCTTTACTCATTAAATATGATTTCTATAATTGACTTGCATTGTGCTTCTAAGTTAGAAATACAGTTCATTTCACAACCAAAATGTTAGTGAGTGAATGCTCTATTAGAGTATATCACTATACTGTTTTAATTCATAATCCATTGAGGACAACAAGTTGTGTGTCTGCTCTATTTATGGAGGTATTATAATTTGTGTATTTTAAAGTAAGGAAAGACAGTCTTGCTATTCACATACTGGAAGTTGCAATTGTCATGGATAAGAAGAGTGGCCTGCAATAAAGCTAGCCAGCTACCACAGCAGAATAAAAAAATTTTAATAGGAAAAAAATCAGTACATCAGGAGGGTGCATGGTGCTTATACATCTACTGCACCACTTTGTCATTGAACTCTGTTACTAGCTACCAGATACTGAAATAAGCATTGATCATTTGTAATACCAAGTACCCCAAGCATTGACAAAGATAGAGATTATAGGGGTCAGACAAATTTGCACACAGCGGACACCGTGAGTATACTGACAGAAAAAAATTTTTTTTCACACATTCATAACTTTGTACTGCCTATAAGAAACAAGACGATTTTTGCTGTTTTTGATAATCGATCTTTAAAAGATTGTGTGTATACAGCCCCATCCTTCAAGTCTCTCAGTAAGAGGCAATGGCAAAAATATTAGTGGACATTTGAGTTAGACATGTTAGGGCTACTATTACAAGAAGTCAACAATTAGTGGAGAGTGTGGTAGGGATAAGTGTACTAGAGCAAACTATGATCCATTGAGTAGAATATAGGAAATTGACAAAAGAAAATTTGTGACAAATCAGTTAAATTCATCAAACGTCCATAAGCACCCCTAAAAGTAGGTGATTTCTGTTGATATTTAATTCGTCAACACTGATGAAGTATAAATTCATCAAATTTTCCTTTCGTCAATTTTTTTTTGTCGTACAGTACAATAATTTGTTGTCCTATTTGTAGATTCAGATATGGCTATAGCAAGATGTGTGTAATTAATTGCAATTTACTATTCCAAATTTCTATACTTGTACTTAACTATAAAACCAGGTCTGTTGTTCTCACATGATATGTAAACTTTTGGGTGTGAAAAGTGTAAAGTGCAAAACTATGCCATATGGCCTCTCTAGCAGGAAGTAGGTGCTCTTCAGATATGTGTGTCTATTACTGAGTCCCTTTCTTGTGGGCTCTCACCATGTAGAGTAGTCCATATACATAGAAGCTGTGTCACATTTCATAACTTCGGCACTAATAAACTGCTTTATGATAAATACAGACTGCTTCACTGTGCTTGCTCACAGATTACTATGGTACACGATCAGCATAAGATTGTCATCTACTTACTTGCTAAGTAGCAATAAAATTTATAGATGCTCAATTACACCGTTTTACTGTTATAAAAGAGGCTGGTTTAGACACTAAGATTTTTACAAACCTAAAGGACATGATGATATTGCTAAATGTGAAGTGCACCACAGCCCACTGACCCTATTAAATAGTTAAACATGTTCACAGCTCTGATAGATGTATACTACCATATATAGTCATATAGACAATGATCGATAGTCATTTTCGTTTGTACATTCTGTAACACAAGAACTAAATCCCACCATCACATTATGCTACTATCTATCTTCTCCCGAAGACTGGTACCATTGATCACTGCAACTTCACTATCAATTTCTCCACATTTTCTGTCAGTAGTGACCCAATGTCACTGGATTCATTGTTGCTCTGAGAATTATCATGAAGTTGCTTCAGAACATGCTGTATTTCTGTGATACCTGAAATACACAAATACTAAATCTAAAATACAAGCAAACCTATACAAGGCACAGACCTTCATCTAGGAAATGACTGGGGGGGGGAGGGAGGGGGGGGGGGGGAGGAGGGAGAGTACAGTTCTATCAGCTATCAGAGTAGGGGGTATAGTGTATACATCTCTGTGCTTACTTTTATATGCACGCAGTGACAGCATCATCTAGGGGTCATGCCCACTAGACTGTCAGATTGCTTCTGGTATATTCTCAGGTACAGTACCTGAGAACAGCATGCCACTCCAGAAAATCTCTGCATTATAGACTCCCATAGTGACAATCCATTTCAAAAATTTTTGGATTTTAGACTCTCTTAGATTGTTTCTGGTACATTCTCAGGCCCACTCCCCCCCCCCCCCCCCCCCCCCCCAATGAAACCCTACTATGTATTATAAAAAGTACACTGAGTATTTTTATTGTTAATTTAAAAATGAAGGAGGGATCTATGCAATAAATAGTAGTGAAACAAGAGATGAATTACAGCATAGCTCAGTGGGAAAGTTCCTACTTTGGCATTGAACAAAATTATAGCTAATGTGCCAAAGTAGGGACTTTCCCACTGAGCTATGCTGTAATACCATCATTCATCTCTTGTTTCACTACTTTTTATTGTACAGATCCCTACCTCATTATTAAATTAACATACTAGATTTTTTTGTTGTAGCACAGCTAGTTACAGTGTAACTTGTGACTGTTCTATTAGAGTGACTGTTGTATTAGAGTAGATCTCGAGTCAACCAAGGGGTGTGCGCAGCGCTAGCTAGACCAATAAGGGGTGAGGTCATCTTATTTACTGTTAGTAAATAGCTAGATTGTTAAGAGGTGTGGTCTCCGCACTCTATCACTATTAGTCCAAGTAGATCTTTATTTGATGGGTGTGGTCGCGAACCTATCGCAAATGGGATCCCAATTGCAAAGTTGCAGATATCTAGCTAGTGTACCTCTTATAGTAGCACTGGGACTGAAGCACTTCTGAAATCCAGCTCTGAAATAATTCTGTGGAGTCTAAATATGCTGCTGAAAGAAAGTGTTGATACAGAAAGTTAACGCCTCGATAAGGTTCTGTTGGATGAAGAAGACAAGCAGCCTGATTGAGGATAAAAGAAACGACAAGGCGCAGAGGGCCTACACTCGTTGGAATCCAAAAGGCACATCCTCATTTATAAGACCACCTCATTATAGTAACCATGTCAAGTAGGTCCAAAATGTAGCTGAGGTATACTTCATGACCTCATTTATAAGGTCATGAAGTACACCTTAGCTATGTTTGGGACCTACTTGACCACCTCATTATAGTGCCCATGTCACTAGTAGGTCCCAAATGTAGCTAAGGTGTACAGTGAAGAGTCAATTATCCAAACCCTGATTATCCGAATTGATTTGTATTTCGAGCTTGACTCAACAACATACTCTTTGACAAAATACTCTAATTGAGCAGGTGTTCAGATAATCAAACATTCAGGATACTTGATTTTATGTACTATTCAACTATACGAATACCCCTCTCCCGTATTAGTTCGGATAATTGACTCTCCACTGTACTCAATGGCCTCATTAATAACACCACTTCATTATAGTGACCATCACAATACTTACTAGAAAGTTTAGACTTGTCTAGGCCATTCTCCAACAAGATGTTTAGCACGGACAATGCAGCTGTTAGCCCAAAAGCTTGTGACTGTAATGAAACATCATAATCTTCCTCAGCAAGTAGGCTGAAATATTGCCCAACAAGAGATGAAACCTCTTTTGAACATTCTCCTACAGAACAAAATGTAGAAAAAATGTGAAATAAAGTGGTCACTTGGAGGCCAATTATTATTGATGTGGGGTGCAGTCACTTTGAACACAAACAGGTTCCCAGCGATAAGGCTTAGACAGTCAGAGCTTCATTTAGGGAGGGAAGGGGGGTGATTGTTCTCCACTTGACAAACTCTCGACCCCACAATTTTAAGAAAAAGTACAGTAGCTGAGAATTGTACCTGAGAAACAACTGGTCACTGAGAATGCACCAGAAGCAATCTGAGAGTCTAAAATACAAAAAATTCCCTGTGAAACATATTCCCCCAGGATCTTCTGGACACTATGTGTGCACACTGACCTTTACACCTCCCCCCCCTCTCCCATTCATAAAGGACAAACCAGGTAACCACATTACTGAATTAAGAGTACACTTTTAAAGCATTGTACTAGTAGCAAGGAAGTACTTGATACGATAGTATAAGCAGTAAAACCTTCTGACCACAATGAGGACATTGCTAACACATTATTACACGGGAAAACACTCTAACAGAACATGGTCATTAATTGGTCTTGCAATTTAAAAATAAACATCGGACTTTCACAACAGGCATATAGTGACTCTCTAATCCAAAAGTAAAACACTTCTATACTGACCATAATTTATATCCCAGGGATTCTATACGTTTAGTAAATTAAGGATCCCAGACCCCAAATCCCATTTGCATTAATGTACCCTTGAAACAGTTGACCTCAAACTGTACAGATGTGTGGTTCAGTGACTGCTCCACACATGACACTCACCCAAAGTGACTACTCCATCTGAACTGGTTGAGACCAACTGTAACAGTGACAAGTGTGGAGACATCTCTTGTGCAGAACTGTAAGAAGAAACATACAACGTCATAGATACTATACACACATACATACGCAAGATTAAGTAATGATGTCTTCTGATTCAACAAATTACTAGTTAGGTGTTAGCATACATACCTTGCTATTGATGAAGCATCATAAACAGCCGAGATGAGCTCAGGGTTAGACCAGACCTTTAACAGCTCAGAAGACTCATCCATTAGTCTCTCAATTACCTGAAGCACCTTAGCCACTAACTCGTCTGTAGTGTTATACAACTGTATCATGTGTGTTGTGTGTAAGTGGACATATGTGACCCGCTGAGTGAACCCGACCATATTGATTTTTTTTTCTTTTTATGACTTCCATGTTTAAAGTCACAGCCTTATCTGGTGAATATTCTTGCAGGAAGAGCAAAACAATCAGTGACTACATGGAAAATAAATTATAGGCACTTGTTTAATTATTTTAATCATATGTCACAAATGCGACCGGCTATTTGGAGTTGGGACTTGTATTATAATGTGTTCACCATGAGTTGGGGAATTCACTAAGGTACAGTTTTTGGCTTGGAAGCTTAGAAATGGTGATGATACATGTATACTGTAAACAAACACCTAGAACTTGCATCCATTTTTTGAAACAAAGATAGTATTACTCTTCACAATGGTTGAATTATGCAAACTAGTTGAGTTTTTGCTCAGCGGATCATGCTACACAGCATTCAAAATGATCAATTCACCATGTGTTGAGCTATGAAGAATGAACAAAAGCTGATCTTTGACCTCCCTAACACCCAAAGTATTTGTCCACGACTGAGCCAAGGTGGAGTGACTCAAACAAGTATGCATCAACCTACAGTAACAAAACATACACAGGGATGGGAAGGAGTATTGGTAGGGAAAAGCAAGTTGGACGTAACCAGCGGTTACAATGCAGACATGTTCTAAATCTCTATGCATGAGTGCTCAGGTCACTAGTATCAGAGCCAGCTCACACATATAGCACAATCACCATCCAGTGACAATGCTCACATTTCTTGGGCCCAGAAACGTGATCCAGCTGACATATTGGCTGGCCAATCAGAATACAGGAATAGCATAACCATTTAAATGCAGTGAAAATCCATTTGAAAATTAAACAAAACACAGAGTATGGCAATGTACTATGGTCAATTTCTCTTATATAGTGTTGTTAGTGTATCTACATAGAGGTCAGAAGATAGCATTTTATCTCTGGTGCTACCACTAGTTCAGTAAGGTGAGCCTTGACAGTGAATGTCTTCTGTGAAACTGTCTATTAAAAAATCCATCTGATTATGCAAATTGATTGGCCAGCCATTGTTATGGCTGGGTGGCAGATAAGTGTTACTCCATTTTACATGTCATAAAACAAACCCCAAAAGAGTACAATACATTCAACAACACAAGTTATAGCAGAACTTATCTCAAAAAGAAATACTGTACAAAGGCACATATGCAGAAATTTTGAAATTGGGTTTTCAAGTGACTGTTCTATTAGAGTCTTTAAATTGCCTGACTGCTTTAATCAAGAGTTCATAATATAAGTAAATGAACTCTTGCTTTAATGATACAATTTTATATACCCTCACTAGTACCTTGACTGTATGAAACGTACATCCCCACAGCTGTGAAGCCAACATAACAGATTAAAAAGGTACGCACACACCCACGTACGCACACACACACTAGTACGTACCTGCATGTTTCCAGGAGAGTGGCTGGATCAGAAGAAAACAAACTGTCACATATTAGACAACTACAGGATGTTATACAATAACACAAAACAAGGAAAAGAATTGGAATCATATACAACAAAAATTAGTGAAACAAGGATTATGCCTAGATCTGCAGCTATACATCAATAGTAATTTTATTTAATTACAGCCATGACTGAATACATCATATCCCAGGCCCAAGCAATGTGACAAAATAAAGCCCATAATGTCGGCATTGTTGAGTCAGAAGGCAGCATCATTTACCCAATAAATAATTCCTTTGAATACAAATTCTTCACAGAAACTACCCAGAAGAATTTTGGGTCATTTTGAGGGCACATTTGAGCTTGACTGCCGGTACACTAACACTGCATGAAAAAAATGCACTACTTGATGTTTGTCTTGGAGAAAAACTCAAACTCTCATGATCCTTTCAATCAAGTGCTACCATTCTCAAATTAAGCATCTGAAATATCTACAACACAACAACCATATTGATATTGACTTTGATGACCACATAACCCAGTTGTGTGCATGTACAATGTAGAGCCTGTTTGTGGAACTTGCGAGCTTGTCAGTTTCACACCTTAAACCTTAAAACTGCAACTGTGTATACAATCCAATGAACTATTTGTGGTACGTACAGCTGTTCAACTTCTACATATCTTAAAATACAAATCTAAAAGTATATGTATTTAAAGCACTGCATTGGTCAAAGTGTCAAAATGGGATGATGGCATTTACTAAGTTTGCAGTTACAGTATAAACTTACACTATCTCATCATCTTCTGTGACATCTTTAGCTATTGATAAGTGACAGACGAGATTGGCCACAACTCCAGCACAAATCTCCTGTGAGGGGAGCTTAGCATAGATAACCACACAATCGCATTCGGTTATGTAATAATCACACTACATGCTAACACAAAGCCTCGTGCCAACCCAGAAACACTGGACACTTGTCCACCAGGGTTGAAACTGGTGGCGTGGCTCACAAAAGAAGCTGGGCTGCAGCAGGATATGCATTAATACACTAACACGTTGTCAAATTAATTACTTCATTTCACACATGATCCATCCTCGGATATTTTATAAAGTGGGTCAGACCCAGATGACCTGGACAAAATGTGACCCATATGACCCAACCCAGTTTCAACTCTGTCAGGTGATATGAGTCGGTACAGATAAACCTTCACGACTATGGTTAAGGTGTGGTCACTAGAAGTCCCATTTGAACCTCACCTGTAAATAAGTTGTTATGTGAGACATGGCATTATTTTCCCTGTAAACCCAACAACACAACTAAACACCACACACACAACACACACACATACTGAAAGTCGAGGAGAGGTGGATTCCAAGTTGACATGTAGCAACAGTAGAGGGGCATGATGACCATGCAAGAAGAAGGCTACATCCTATAAGTGCATGGACAGATACACAGCTAACACAGTCAAATTTCTATCTATCTTTGTGTTGAATATGTGGAAGAGCACATAATACACTCTACAATACTGTAAAGAACATACAAAATGTTCAGACCTCATTCATTGAAGCATCCCACAACTTGCACAGTTCATCTTCCATGTCATCATCTAACTCTGTCACAGGATCTTCATCTTCGTTAGTCTTGTTTTTGTTTACTTCCTCCACAACTTTAATACTTCCATCCCCTCCAGCTGTTGAAAACATGAGGTGGAGAACTTTATACTTCACACAAATACCACATTAACAACTGTAGTCAAATAATGCCAGGTAACTACTTACAATGTAGTATAACTCGAGTTAGCTCTCGTTCATACTGCTCATTACAAGACAAGGGCCCATCACAAACTGAGGATTGCACAATCCAAATAATTTGGACATTTAACTACAATAATTGAAGCTACTGAAAATGAGCAAAGAACCACTACACAATGCTATAACTCTCAGTGGGTACTCTGCTCTGGCCCACAAATCATCATAAGTCTATGAACAAAGATGATGGAGCCAAGGTACTTAGACCAAGCTATAGCCCACGAATACGTCCACACTGGTCATAGACTTAAGACGCCAGAGCAGGGAACCCACTGAGATTTATAACATTGTGCGTTTTCTTTGGCAGGTTCTCAGCACAATAGCATGGTGAGCTAACTTGGGTTGACTTTTGCTTGGATATTGTTTCCAAGCACAAGTCAACCCTAGCTAGTTGCTATTGTACTCCGGCATGACATGGCTCAATCAGTTTACAGCTCAGTTAAACGCAGTTTATCCATCTAGCCAAATATATTATTTGATTAGCAGAGCTAAAACGTATTATAATATTTATAAATTATTACCAACTTGGCATGGACCAATGGTTTGTGAATATATACAATTTGTGGTCGTCTGATAATGTACGTCATTTCTTGATCTGGTGGTAGTAATTGGTGATGGAGTTGGAAGATAATTAGTTGGAATTTGTAAGATATGGTTGATTATTTTGTAAAATTAAATGAGTGCTCTCTGCAAGGTTGGCCACCAGTAAGTGATAAAAACAATGAACTAATACTGTTCCTAACATTTCTTTGCCATGGTTGGTTTAATATTGCTCTATGTGGGATCATTTCAAGTTTGTTGATTTGATTATGGTAAGGATCTCCAATATAGATAAAGCATAATCAAACCGATTCTAGCTTAATGTTTTTGAGCAAGTCTATAAGTTGCAATTCAAAAATCTCATTGCTTTGCCACATAGTCAGTTGGTGATCAATGATAACTCCTAGATAGGAATATTGAAAACCATTCACTAAGAATTGTGTCGCTTTAAATAAGACCAGGGTCTTGATTATATCATAAAATATCGTAGGCAGACCCTTCTTTTGTATGTGGGTGAGAACCTACTATTCTTACCCAGACACCAAAGAATAGCAGTGGTCTAACCAGGCCAGCTATATATATTACAAAGAGTTCTATTACGAACTCTTGATACTACAGTAAGAATTTCTGATAAGGCACACTTAATCGGCACTTCTTGGTCAGTTGATTCAAATCCCAGTTGCAAATGGTCCTACAAGATTACAAGACTACTCCCCTTCCACAAACAGTACTCAGCTAATTACAAGTAATAAAAATCTCGGGTGTTTCTACTGTATAAAGAGTCAAAGTGCACTTCACTCAATGTGACCAAACATAATCATGCTATAGGGTTGAGCAATTGTGCACGATTGTAGGATGCAACATTAAAAGAATTATGATAACCCTCATGATGTTATAGCATCAATAGCATCATGTATGCACTGTTTTGTATGAGTTATTTATTGTAACAATACACAGTGAAACTGTGTGCAACTATTCAACACAATTAAGGCCATAGGTAGAATACAAACAGCATAATGAATGGTTTCCTCAGAAATTCAACAGTTTCTAAGAGGTAGGCTTTAGTAAAATTTATTCACACAATTAATTGTCTCAGAAGTGTGTAGGCTTGCTTTCTGGATAGTGTTCTTCCACAACAGTACGTGCCACCATTTTGAATTTACTAATAACTACATTTTGCATATGATGTTCCGTCACGATTATTTACAACATCACAATGATCAGAGACGATCATGATTAATCCCATAATCGATATAAACTCTAATTCAAAGACAAAGAAGCTACACTGTGCTTAAATATAACGTAATGGCCATGGATAACAGTTGTCTGGCCTTTGCATAAAGTAAGGGTCTGGTGACCATAGTGTACGATACTTGTGTGACTGAAATTCAAATGTGGATTCAAATTGCATGTGACGTAATAAATACCTGTTCAAGCTGTTGCAACTCGGCAAAGAAAGCACAAATCTTCAATGTAAGTCTTTACAGCATGTGTATCTCAGAGTCTTGCTAGGAGAGTATCAGCTGCTTTCCAACTATTCCGAATTAGGTTTCCATGGTTATTCATGGCACAAACTACACAATTACATCACATTTTACGGTCACCAGACCCTAGCCGCCGCTCTAAAAAGCTTTACAGTGCAATTTTTAATAAAATAATAATGACTTTGCAGCAAAGTTGCTTTGCAGTAATCAATATACCACTGTTGTTACATTTACATTTATCCTACCTGAATTTGGCTCTTTTGAAATACTATCCTTATTAACAGCACCTTGGCGTTTGTATCTGGTGTCCGCCACAGTCTTCGCCATCACTGACAACAGCCATGATTTGCTAAAAACAGTGTCGCCAACTTGGTCAACCATTTCTTCGTCGTGTGTTCCCTCTTCAGGTAGCGGGGAGGCGTCGGGTGGAGGTGAAGGGTTTCTGTACGCCATTGATGAGCACTAGTTAGAACGCAACCAGGTTGGCATTACTTAGAATACAACCAGGTTGGCATTTATATTTGAAGTGTATGTAAGCAAGTATATTAAAACAATGAGAGGCGGATAAGGAGCCAGCTGACTTGTAGGGTTTTGTTATACTGAAAGAATCACAGAAATGCCAATAAAAATTACATTCACCGCCTCCATTGGCATTGTGCTACTGAAGCCGGCGAGAGCTTGCTATACCCCCTGTGCTACTAGACGCGTTCTTTCTTCAGCCCATACCGGCAGGACTCTGACCGAGATTACCCACGAAGCAACTAGAGACTTGAGAAAAGATGAACAAATTTGAAGGAAACAACGTTTTAATCACTGGCGCGTCGGGTGATCTAGAGCGTGTTATGGCGTTAAAGCTGTCTGCAGAAGGAGCTCGACTTGTACTCTTTGACCTTCCTAGTACAGAATCAAAACTAAAACAGCTAGTATCAGAACTGAAGTCACTGGGTAGTCAAACTGTAATATACGTTTGTGGTGATGTCAGTAATATTGAAGATGTGAAGAAATCAGTCCAACGTGGAGTGGATGAGTTGGGAGGGATTGACATACTGATAAATGGTGCTGTTGTGGTTTCTGCTGCCCCACTTGAGCTAACAGAAGAAGCAGATTTTAAGAGAGTACAAGATGTTAATGTATATGGAACATTCTTAATGATGAAGTACGTGTCGAATGAGATGGTCAAATCAGGCAATAGAGGTGTCATTATTAACATGTCTAGTGTCACTGGACTGATGGGCATTGAGATTACTTTTGCACTGTGTGCTTCAAAATTTGCTATTAATGGAATGACAAGGGCTGCAGCAAAGAGCCTAGCTAAACACAACATACGTGTTTGTGCAGTTGCTCCTTTTATGATTGAAGGAAGCATAACAGACAAAATTGCTACAGAGGCTGCAGAAATGACTATTGCAGGTTAGTTGTAGTAAGAGTACATAATATTTATATGAGCCCCATATAAATATTATGTACTCTTGGTTGTAGGATGTTATAGCAGTGTAAAGCAACAAACAAGTTGTTGGTGAATGCAGTATTGTACAAGGAATAACCATGCCTACTCCGAGGGTCACTTGGAGTCTGTTGGCCTTGTTTGATTGCTGGTATTTCCAGCTGTCCAGCACTGTAATACCTAGTGTTGGGGGTGGTGGCAAGGGCAGTCCATCTAGCCAGGAAATATATATCCCACTTGTTGAAAATGCTATCAAAAATACCAAGGGTCCATAACCAAAATTATTATGGGTTCTTGTAAATACTTGTCTATCCCCCTATTAGTACAGCAGATTTGTAGAAAGAAAAAATTTTGGGCTATAGGGCCATTTCAGATTTGACCTTTGCGGTCATGTTTGTGCTATACTTTTTAGCAAACTATAGTCTTCCCAGTGCTTCTCTTTTCAATCAGATGCGTGAGCAGTTGAATTCATAATGTTTTGTGGATACAGAAATAATCATAGAAACTTGGTATTGATTTGAAATAAAACGGCCTATTGTATTTCGCAGACTGGACTCACAGACTGAAGTGGAAACAGCAATAATCTAGGCATATCAATCTCTCACAACTGTTGGTACTGCTCTTCCTTACAAGTCACGAAACTAGTGCATGCACTAATTAATTAGAATACACTTACAATACTCGTGTACTAGCAGTGATAAAGTGTTATTGTTGTAGCATAGATGTTTTCCCTCGTTGCTTTAGCACTATTGTTAGGGCTGTAGATATGAGCCAGTAATTATTCTTAGCGGGTAGCTATAGTCGGGTGGCACCACCGGGCAAAGTGATGGGGCTATGCAAATATATTGGTTCATCACTATAGCCATAACACTAACGCTAAGTACTGAAGCAACAAATCTACGCTACAGTAATGACCTCTATCACGCTTTATCACTGCTAGGACACGTGTATTGTAAGTATATTTTAATTAATTAGTGCACACACTGGTTTCATATGACTTGTAAGGAAGAGCAGTACCAGCAATTATAGCTCAATAGTAGTGTCTCCAGTGTTGCAAGAGATGGATGATGCATAGATAATTGTTTAAAAGCTGTTTCCAGCTCAGTATGTGAGTCCAGTCTGCGAAATACATTAGGTCAAATAAAAACTCAAATTGTTTCTTAGCATGAGAACTTTTGTTATACAACAAGGGTTCCTAAAGGATATAAAGACGAAATGGACCAATTTTCCATGAGAAATGGCCATAAAGATCACTAAAAGTCAAATCTGAGGTGGCCCTTGGGTCACGTGAGTTAGCGATGGTTGAAATTTTGGTAGCGAGCTAGAGAGATATGGAGACCCAACCTACTATAGCCAATACAGGTCGGGAAAAGAATGCAAACAATAAGGCGGTGAATTGTAGCTAGTGTGGCCCCACCCGCCCCTTTGCAACAAAAAAAAGTTTTACGAAGGGCCGGGTGGCGCCTCGCATGTAATTTCACCAATGTTAAAACAGATGCCTACATGAACAATTTTCCTTCCGTGAACCATCAGGCTCTAACCCCACGTGATATAGAATCAACATCAATTGATTTATTTCATGATCAAATAGACAATTATTATAATTAATTTGTACTTACCTTAGTAACTATTTGTGGTAATTTTTTCTGGGACAAGCTAGTCTCCTGGGCAACATCAGCAGTGCTGCCTACCCAGTATCAAATATATTAATAACTACCACTATATGTGGGCATGGGTTTAAAAATCCAGACAATTTAATGAAACATACTGTTCAAAGTACAAAAACACACTCTACAGGGGAGGTTGGAAGCGTATATGCGAGGCAAATGGTTTTATACTGAAAAGTGTACTGGACCTTTTTGGGTGTTGAAATACTTTCTGATTGGTAAAAGTAAAATATGACGAAACTTGGGTTACATTACAGATCGCACAAGATCTTGTGCCAGACCACGGGTACAGTAAATGTTTTTGTTGATGAGCTAGAAAGACAGAGAGAGGAGTCCCACTTATGTACAGCAGTACCCAAGTAGTCATCCTATGCAGCATACTTCACAAAGACTGTAGTGGCATGTAAGGATCATATGAGACTAGAAAGATGAAGAAAGCCTCCAGACTAATGATAGCAACAACTAGCCAAGGTTGGAAATGAGTATCATTGCTGTGTTGCTGCCCTCCTTCAATATTATACCCCACCTTACAATCACAAATATGCATTAATATTAAAAAAACACTTAAAAATTTGTAGCACTCAACCTCCTCTGATAGCTTTATAAGTGCCAACACACACACATGTGCTGTGACCACACCCTTTCAGTCTCTAGGAGGATAAGTTTTGCACATGAACAACTTAATGGCATCTTGCCTTTCCATAACGGAGGTACTTGATAAGAGATATACAACTACTTGGGGAGCCTGTGTTGCATCATAGTGAGTTGAAGCACTTGAGCCAATGTCAGATGAATGGGATGCTGGTGACAACTAGAATGAGGACAGAGCTGATAGTGGATGAGCCTGCTATATAGAATATAGAAGACAGGGTTGCTGAAGAGTGGTCTGATGACGCTGCTAGCAAACAGAGTGAAAATCCATCAGTATAGGACAGGAAGCCCATGCATCAAGATGAAACTGAAGATGGATGTACACAAACATGAACAGACGACCTGTGATAGAATACATACAAGCATACAAATAGAATAAATACATACATACATACATACATACATACATACATACATACATACATACATACATACTTACATACGTACATACATACATACATACATACATAGGAGAACTTGAGTGTCCAGGACTAGAATGCTACAAAGGAGTACAAACATAAAATGCATACCATTCTGGTAATTCGTGTTGTTGTCTATTCAACTTTTAGCTAGCCACAATTTGTTTGCATGTATTGTTTTTGTATGTCACAATAGCAAACTTCACCCATAAGAGTATGATTAAAGGAAACAGATAAATGCTTGTGGCAAACAGGATGGGGTTTCCTAAATCAATTGTTAGGAAGACAGGGGACACTATAATTACCTTTCAAATGGACCATTCCTTGTAGCAGCATGGTACGATAGGAGATTTCTTCTCAACTTTTCATGCAGGGGCATCACATGGGAAGGGGCAGTCTGACATATTAATCATGATAGATCATCAAGTTATGTTCCTTGTCCACCATTGCTCCCTGACTATGAACAGTAATGCAAAGAGTAGATCGAGCGACCAGCATATCAGCTATCATAATGTGGGAAGGAGATCACATGTGGAAAAGGGTTTTTGCTTGCCTCCTTGATGTTCTCTCTAAAATGGTTTTGTCTAGAGGTACTCCTGTACATTGACTACCCAGCATGGCGGAAGCAAAGTTATCTGAGCTTCCACTAGATATAGCTCACCAATCAATTAATTAGAGCTTATCATTTCTGCTAACAAGCTGGTCATCAGCGGAGTATAGAGCATGTTGAAACCCAGTTGAATGTGGTGGACCTTGGTCACTGCCCTCATTGTTGTTTGAGTATTGTTGGATGAGAAACTAATAATTAAGTTTGTGTCCTTATATGGAAGATTGTACGTTAATCATCTATTTTGAATTACAGTATAAAACACTGCTATACTTGTACATGTATATTTGGCAATATGCTCATCTTTTGTTAATTATAAAGGTGGAGGAGGAGGATCTGAATTACAAGATAAAAAAGCAGTTGAAGAGGTCTTAAAGGCTGGAATGTTGCAGGTACGTACATTGAATAAAATTGCAGTTCCATTTCCTATTACTGCTGTTATCACAGATGTGTCCTTTAGCTTGTGGTGCTAAGCTCAGTGAGGTAGCTGACACTGTGTTGTTTCTGTGCAGTAAAGAAGCATCTTACATCACCGGTGTAGTGGTACCTGTTGATGGTGGAGTGACTGCTTAGAAGGAATACATATATATAGAACTTGTTAGGTATATAGGATGTATTCCTCTGCTATAAATATATCAGTGCTATCATCTTAGTCATAGTACATTTGGCTGGAGTGCATATTTGATTGATATATTAAACACAAAATAGCAGCAGTATCTACTACACATCTACATAGTCTGACTCCTAAGACAATTTTGAAATACTCAAGTTTTGCCTATACGTTTCATGTATGCTATTTTCATTAAGTTAATATTTTTGCAAGTGTTCACAATTCATTTGATAAGTAATATTTCATTTAGCATCAATTCACGTGGCATGTATTATATGACTGCTCTAGTAGAGTACTTCAACCTTTTTGCAGTACTGACTTCAAACTCAGGGAGCTATGCAAGGTAAATTTTGTATCAGTGGTTAAAGATGTGTTTTGGAATTCCTTTTCTGAAAGAATATTGAAATAATTACATATCATAAATAATGGGGCGTAATGAACAAATTGTATAGCTAACATGTCGGCTTAACATGATAAAAATAATTGTTATCATGGAAGTAGTGATCTTGATAAATGTGTTCAATGACTTGTCCTTTAAGTAAGACACCTCCATAACTGACACCATCTTCTCTTGAGTAAACCAGTTTCCTACTCAATAACCAATCCACTAGTTCTGTACCAGTGAACACATTGTCAAAAGTACGATGGTGATACCTGCACAAAACAAAAAGAAATTGTTACAATGGCTTTGACAGTTAAAGATGGTGGGTAAAATGGTTTCGGAGGTGATAAGTATTAGTTTACCTTTTGGTAGTTGGTAATTCCTTTTCCAAATCCTTCAAGTGTAATGATCTGAATGTTTCACACAAATGAACAATAGCACTGTCTAGACTATCTTTATTTGGTATGACCACATTCTCCACATGATATAACCACTGACGTACCCTATCACATGATATAAAATACAACACTGCGTGCAAGTATATGACTTTAGTGGGATTTATACTTCTGACATGGATGCCTTTTATGGTTCAGTATGTACAGAAATTACAAATTTTGTACATGTGCATACAATGCATCAGATGATAGTGGCTAACACATTTATGGAAGAGGAACTCCAAGCACAACTATGTACTATTCCAACTACCATGATTATACATATTCTACAAATTAATGAAGTGAAAGAATCTTTGTCTGGGATTTTATCTGATGCGAGTAACAACTTAGGCAAATGTTCTATTTATTCACTTACTATCAATTTAAGTCAACAGGCAGGGGTTACACATAAGGCACAAGCCTGTACAGCCAACAACATACAACTACAAATCACAAATACAAATGTAAAGAACACATACAAACAATAGAATTACTAATTAGAATTTGAAAACATGCTTATAGTACTTGGTGGAAGCTGACATCACATCAAGAGGAAATGAGTTCCAGATAAATACACAATTAATTAATAATGAAAACCATTAATGAAGGAGGGCAGTAAATGAATTGAGACCGGGTTGGAAGACTATTCAACTGAAAATAGTCTGAAAACTATAGGATAGTACATAGTATTATAATTCACAAACATAATCATGTCTCAACTCCAAAGAAGGCCATCCAAGTTCCATAAAAGATTCATCACTAGATTTTGTCCACTGAAAAGTAAGAGGGTCGAATGCACATTTGTTCTATCTTGTGGCTCTGCATTGCACTAACTCTATGTCCTATGTTAAGTTGACAGAATTGCATGTACGTGGAATTTCCCCTTTCACAAATTCAGTCACATGCTACAATAGCTAATATTATAGCTACATAGATTTCACCTCCTTACTAACAGTACTATAAACCAATTCTTTTCTGTTGCAAACAAGAGAAACAAAAAGAAGCCCTGTATAGACATAACCCATATGGATTACAAAGATACACAAACACATTCACTGTACCTGTCCATAATTCATTACACTATCCAACACATCCACTTCAACATACACTCCATTCTTTTCATCAAGATGACTGGCATTATATGAGACTGCAAATAATCCCTACACCAAATAACACATGTCAAGAAATATAAACATTGTAACACAAACACAATATTATATCCTTCTATTATACTAAGATACCATATGCTTATTTATTACTGTTCATCATGCCATAGAGAAAAAGTACCACTTATTTAGTTACGCAATAATAGCTTACTATTATGACTGATGCTAGTAAAATGAACAACAGAATTATTATCCTTTCGGTATTCCTCCCTGCTTCATCATGTTCCCATAAACCTGGCATTGGTATGTCAGCAAATGTGATCACTTCACTATCAGATGTTGATGATGTTGTCACAATTGACTTTGATTGGTTGATTGAGTCATTAAGTAGTGAAGTCCGTTCATCACCATCATGAATTGGTAATGTTGTACTCTGTACAATGCCATGTCTTTCAGTGTCTTGTGTTATAGCTGGTTCAGTTCCACATGAAGTATTGATTGAATGGTTAATTCTAGATATAGGCATTGCAGTGTAACCTCTCTTAGCCAACTCCCTAGCAAATTTACATAACAAGGACAAAGACAGGAGGTCTTACTCCATACATTTTACCACTGAAAGAGGAAAACCTGTATTACAGCAAATGTAGGCCTGAAAAATGTACAAATATGAGTGCACGGTTATAATGAACCTCAGTGAGACCTGTATAATCATCTTAACAAGTCTCACTTTAACTATCTTGAATAAAGAAATTTACTCCTTTCATTGCCATAAAATTATTATAGCTCAGGAACTTGATATACCATGATTATAGGCAGATACAGGCATTCTTTAAACATACCCAACATGCTTCAGATCAGGGTGTCTTGATCTACTGATAACATGGAGAATTATGAAGATCAGTGATGAGGTGATTATTATAGCACTGATCCCCAGGAATATGTATGATAATACCAACTGTGAAATGAAAGAATCGTGTTTTTAAAAAGTTCTGCAAGTCACAATATTGCTTTACCTGTGCATCTCCAAGATAATAAGTTTTATCAAGTGTTGTGTGTATTTTGTGTCCTTCAGCAATTATTATAATAGTAACCACAGTACTGATCAGTGGTAACCTGGGACAAGAATGTGCACATTACAGTGATCACAATAGCTGACATGCATTAGAAACTCAACCATATCTTCTACCACTGGAACCTAATGTGCATTTTGCCACAAATGATAAAAAGTGCACATGATAAATCACAAAGACATGAGGTGATTATTATAGCACTGATCCCCAGGAAAATGTTACCAATGCAAAATGAAAGAACTCATGAGCTATTACTGGGAAAGGTGGTCATTCCTAAGTAAGGTATGTATGAGTGCGAGTCCAATGTTCAATTATACGTCTGTGTTATATTAGAGTAAAATTGAGCTGTTCACTATGCAAGCCAGAATGAATTTCCAAGTAGTGAATAACATACATTCATCTTACTAACTGACCCCCATCCTGCCATCAAGGTGAATATCCACCTAACAGGGACAAAGTGTGGTCCAAATTTTAACAGAATAACTAGTTCTAAACTGAGTAGTGCAGACCACAGTCTTGTTGCATATGTTCCACCAAGATAAAATGTAAATGAAAAGTAGTTCCAAGGAGTATCTTTAGTAGTGTAAGTGACTGCAATAGCTCCAGAACACATCATAACCTGGAAGGAAAATATGAGACAAAGAAGGAAAGTATATAGCAGGCTTGTGAATGGATACTGAGTACATTAGACATTGAACACTGTCTTTAACCTAGCTTAAATAAATCATTTCAACACCACAATTAATATGCATGCATACCGGATTTCCTTGGTTAAATGTCACACCTTCAATAGTCGATTTCAAAAAGAAGGGATTAAACTTTGTATCGAGTGGTGCCTAATTTTGACCACATCAATTTAAGGTAATAAACATCATGGCATTTAACCAAGTAAATATGCTACTTGCAATTAAGCAGCCTTTGTGGATGATGGGAGGGATGCATAATTCCACAGTTAGCTACATGCAAAGTTTACATTTCATATAACAGCCATGAAATTGTTCTAATTGCCAAATCATCAAAACTTCACACACAAACAATATAATAAAATCACTCACAATAGCTGCCATCAGATGCATCACAAAGATGTGTACATGTGAACGATATCTCCGAGCAGTGACGAACAAACAGAAGACAATAATCTAGTGAAGACAATTAAACTTGTAAATGTCAGCACACAAGTGCCGTATATGCAGTTCTGTGATGGATATAAGTGGACAATGGCCCACTGGTTACACAAGTAGCAAACTACAATCCTGGATGGTGCTAACTGAGAAAGAAGGTCACCAACATGAATTGTTTACTTGGTTGAGACGTGATCATGACTTACAAAAATAGAGTAGCTAGTTAATGTAACACAACATTAGCTCATAGAGCTATTACAGTGACTAGAATACTATCAGACATTGATCCACCTCAACATATTTTTGGATGCATATTGGTCTAATCAAACAATAAATAATGTGATAGCTATATGCAAGTATTTTTTGCTTCTTGCAGAACTGCGCTAATAATTAACATCAATTTTTTTGTTTTTGTTTAAAGTATACACCCTGAATTGTACAAAAGTACAGTTTCTTTATTCCAAATTGGCTGTTATTAAGAGATAAGAGTACATAATACACTCACCATGGATACAATGGAGACTATACTACAATCTAATCTTGTGTGTTTTATTACACTGTGATAATCATGAGAATTAACATCCCTAACAAGTACCATTCTAGCTGATAAGTATATAATAGGAGCAGACAGAGTTGTACACAACACAAGTGCTGGACCAACCTGTAATGAAGACACAAGATAAATGTTGTAACTGTATATCATTGCGATTTACTGATTGGAATCTATGCAAATTTAAATAATACTGATTGCTAATAATTATAAGTAAAGCACTTTATAGATTTTCCTATCCTAGTCCACAAGTCCCAAGTATGCACCACACAATCTAACTTCAACCATCTACCAGTCATCACAAATATTGTTAGCTATAATATATTCTAAATGTGTAATTATATGGCTAGCTCCAAACCAACTGCAACAATAACAACCCATCCACCAGTGCACTGAAGCTAGATCATTGCGAAACTTGCCACACCACCAAATAAGGAAATTCTTCAACCAGGTTAAGTAATATCAAGGATTAAAACCATGGCAGTTTAGCTATACCCACTGGTGGTGTTAGTTTGGTTTTGCCTGATGAAATGTGATTACAAAAGATACAATTAATATTACACTAGTGTATAACAATCTTTCAATATAAAGTACATACCAAACATTTAAAATGAGATTTTAGCAGGGATAAATCCAAAAATGCCAGATTTTTCAAGCTTACAGTGGTCCCTTGACTCTATTTCCAAACACCTTGGTTATCTGAACAGTAGAAATGACTGCTCTATTACAGCACTTTGTCTTAAGATGTATGATCTATTAGAGTATTTGAACATGGCTCTGTGTATAAATGAATGGGCTTGAACTCTTTGACTATCTGAACATGTCTTGGTCCCAAGGAGGGAAGATAATCAAGAGAACACTGTACTTCATTAGAAAAATTAGGTCATTGTGCACCCTGACTGCTCTAAATTGTCTACGGCTATTATTCCATGATGGATAACAGTATAATATACTTTGGTCCAGACTCAGTGAAAATAAAACTCATGATTGAAAAATTATGGACATAGCTAACCAAATTGACATAGCCGACCATACTACCTTTCACACATATACTCACTAGGTTAGATCCACACCTGAATAGAATTGAATACACAAACACTGAGGGACCAGTGGGAATAGTATCAAAAAGAAAACCAAACGAGCTAATTTGCCTTCCAAGTCCAAGAATTTCCAACACTAGTAGTGAAATCAAAGGAGATAATATCCTGTAACAATAAAGGCTTAAACTGTGAAGGCCTGTCATATGCAACTACTAACAGTTTAACAAAGCAGAGGAGTAGTGACTTGAGTATAAGTATTCCATTAAAATTCTTCAGTTTTCCACACATGGATATTCCAAGATATAACAGTGCAGAAGCATCGAATGCCTTCCCTAGTAACGTCAGAAATTGTTTCATCCACTTCTTCAGATTATCATCAGAGTCATAATTGTTATCACCTCCATGAATTGCTTTGGACACTATCAGATTTATTGTTATGCCTAGCACGGTCATATTAAAAATGGGATTAATAATAAGATTCCACAAAGTCTTGAAGAGCAGTGCTTTCCAGGAGACTGATGACTGAGGATTATTATGTGTGGATTTCTGGAGAGCATACTCCATACAGAAAAATGCAATTGGATCAAGTATCATAAGTTGTATTGGTGAAACCAAATAGATATAGCTTATGTAATCAAATCCATCTGGACCAACACTATCCCCATAAATAGCTGTCACTGTGTACAGAAATAAAATGAACATGTACTGTATATATACACAAGATAATTCATGTAGTCATAAAAGTCTAGACTTACAGATAGGTAATCCCAAGGCAAAACTATTTATATGTGTACAGAAGACGCTTAGGATGGCTGGCTTTCCAATACTAATAGGTCGTGTGAAGATCAGTGTAACTACAAATACTCCAGCAAATATCAAAGATCTTGTTATCAAGTTTCCTGCCACAAATCTCCAGTTAATATTACTGAGATCCAGTAAGGCCAACTTCTGTAATATCACAGCTGGTAGTGTAATCTTCCCAACAATGATACTAAGAACACCGACATTTTGTTCTGTAACAAACTTGAACTTTGCAAGTAAATATCCGATGATGATTACTGCAAATGTTCTTCCAAGGGTTGGAAGCAATTCAGAGATCACGTCACTACCCATCTAGTATGTTAACAGACCTACAAATACAGACACATATACAAAGTAAACCTTTAGCTGTTACTATAACAGTTACACCAACTGTGTGCTAATCAAACATTCTGCATCAGTACATACAAAATTCTCCTGGGATGGGACTAGTAATGGTACTTCTTGTAGGAAGGCTGCCTCATACATGATGATGAGTGTTATCTAAAGTCCCACCTATCATAGAAGTTGTTTATCCATACTCGCAGTCTGATATAGACAATGACCAACTAGGAATTATGTCTAAATAATTTTAGAAGAATAATGATAGGGCCATACATGGTATAGTTTGGCAGGAATGGAGCATAAAAGAGTCAATGGGTAAGATTGATATAAGCGTGTTATTCTGATGTTATGTGGTTCTGTAAATTAATGCTTTAGTTGGGCTGCTGTGTCATCTGAAGAAGAGAGAAGCCAGCTCTTCCACACAGCATGGCGATGCAATCGGATGTTCGCTCAGTCCCTACTGCAAGTTTGAGATTGTTTGCTATCTGGCTGGTGGCAATGAAATTAAATTGTTATGTCGATCAAAATACTGTTTGGGTTGCTGTGCCATCTTAGAAGACAGCTATTCCTCACAACAATTGGATGTTCACTCAGTTCTTATTGAAATTAATCTGAGATTGTTTACTATCTGGCTGGTGGCAATGAAATTAGATCAATACAAATTTATGTTTGGGCCACTGTGCCAACTGAGAAGAGAATAGCCTACTCTTCCTCACAGTATGGTAATGAAAGTGGATGTTCACTCAGTCTGTACTGCAAGTTTGAAATTAATCTAAGATTGCTTGCTAGCTATTTGGCTGGTTGATTGATTCATTGCTGTTTTAGGACCTCAGGTGGGTGGCGATGAAATTGTCACGTTGATCAAAATACAAAAAAACATGTTTGGACTTTTGGCATGCCACTAGCATACCAAATGTAATTATTGTGTACCTGTATGCAGTACTGTAGAGTTGTAATGAAATCAAATCACATCAAAGATGAGAGAAACCAACTATTCTTCACAGAGTCTGTACTGCAAATTTGAGATTGTTTACTATCTGGCTGCATGGTGGTGGTGCCAATAATAGCACGATGTATTTGTGGGTAGCTAGCTATAGCTATTTCATCACCAGAAACAGCCAGATAGCAAGCAATCTCTGGATTATAATTTCAAACATGCAATCTAACTATATAGAATAATTGTGTGCAAAGCACTGAGTCAAGTAACACCTGAGTCTGTTCAAAGAATAAAGGCTTGATCTTATCACCACCAATTAACACTTCTGAACTCTTGCTAAAAATATCTCTAAGATAGCACCATGGTCCATGTTGTGAGGAATAGCTGGCTTCACTCTTGTAGCTAGGTTGGCAGCAGGGCAACCCAAAACATAAATTTTCGGATATTTATTTACCAAGTAGGTAGCTAAATCATGATGCAGCTATTCCACCTACACCTTTATCCATTACTATAATTATATAGCTACACATTAGTTGAGCACAACGACAATATTCAGCTAATAAGAACATTCCAACCTGTCCCGACGACAGAAGTAGCTATCTATAACTAGCTACTACATTTTAAATGTATAGAAATTTGTGACATGTAAAACATAGTAGTTATCTCTCAAATTATAGCGGGTTATTTTCAAAACAGAAAATTTCACACAAGAAGCAAAATCTGAATTTCGAAGGATTTTAATTTCGAAGAGTACAAATTTCGAAGTCCTTCAAATAAACGGAAATTCATATTATAAGGATGAGTGAATGTTTGCCAAAAACTGACTTACTGATGGAGTAATCCCCATCCCTGTGCACTGGAGAGAAGACTGAGGGAGTCTCAAGTGGAGTATATTCACTGGCTTGATCACGCTCGATCATAGCTACCATAGATTCTAGGCATCAATTCCCATCACCTGTTTCTGGTATCAGGGCCGGATCTAGGATTTTGCTAAGGGGGCACACTGGTAGCACAGTGTGTGAAGCACACACTCTGTGATATGTGAAGCATGAGCTTTCTAGAGGGTCTAGGGGCATGCCCTCTCAGGAAATTTTGAAAAATTAACATTCTGAAATTGAATTTGGTGGTAGCTAAAGATTCACAAATAGTTCACCAATAATGGAAGCATAAATGCATGCTAACACGTAGTAGCTACCAAGCTATAGTACAAGATATACTATATGATCCCCCAAAAAATTTTGAAAGTTAACTCTATTAGATTAAATTTTGTGGCAATTTACTAAAATTTGTAAAAATTTAATGCTGGAAACATAAATGCTACTGAACTGAAACAATTTGTAGTGTAAAGTCTAGGTTATAATAGCTCACCAAAGGTAATTTTGAAAAATTAACCTTTTTAGATTGAATCTGGCAGCAATTTTGGCTGAAATCAAGGTGAAAAGTTTTATTGAAAGTTTAATAACTATACTGGGCTATTTAGCTAATCATAGTAAAATATTTAAACCTGGCATGTGGTGTGCAGGTACATGATTTTCATCACCAGATAATTTCTATCCAGCTACATGCATTAACTAGGATGTGGATAGAATCGTGCAGTAATTCAGTAACTCAATTAGAAAAGATTTATTTTACAGCAAAAGTGGTGAAAGTCTGTGTCCTACAGTCTGTTTAAAGTTGTGGATTTTAGCTGATAAACAGTGTTTTATAATTATGACTGTTCATAATAATAATTACTTAGGCCACCAATTGTAGATTCCTTGTTTCCTGTCACCTGCCCACATGGTAATTTTAGAGCCGCATGCAAATATTTGATAGTCACGTGATCTAATTATTTTTGTTTATAATTGCTAGTGTGAGCACATGGCGTATTATTGGAAAGGTATTGAGTTTCTGATGTTGTTTAGTGCCAAAAAGCATGCATGGATAACTACGTAGTTTGAATCCTCAGGCTAGATTATCTCTTCAAGTAGCCATTGGTGAACGAAATACATTAATGAACAGGAGTCCCACTCATCTGACAATCTGTTATTAACATGTGTGGAATGTATGGAAAATTTGTACTGCTGCAGTTGATGGCTAAATTACTGTTATGACCACAAGCGTGATATACCCAGCCAGCAAACTCTATAAAAGCCATCAAAATTTGGTGGCTGCATGCTCAGAGAAAACGAGGGGTCTGCAACACTTTGAATCTAACCTTCTATGAGATTTGAATCTTGATGAATCCCAGTGAAGTCACAACAAATCTTACATCTCTACTAAACCTGAGAGTAAAGGCAATTAGGAGTTAATGGGCTCCCTTTAATATCCTTGATATTAAATAATAGATTTTAACAATATAATAAATAATAACCGCCCGCCCACATGGTATTTTTTGCCTGACTAGGATGGGAAACAAGCAATTCGCAATTTTTGGCCTTACACTTACTAAATTGTACTTAAATTTTACATACCTACTGTACTTAGCATATTGCATGCATGTATACTCTTTTAGAGTCCTGCAATTATTTATAATGATAATAATAATAATAGTCTTGATATCTAATTGTAGAGGCACCTAGTTTCCCATGCTATGCCTATGGGTAGCAATTTGCTAGAGATACAAGCATAAACTGCACCAATAATGTTTGAAATATGTCTAGGGTGCCTATCTATGGTTAATGAGCAGCACACTGAAAAATCTCAGAAGGGGTGGCTGGCCTCCTCCACACCCTGCATGCAGTAGTATTAAAGAAATAATTATTTGGTGAAAGTCTTTTTTTTTCATTGGAAACACCCTAGCTAGCTAATATCAGGAGTGGGTTTAGGATCCCTAACATGGTTTTCCCAGTGGTAGTAAGACTCAGATGCAGGAGTCTGGGGGCTGCAGGGGTCTAGGTTTTAATTTATAATGCTTGAATTTAATAAAACTTGGTCAACTGATTCTCACTACTATCATCTCATGCCATCACTTTCTGAGTGTTTCTTGGAACTTCTGCAATGCAGAAATACAATGGTGTCTTGACTATAGCTTATCAATTTTGCCAGCATCTTAGAAAGGGTGCAATACTTACAGTACTTACACTCTATCTTACGTGTGGTAAGTATGCAATCCATTCACACTCATTAAACCATGTTCACTTAAAAGATCAATGTCTTCCATATTCTATATGCTAATCTTGCAGGAAATTTAAAAGCATTAGGCAAAATTTAGTGGGACCTAATTTAGTGCTTAAAACTTCTTTTCATCTACCATAAATTTAAGTCTACGGAAGTATACAGTGTTTATAAAAGTATATGGTACACATTTCCCGTAAACTTATCTCAAACAACGTATACTTAATCAAGTTTCCGTATACTTAAATTTATGGTGCAATTATTACTCCAGTGACGTCTCATTTGTAATTCATCATTTAAAGGATTTGACTAAATAAACTGGGGATATTTAGAAAGTAGACGAGTTGATCTAACAAGTGAACATGTAAAACTGTTGATTGGATGCAAGTGTTATTTGTAGACTGTGGGTGTCCATGAATTGACTTTTTTCCCCGGGATATACGTATTAATTGGAAATGACTTTGTAGGGCTGCTGCCACCAGACAAAGAAGCTGATACTTGGTGTCCAAAGTCCCACAGCCTTGAACTATCTAAAGACACAAAAGTTGTTCAAAAATTCATATTGTAGCTCGAGTAATCCCGTCCAATTTGGAGCCTGTCCAATATTAGGTGAGTTACTCTATATGGTTAGCTTATTTAGCTGGATTTACCTCACTAGGCTAGCAACATTTTTTGCAATTATCTTGGAACATTTTAATCAGTGAATGCTCTATTAGAGTATTTTACTACAAAGTGACTTCTATTAGAGAGTATCGATCTAAGGAACTTATCAACTCTGCTTCTTCTTAGCACTTGTCCTTCATTACAGGGGCGGTGTGGGCTTTGGGGGCTGAATCCCCCTCACTTTTAGGCTTTACTTGATCAACATGTTGGGGTATAATGAAATTTTGTCTTAGCATAATTATATGATCACTAATAATACAAATACTCATAAACCCACCTTATAAACATCTTTCCAAGACATTATTAGTGGATCTATGCTAAAGGTTATGCAACAAGGACCCGGATCAGCATTGGAGGTGACAAGATTGAGATATTCTAATAGAACAGTCACCTAACTACTCTAATAGAACATTTATGTAAGCATAAAAGTTGGTTCTGTTATGGAATTTTTCCAAATTTGCCTACGCCTATAGTGCATTGGTCTGTTTAAAAGGCTTGTTCATCTACTTGCATAGTTATTACCGGTACTGGTATACTTAACTCAGGTACACAATTTCCATTGAAAATGCTCTCAGATTCAATCTCGTATCATTCAAATTTCAAAAATTTCTAGTTTCAACATTATTCTATCATGCATGCAATTGTGGGAGGGTGCATCATGTGCTTGGATGTCTGAACCTACCCAAACTTTTCCATTATGCACCTATTAATGTAATGCCCGACTACCACTGATACGGCCTGAGGGTGGGGAAAGGTCAGGGATGGTGGGGAAATTGATCGCTAAATTTCCCCGACATAGTGGGGATTTGTCTTCACTATAAAATTGACTCAGACAGCAAAGGTGCGTGCTTTCAGTTTAGGAAGGAGTGTCTTGGGTGCTAGTTATTACGTTCATACTAGAATCCACTTAAACTAACTCATCACTAGACCAACGCCACACAACTGTACAAATCCCCTCCTAGCCCCAGTATTCCTGGGGTTTGCAGGTTGAGACTTGGTCGGGGTTTGCATCACCAGTACTTCCCCAGTAGGTGGAGAATTGTAATTTTCAGTGATGCAAATCCTTACCTTCCCCCACCTCAGCCCGTATTAGTGGTAGTCAGGGATTACATTGATAGGTGCATTAGCAAATGCTGCAGAGAGCCATGTATATCTAAAGGCAGTATATAAAATATCTACAGGCAGAAATATGCATTTTATGTGGAAATGTCTCCAAATTGCAGTATTTTAGCATCTACTTTTCGAAAATTTCCTGGGAGGAGGAGGGGGGGGGGGGGGCATGCACCCAGACCCCCCTGGTTCCAGCATACTTATTTTGGAGGTGTGGAAGCACACATACACCAGACCTTTCAAGTCTCACGCATTAGGCGTGTGACACACGCATTCGGGTCTTTTCACACGCTCACATGCAAACGACGGTGACTCTCACGCAGTCTCCTCACTAGCCGTTCACATGACACTATGCACGTATTTACTGAGGGCTATTAAGCTTTTTAAGCATTAATGAGGTACTTTATAAGCAATTGACAGCTTAAATCGGTGTTGTAGCCAAATTTGACTTTGTCCAAAATTTTTCTAAGACATTTTTTTTTTGGTCTCAAATGGTAATTTACTTATATTTTTGAAAGTAGTATGGTAGCTTGGTAAATGTCACTAGCTCAACTTGACAACCCTGACGTACACCTCCATGCACCCAAGAGATTAGTACCCCCCCCCCCCTCTCCCCCCCTTATAAATCCTAGATCCGCCCCTGCATTATATCACAACTACCATACCTCTTCTGTTTGTTCGAATTCTGCATGAAGTCTTGGAAGGTTTACTGTTAATAATGGACAAACGATGGGCATCAATTAGAAGTTAAATTTTGTGGTGAAATCCTTAAGTTTTGCCGTAAGGAAAAGTAATAGTTTCAGTTAGCTGATGAATATTGGTGAGTATGATTCGTGTGTTATGCCCTATGGGATGGTTCGGTGGAAGAATCGATCAACTCAATAGCTAACAGCTACGTAGTTACCTCGCCTCGCTAGTTGCCTAATATGGCTGGACAGCTATTCTGAAGTAAGCCAAACCCTTCCAGAAACCTCGGAAACCCCCTCCCCAAATCTCCCCTCTAAAAACAAAACATAGATACATCTAACTACCTCAAGCTCTTTGCAAGCCTCCGTCGTACCGGTTGCAACGGTGGTAACTCTGTAGTTGTAAGGATGATGTAGCTATCTCCAGGTCTTGCTATCTCTTTGAATGGAAACAGATGCCTCGGTGCAACGTGGAATTCCCACCATATGTTCCCACTAACTAAGTCACCGGAAAAATATGAATATATCATATATCATACCCATCCTGTGGTAGCCGACTAACTTTGATATACAGCTCACCAATTAGTTAGTGAAATTCAGAAGTATGAAGTTCAACGCAGTGTGCAGTGTCACTTTCAGTAAGACAATGAGACTTGTTCACCAGTTTCTCAGGCAGATAGCTAGCTATTCTTCATTATTTTCCTGTCATGGTTATATTCACAGATATACTTTTGCATGATTCTTCATTGCATGCCTAGCTGTCTCATGTTGTTTTCAGTGAGTTCAGCCACATGAAGAAAGGGCTAAACACATGTAGCAACACACATGTACGTACGTACACACAACACGCACACACACACCCCAACACACGTACACACACAATACACGCGGTTTATGCACATGTGCACACACACACACACACACACAAAGCAAGGCTGCTGCTGGCACGGTCACGCCTATCCAGTGAATCAGCACTGTGCGTGCGCTACTCAGGTGATAGGAGTCAGTGCAGGCAAATCCTTCTGGGGTAGGACTGGTAACCCGTACCATGTCTCACAGTGAGATCCAAAGTTCCACCTGGACCTGGGCACACACACCACACACGCACCCAGCACACACACAAACACACACACACACTAGTGGCTAAAATAACTATTTTTTACAACTAGCCATAACCTGAGACAGGGGGTGAAGATAATGTTTTGGAAAGCAGGTACATTTTTGTGCTGTATATTGCCATGATTGCCATGATTGCCAAACAGTTAATTGTGCGATAACGTCAGTAGTGCCAGTAAAGATGGGTTTCTGACTAACTAGCGGGGTCTGGGGCATACTCCCCCAAGGAAAAATTGGAAACGTAAGTGTGCCAAGATACAATCTGGAAGCAATTTTAGAGAAATAATTGAAATCTGGAAGTAATTAGCAAGCTGAAGGAACAAAATAATAAGAACTACACATATATCATTATGTACATGTTTTATTGGATTTTAGGGTAATTCTATTTTTATAGTGGAATGTAAAGAAATAAATTAAAACTAGTTGGATTGTTAGGGAATTTTCAATCAAACAGTAGACCACAAAACTATCTTAAGACTGAGGTTGGTCAAATCCCTGTAGTAAATTGTAAAAGAGTTAATATGTACAACACGTAACTGAGTTTATACTTTTGTGTGGTGCAGGCTGGCTATTCAGGCTAAGTTTTACAACTAGCCCAATCACCATTTACAACTAGCGAAATGTCATTTACAACTATAGCTTTTTGGCCACAACTAGCCCCATTTTTTAGCCCGCCCACACACACACACACACACACACACACACACACACACACACACACGCACACACACACGCACACACACAAACAAACACACACACACAAACAAACACACATGTACACTAGAATTAACACATGATCACTGATCAACAGTCTTACATGATTGTAGCTAAGCGACAAATGGAGGACTGACTGGAACCTTGTATACATTTAACTTGTTTGAGTTTCAATTCCATGCAAGCTACAAACAACATCAGCTCATCTATATATTACTAAAGTAGATACTCTTGGTATTTTAGAGCTTTCCACTTATCACAAGTCTTATAGACATATATACTAGTACTTTATCAACTCACAACACCATTGACCATATTATATATTTCTCTAGTTTGTTTGCAGCTATTGCACTGTTTGATCTTATCTTATTATAAGACTCGTCTCCTTAAACTGCATTTATTACCACTCATGTATACATTTGACTTAAGTATACATGATGTTCTTTTTTTTTTGTCAAGAGTTACAAAACACCTAGTTGACATTACAAATTAAACATCTGATTAGTCATCCACAACAAATTGTTTCCAACACAGACAATAGCTATAAGTTAAAACAAGAATATTGAGATTATCTTCCAGTCATTAATAAGTATAGTTTTGTTTTAAAATCTCCAACAGTTTCTGCAGTGTAAAATTGAAAAAGGGTCTGGTCCTTACAAAAACACCAGGGTAAAAAAAAGTAAAATCTAAGATGGCGGTCGTGATCGTAATGAAGTGAATTTGATGCCAGCACCAAATTCACCTGAACTGTCGTTATTAAATTTTTTTGCCATTTACATACACCTTTTTGGAAGGGCCTCACCCCTTTTACAGCTTGACTGTTTTGGTTTAGATATCTTTTTGTATTTGCACTCAAACATAGGCCAACTTTGGTTACATAGCTTTGTTCTTTACTGCAGAAAGAAGGAAGAGATCAAGAGCTAAATTTTTACTGTGGACAGCATTTCAAATTCAACTACTTTTCTACTTATGCAATTTTACACATGAAGTCTCAGGTTGATTTGTTTGTAGCTGCAGGTTGACTTGTTTGCTGTATAGAGCTCTGCATTTAACTGTGTGCCATCAGTAATGACTATTAAATGAATATGTCAGAACTGTACAATCCGTTCACACTTTGCACAAGCCATGAAAATGCATAATAAAATTGTAAGTAGATAAGAACTTTTTACTAAATTCACTGGAAGTACGTATGTGCAGCACTAGACTGTTGTTGATAGGTGTGTTCAATGTGAAGCAAGACACCTTCATATCTGATGCTGGCTTCTCTTGAAAATAATAGCTAAAATCAGTGCTCTTTACTGGTCTTAAACTGAAATGTATCAGTGAAAGTGATATCAGTGGCAAAAGGGTCATTGGAAAAGGTACATAATGAATTTTGGTAGGTAAAATAGTAGCTTTAGCTATAATGTAATCTGCTTTCTTTTAAATTTAATATGCAAATTATTTATAACATGATTATTTTTTTTACATGTAACTATACTTGAGATTCAAAACTTTCAAGCATTAACTGTGTGGCTAACTAGACATAAGCTTCAGGCAAGACACATAGATCATCAAAGAACAACCTTTCCCAGTACTGCAAGAGCATGATATAGGACAGTCATAAGGTAGTTAATTGATCATCACTCTAAACTATTTTCTAGCTATATACACCCTACAAAGTTCTAGAGGTAGCTAACTATCCAATTGTAGACACCCGCCAACGTTAATGTAAAAGGCAATGTGCATCCCAAACTCAGATTCTGCAAAGCGTTTCTGTTAAGTGCACTCATATTATCAGCAATCACATAAATGGGAGAGAATTTTTACTTTAAAATGATTTATATCATGTATTATGTCAAATTATGCATGCATGAGCCCACTTAGGTGATGGCACGTTATATACTACAGCTGTGTGATCCAACTAAGTTTTTCGTATCACAACAATGCAATTGTATTCCATTTACAAAACTTTTCTGGTAATGCTTATAACATGTTAGTACAAGATTCTTCATTTGCATTGCACTATAAGTATATATATTTTGGTCAGAAACTTAATAATGACAATTACTACCAATTTTCAAAAGGCGTAGACAATGTTTTTACACTTCAAAAGTTTCAAATTGCCATTGTAAAAGGCTTATGTTATGCCTGCACACCCAAAAAGCCAAAATTAGGAACTATATAGAATCGATACCCAGTTTACAGGTATGTATAGTATGCATACGTTGAGCTGGATCCTCAAAAACATTTAATAACTCATGGATGGAATTGCACACGATCTTGAAATTTGGCTTATTTGTAGTACTGCTTGACCCACTAAAAATATTTCAAAATCTTTTTGTTCAAATGTGTCATAATATTTACAGCCAAACAAAAGTTTCACCATACATTTCCTATGGGGAAACCATAAAAGTGTAATGTCCATTACAGATCTTCCCTGAACTTGTAATGCAACTAAACTGTACATGTCTGTGGCTTTGCTTTTACCACTAATTATCTGGTTGGCTGAAATGTTAACTCTGTTGAGAAAAAAAATCCACTTTTAATTTTTAGCTGTTTTTCAAGATCCAGCGCACATGCACCTCTTATTTACAGCTTAGCAGTTTCGCATGGATTCTCTTTCCAAATCATTCAAAGGTAGTGATCTGAATGTTTCACACTAAGCACTGTTTAGACTATCCTAATTTGGTGGTATAATCACATTCTCCACATGACACAACCACTGATGTATATGACATAACCACTGACACAACTTATGACGTGATATAATCCATTAGTGTGTAATGATACAACTGATCTGGAGAATCATTGACATGATGACAAATAACATTGTGATGCTATATATTGTAACTAGTTGAGTGATATGGCTAAAAAACTCTTTATTGTAAGGGTCAGGGGCCACAAGATTGTGTGACTAGAGGTGTATGGTGTTATAAAGTACAAACACAAAAATTAGTAAGTAATGATGATTTTTACAATGTGACAAAGTCAAGTCAACTAGCAGCTTATCACCAGAGGTAAGAGCATTGCTTTATTCTTTGTATAACTAGCTATAGCTGTTCCAATATTGCAAGTTTCTTTGCTCTTGACCGGTAGCTACTGAAAAACTCTATCATTGCTACCTCAAACCCTTGATTTTCACAAATTATGTAATAAGCAAGTTTGTGTGTGGGATCAAAAAGTAACTTTTATGCATGAAGCTGTAGCCTACAATACATTAGTTTCAGTGATGTATTTCGGACAATGAAGTTGGAAATAACCTCATCCCAGGTATATCTTGGACATACACGTAACATGGCTATATAAAATATTTCCTTGGTTGACTCATTGTAAAACCATATTATACCACCATTTTCAAATAATAGCCTCATCAGACAGGAATACCACATTGATGTCTACAAAGTGCTAAACTCAATCAAGTCCAGTAGTCCATGCAGTCATTAGTAACAATTAGAAGTAATTTATTTATTCACTTTATCAATACAATTTATCTGAATTACAGGAAATAAATAATTTACATGCACACATCAGAATAAAGAATTGGATATGTAACTGAACTGTATGCCCAAGGATAGATTGTATACAGCTTTGGTAGTTATTTAACATGTCGGCTTAACATGATAAAAATAATTGTTATCATGGAAGTAGTGATCTTGATAGAAGTGTTCGATGACTTGTCCTTGAAGTAAGACAGCTCCAAAACTGACACCATCTTCTCTTGAGTAAACCAGTTTCCTACTCAATAACCAATCCACTAGTTCTGTACCAGTGAACACTTTCTCAAAAGTACGATGGTGATACCTGCACAAAACAAAAGAAATTGTTATAATGGCTTTGGCAATTAAAGATGGTGGGTAAAATGGTTTCACAAAGACAGAGGTAACAGGTGTACCTTTTGGTAGTTGGTAATTCCTTTTCCAAATCCTTCAAGTGTAATGATCTGAACGTTTCACACAAATGAACAGTAGCACTGTCTAGACTATCCTTATTCGGTATGACCACATTCTCCACATGATATAACCACTTACGTACCCTATCACATGATACAATAGTGTACAGAGTGATTGTACTAACATATTATTATTATAATTGCTAAAACTCATGTGTGTGAGTGTAGTGCAATGTCAAATTATACATAGATAATTAATAAATCTGTACATGAGTCAATTGTCTCTGCTGTAGTTAGACTATAAGATGCTACAGTATCTGAGGGTTACTTCAATTCGCTAACATTCTACTACCCATTCTGTTCACATGCATACATTCAACATTTTACAATTTGTGTTGCAAAGTTTCTGAGACATGTAGTAGTAGAGATGCAGCATCAATATTATGATGTATATTAAAAAATTCTTTACGTAGACAAGGCTAAGCTGTGTTCTTTGTGTACAGTCGAACCTCTCTAATCTGACACCTGCATAATCCAGAATCCTCTCTAATCCGACCAAAATGTTGTTTACCAACACTTTTGTATAGAAAACAACCTCTGTACTCCATAATTCAACACAAAATATGATACCCTAGACATTGTTTTCCACCTATGTAATCCGACAGAGAATAATAATAGCTTTAAAAACAATCACAAAAAATAATTTTTAAGTAACCAAGGCATTTAATTGGTTGCCAATAATAGAAAAAAAGTTGTAATACTTGTAAATTCTACATGTTAAAACATTGTGTGATCCATTTTACCTTAATTTACTGCATGATTTGAAGATATTGTGTCAGATTACAGAGGTGACTTGATAATCTAACAACCTCCTTAATCCAGCAACATTTATGGCTCTCATTGAGTATCAGATTAGACAAGTTTGACTGTAATGGAATTTAGGATACCTATATAAAATATCCAAGTATTTAATTGCATGTTGAAGAACTACTACGGGAGATATCCATGCACGTAGGGGTTGATGTTAGGTTACAACTTGTATGGTAAATGCATTGGATATTCAGCTATGAAGGCCAAGAAAGTATATGTATGTGTTTGTAGCCTAAAAAGTATCTCATTGCAGTAGTACTGATGGACAAAGTCAAACTTGCGCATGTGCGTACACAAATATTAACCTCATTCCTAACAGCAGTGCAGCCCAGTTCTTCTCTGTCACAAAGAGTAGAAGCAAAAAGAGACCCTGTAGATATTGATAACATAAAGCAATAAGACAATGTACAGCATAACTACAAACACATTCACTGTACCTGTCCATAATTCATTACACTATCCAACACATCCACTTCAACATACACTCCATTCTTTTCATCAGGATGACTGGCATTATATGAGACTGCAAATAATCCCTACACCAAACAAAGTAGTATCATACAAAGCATGCAATATAAACAACTTGCATACAAGGTGAAAAAACAGAAAAAGAGTTATCTATTTTAACCATAATTCTGCCCGCAACTCAGGAAACACAGTTTTGGTTCTCATAAAAGTGATGTGATTTGGGTGCCAGTAACAACTTTGCAGGTGTTTTCACCATAAAAACTGGTTAATCAATACAGGTGCTGTAGAGCAATTAAGGGACCAGTAACTGAATATACTAATTATATTATTGAAACACATTGCAATTACATACTGAAAGTATGCCGTATTTGTAAATTTGAATGATACCAGAACTGAACTATATAACTATTGTCAATGTATAGTTAGAGTTGAATTTGATTCTAAAACCTATGCTTTCAATTTGTATTAAAGTTAACTTGTAAAAGATTTTAATAACTTACTACTACTACTGATGCTAGTAAAATGAACAACAGAATTATAATCCTGTCAGTATTCCTCCCTGCTTCATCATGTTCCCATAAACCTGGCATTGGTATGTCAGCAAATGTGATCACTTCACTATCAGATGTTGATGATTTCACAATTGGCTTTGATTGGTTGATTGAACCATTAAGTAGTGAAGTCCGTTCAGCATTATCACTACTACCACTACTAACTGATGAATTAAATGATGTATTCTGAATGTAAAGGAGTTTTTCAGTGTCTTGTGTTATAGCCAGTGGAGCGACACAAGTACTACTGACTGAACGATCGATTCTAATGTAAAAATAAAAATTAAAATTAAAAACATGTATCACAGATCTTCATGAGTGGGTGCATCACAATATTAATTATTTAACTAATCAGACATGGGGCAACTACTTGAAGTATCAAACGGTACAGTAGTATAATTTAAGTAGGAATCGCCACAAAAATTTCGTGTGCTGCCCAAAATTCTGCCTCTGAAAATTATCCTAGAGACATCTTACACGACGAAAATCACCTTTATGGAATAGTACTAGTCCATATATTGTATTAAATATAACAAATCACTTACAAGTGGCCGGATATAGAATTTAAAAAATCACCAAAACTCAAATTTTAGTCTCACTTCCTCACTCACAGCCAAACAAAGCAGCGCACGACCACCATTTTATGCCACAATAACAAACTCACCAGTGGGATGTGTCTTTAGGGGTTCTGACCAGTGTAGACCCTTTGTGCCTTGTCTTTTATCTTCAATCAGGATGCTTGTCTTCTTCACCCAATGAAGCCATATCGAGGCATTAATTTTTGTATCAACACTTTCTTTCAGCGGCATATTTAGATGCCACAGAATTATTTCAGAGCTGGATTTCAGACAAACGCTTCAATCCTGGTGCTACTATAAGTATGTTCACGTTGAGCTGAACCCTGAAAAACAGCTAAAAATTAAAAGTGGATTTTTTCTCAACAGAGTTAACATTTCAACTAACCAGATGATTATTAGTAACAGCAAAGGTGTCAACAACAGACACGTATGGTTTGGCTCCATTACAAGTTCAGGAAAGGGCTGTAATGGTCACTGTACTTATATGGCTTCCCCCATAGGAAATGTATTGTGAAAATTTTGATTGGCCGTAAATATTATGTCAAACATTTGAACAAAACGATTTTGAAATATTATTAGCGGGTCAAGCAGTACTACAAATGAGCCAAATTTCAAGATCATGTGTAATTGCATCCATGAGTTATTAATCGTTTTTGAGGATTCAGCTCAACGTGAACATACTATATAAGAGGTATACTTAGCTGGTAGATATCTGCAACTTCACGATTGGGATCCCGCTCGCAATAGGTTCATGACCACACCCATCAAATAAAGATCTAGGTGGACTAATAGCGATAGAGTATGGATACCACACCACTTAACAATCTAGCTATTTACAAGATGACCTCACCCCTTATTGGTCTAGCTAGCTGCACATCTATTAGCTGACTCGAGATACTCTAATATAACAGTCACTCTAATATAACAGTCATGTGTGATATTCTAATAGAATAGTCACAAGTTACACTGTAGCTAGCTGTGCTACAACAAAAAACTAAACAAACTAGTATTTTTAAAAATTGTTACTTTAAAAATGAAGTAGGGATCTATGCAATAAAAAGTAGTGAAACAAGAGGTGAATGATGGTATTACAGCATAGCTCGGTGGGAAAGTCCCTACTTATTACTTTGACATTAATTATTATAGCTAATGTGCTAAAGTAGGGACTTTCCCACTGAGCTATGCTGTAATACCATCATTCATCTCTTGTTTCACTACCTTTTATTGCAAAAATCCCTACTTCATTAATTAACAATTAAAAATATTTATGTGTAGGACTTGAGAGTACTTTGAATATTTTCATTTCCAAATATTTGTACTTAAACTCTTTGATAAAGTATGTACAGTGGAGCCTCAGTTATCTGAATCCCTTGGGACCAGGGGTGGTCCATAAGTCTGAAAAGTCCATATCTCTGAAACTAACCTTAAAATAGCACAAATATTTCAACTACCCTAGCATTACTAATGTAGAGCAGTTTGAGAAGCACCTCTACAATCAATCCAGCCACTAAAGAAATTATGGACAATTTCCAATTTCCATAGGGAAGCCACTACCATGAATCGACATTTTGAGCTATCAGTACATGCCAAAAGACACCTAGTGATCTTTAACAGTGAAAAATTAAGTGCTGTTATTGAGCTACGCTTGTCAAAGGCATCAGTCAGTTCACAGAAAATTCTGTAGCAACCTATAGGAAACAGCACTGAAAACACTTTTGGGCCAACGCTGTCAAGGTGCCATGAAGGTATTGTTAGGCTGGTTTTGGGGTAATTGGTCAGAAAAGCTCAAACCTTCATGATACCTAACATACAAAATTATTATACTGTATGATGGTACTGAGATGTCAGTAAAAATTAATAGAGGCCTATGCCATGACACCACTTCCTAAAGAGATACCCACCGAATATTTTCAAGCTCAGGTTGTACTTTGTAAGTTTGCAATTGTAATTTAAGCGATACACACTCTTTGACTTTTTGCACATTGCTAAATAGCCTAGTGCACCTTCACACACACACACGCACGAACGCACGCATGCACACGCACACACACAAGCATGTACACACATTCAAATACTATGTCTTCTCAAGTGCACTTGTCATTAGTTATGCCAGCACAAGCACACAATATTCCTAAATGCTTTAGGACTTGATAAGTTGTATCACACATAGACATGACCATACGTACTCAACGACAGGATGTCTTGATCTTCTGATAACATGGAGAATTATGAAGATCAGTGATGAGGTGATTATGATAGCACTAGTCCCCAGAAATATGTATGATAATACCAACTGTGAAATGAAAGAATCGTGTTTTTAAAAAATTCTGCAAGTCACAATATTGCTTTACCTGTGCATCTCCAAGATAATAAGTTTTATCAAGTGTTGTGTGTATTTTGTGTCCTTCAGCAATTATTATAATAGTAACCACAGTACTGATCAGTGGTAACCTGGGACAAGGAAAGAATACACAACACATAGTATACACGATTTACGCTAGTGATCCCTTCTTGTTTTTGTGAGCTTTATCAGTGATGCCTATTGCTCATTTAAAAATAATCTTGTAATACACTGTATAATGCAAATGTTTCACGGTAGAAAGGCATTACTGATTTTGCAGATTTATTGTCAACTTCAAAACTTTTCTACCAAAAACTTCATGTTCAATAATAAGGTATTTCTTTAAATCGAGATGGTGCTGGACAATGTCTAGGATTGCTGACTGTTTACTATGATCATATGCTTCCTGATACAACTGGTCCCTTAATTGAGAAAGTAGGCAGTGTTACACCACTGAAGATGCCAGTATGGAGGCATTTATGCGCTCATTTACTATGGCTAACTATGGTAAAGATCATTGTCACTATTATGAACTCATAACTACACGTGTCAAACTCTTCATCACTGATAGCTGCACACGTATATGCCATCCATGTGAGCACAGTCAGTTATTAGTTAGTGAACATCATTTTTTTCTGTGAATTACTAAGTGACCATGCAACTGCAAAACGTTTCCACTGTAAAATATTTGCATTGCGTATTCTATACTGTGTATTGGAATACATAACATTCAAACATTACTAGAATGTGAAACGAAAGTCAAAAACTTATAGCACACTCAAATGTAAAACGACTACTCTATTGGGTAGCTTTATTAACTGTGTATTGTCACATTACTAACTGACCCCCATCCTGCCATCAAGGTGAATATCCACCTAACAGGGACAAAGTGTGGTCCAAATTTTAACAGAATAACTAGTTCTAAACTGAGTAGTGCAGACCACAGTCTTGTTGCATATGTTCCACCAAGATAAAATGTAAATGAAAAGTAGTTCCATGGAGTATCTTTAGTAGTGTAAGTGACTGCAATAGCTCCAGAACACATCATAACCTGGAAGGAAAATGTATAACTTTGTAAAAGTCTCTTTTGTAAACCAAATTACATAGCTTTCTAAAATAATATATCTTTTAAAACAAATTTCTAATAAGACAGCTCCTCATTACAGGACTAAGTCAAGAAACTTCTGAATAAAACTAAGACACATTTTATGTCATTAAAATAATACCATTAATGTTATCATAATCACATGTAAAATACAAGGAAAATAGGATCAAATCTTTCATACCAAAGTACTTAACTTTATTATGCTTAAGGTTTGCCAACCTTTTCTCCTCACCCCCAAAGCAGCACAGTACCCAGATGTATTTAGTGATGCACCGATAAGAGATCTTGCTGATTATCCGAATAGCTGTTCATATAATGGCCGATACCGATAACTGATTATGTTTCCCACAATTTCACATGTATTTTGTAAACTCCCATTTTTAAACTATATTTTTGCTTATTTTTATGAAAGTAATAGCATCAATGTCAGTAAAATTAATTTACTTAATAATCTGCTAGTAATTACTGATACCAATATTGCTGAGATTTGGCTAATAAACTGATTTCCGATTATTTACTGATTAATCGGTGCATCACTATATGTATTAAGGACAGGCATGTGGACTTTTTGGCACTTTCAAAACTGCTAATATAAAGATGCATATCACTCACAATAGCTGCCATCAGATGCATCACAAAGACGTGTACATGTGAACGATATCTCCGAGCAGAAACGAACAAACAGAACACAATGACCTGTTGAAAGAAACTTTAGCCGATAACTATATATACATACATATCATATACAACTGGTATGTGACTGTAATGAGTCAATGACTAGCCAAAACCTGGGGAGTACCCACTGCTTGTTGCTTGGAAAACTAAGTTTAGTTCTGAACTTGTTCATGGAATGTGTACAGTGCACCCTTGGCTATCCAAATGCCTTGATCAGTAAACTGAACAAAAGTGACTGTTCAATATTAGGATATTGTTATATTAGGGTGATTGGAACAGAGTTCTGTACATCTATTAATAGGCTTCAAACAAATGTCCAACTCTAAGAATAAGGTATTATCACTGAGGTCAATGTATCTAAAACAATACATAATATAAACAATACATAATATAAACAATACATAATATAAACAATACATAATATAAACAATACATAATATAAACAATACATAATATAAACAATGCTTTAGTTGTTTAGTTAACCACTTGCATCTTAATTAGAGGCACTTTGAGTTCGTAAGAACTTTCACAATAATATTATATAACAAATGTCCTGATAAGTAGTAGTAGTAGTAGTAGGATCACTACAAGTTTTAATCCTATTACTTGTTATGATAAACACATTGTGAGGGCAAGTCTGAGTAGCAGAGACAAATTGTAAGCATCAGGATTCCATAGCATAATTTATTGTGTGCTATTTAGATACTGCTGGTTAATTTTGAAATTATTTGTACTTGCGTGCACATGGTGCCACTACATGAAAAGTTACGCGGGGAATTCCCTTATGTGGGGTTCGCTCAGGCTTGCTCCAATGATACCGATTACTTTTCCATGCAGTACCTATCTATGTTATCTGTCTAAGGAGCCTGAGGCCATGAATCTTTCTAAGGAGGCCAAAAATTCTGGTCTTAGCCAGCCAGGGGGCTGGTTTAGACAGGTAGATAAGTGTATACAGTAAATTTCCTACAAAGTTCACCTTTTTAGATAGGTGATATTTTTATACAGGCAGCCACTAAGACAAGTTCACTGTATACAGGGTGGCTGCTATAGCGGGGAAAAAACAAAGTTTCATAGGATGGTCAGCAGTACTTAGTTTGGTGGCTATGACCATCACAAAACAGCAAGAAGGCTCTAGCAAACCACAACATTGAAATTTGTCAACAATTTGTCAGCTAAGCTTGCTATGAATGCTGCTAATAGCCATGGAAGCCAGCTACATTATATTGCATCCATTAAAAGCAGGAACTGTAATAGGTAATTGTAGTGATACCAGATTATTGGCTAAACAAACCACTTATATGGCAAGTGATCATCATATGGGAGATAGAATAACGTATAGTGTGATTTATAGTAAATTCTTGTATACATGTTAGACAGCTTAATGCATCCCACAATACTGTATATATACATAGGAAAATATTCAAGACTTTGAATCCATGGAAAAAAGATGACCACCTAATTCTGGTGACTGCTAACACACTGTATTACGAGGCATGTACCATGCTACAATTACTGAACAGTCAACTAACTATTGATGTGTACAACATAATACACTCACCACAGATACAATGGAGACTATACTACAATCTAGTCTTGTGTGTTTTATTACACTGTGATAATCGTTAGAATTAACATCCCTAATAAGTGCCATTCTAGCTGATAAGTATATAATAGGAGCAGACAGAGATGTACACAACACAAGTGCTGGACCAACCTGTAATGAAGACACAAGATGAATGTAGCAAACACATCGCATTCAATTAATAGTATGTTTAGTTAGACTGTCCTATTAGAGCATTTTGACTATCCTTAGTTTGTGACATCTCACATTTACAAACTGAACTAAAAGATTTGGTATATCATATAATAAAATTTGATGTTATGTACCAATAGACTTGTTTGTCTCTTTTTAATTTGGCAAATTGTCTTTCATAAAACAATGCGTACACTCCAATATGTATTGTATAAGGATAGCAAAATTGTTATCTGTTCCAGTCCTAATACTCACCAGATCAATTCCACACCGGAAAAGAGTGGCATAAACAAATACAGATGGACTGGCAGGTAATGTACCTAAAATAAATCCATATGTCGTTATTTGTTTGCCTAGCCCAAGAGCTTCCAGTACAAGCTGCCACACCAGTGGTGTTAAAATCCTGTAATGAAACAACTGATAATATTCTACAAGTGTGTTATGTGTTACTGACAGTGTAACAAAGCAGAGAAGCAATAACTTCAGTACAAGCACCACAGTTAATCTATTAAGTTTTCCATACATGCTTATACCAAGATATATCAGTGCCAAAGCGTAATATGCATTCCCCAGTAACGTCAGAAACTGTTTCATCCACTTCTTCAGATTATCATCAGGATCATAGTTGTTATCACCTCCATGAATAACTTTGGACATTACCAGGTTTATTGTTATGCCTAATACTGTCATATTAAAAATGGGATTGATCATAAGATTCCACAAAGTCTTGTAGAGCAGTGCTTTCCAAGAGACCGATGACTGAGGATTATTATGTGTGGATTTCTGGAGAGCATATTCCATACAGAAATATCCAATTGGATTGATCAGTCCATGTTGTATTGGTGTGATCAGATAGATGTAGCTTATGTAATGGAATCCTCCTGGACCAACACTGTCCCCATAGAGAGCTGACACTATGTAAAAAATGCATGCAGAAATGCAAAAAGTATATGTACTATACTCACAACACACTATACACATACGCACACCATGCATGCATGCTTGTGTGTGTGTGTGTGTGTGTGTGTGTGTGTGTGTGTGTGTGTGTGTGTGCGTGTGTGCATGTGTGTGTGTATGTGTGTGCGTGTGCGCGCGCGCGCGCGACACACACACACACACTACTACTACTACTACTACTACTACTACTACACAAATACAAACACAAAAGCAAAGCCTCTGGCAGCCATGTGAAACACAGCTATTGCTGCCCAGTGAACCAGCACTGGAATGCCTGCACACTACTCAGTCACTCGAGTCATGTGTAGGTAAATCCATCCTGGGGCAGGACTAGTAACCCACAGGAGAATCTTCCAGGTATCATGGAGAGAGGCCGCAAAACCTAAAGTTTCACAACAACCCCACACACCCTGCTAAGCGAGACGAGGACAGTTGGGCATTTGCTTTCCCAATAAACACAAGGTACCCATTGATGTTACAGCTGGGTTGGCTGCTTCCCCAGGCCACTAGCTCCCAGTTGAATAGATACACACACGCGCGCGCGCACACACACACACACACACAGAGGTGCAAATACTGTAACAAAAGGAAGTGATATGTGGCCAAGTTGTGTGACCTTTAAAAAGTCAAGGTTGCAAAATTGAAGGTGGGGCCCAACAAATGGCTTACTTTTTTGAAAGCCTTGCACTGTCTCACAGCTTGGCTGTTTTTGCATAGCATATATGGGCATCTTTAATTTGCATTTTTACTACAGGGCTTTTGCAGAAAATGGTAAAAGAAAATGTAAAGACCCCATGTACAGGTCATCCATACTTCACCATCACAAATTCAATCCTCTACTATTATCAAACGGTACTACTGTACCGTTTAAGTAGGGATCCCCCCAAAAATGACGCACGTCATCTAAAATTCCATCCTAGAAATATTTTATGCGATGAAAATCACCTTTTTGGAATAATATTAGTCCATCTAACATTAAATACAGCATTAAAAACAAGATAGCACTAATAAGCGTCCAGATATAGAATTTTTAAAAATCGATAAAACTCGGATTATAGACTCACTGCCAGTCTGCCTGACCACAGTTGCAAGCCTAGAGGCTAAACAAAGCAGCCCACGGCCACCATTTTATGCTACAATAACAAACTCACCAGTGGGATGTGCCTTTTGGGGGTTCCGACGAGTTTGTGCCCTCTGCACCTTGTCTTTCCTTTTATCTTCAATCAGGCTCATCGTCTTCTTGTTTTTGCAATGAAACCATATCGAGGTGTTAATTTTCCCTATCAAGACTTTCCTTGAGCAGCATATTTAGGTGCTTATGCACCTGTAATTTTAATGCCACACTTATTGCTTAGTTGAACACAATCTTGGTTGATTAATAATGATCGAGCACCAAGATCACATCTTCTTAAAACAATCTATCATGATGACACACTCTGTTTTTATTGGCCTAGCTGTATTCATAATGCTATATATAGCACAGCGGAAATATGAAATAGTGGCACACCCCTGGCTGACTCGGGATACTCTAATACAGCAGTCGCCCTAATGGAACAGTCACACATGTATAGCTGTATGCTATAAGAAAAAACCAAACAAACTAGTTTATTAAAATTATTAATTTAAAATTGAAGTACAGATCCAAGCAATAAAAAGTAGTGAAACAAGAGATGAATGATGGTATTACAGCATAGCTTGGTGGGAAAATCCCTACTTTGGCATTGAACAAAATAATTGTTATAACATGCCAATGTAGGGATTTTCCCACCGAGCTGTAATACTATCATTCATCTCTTGTTTCACTACTTTTTATCGCTTGGATCCCTACTTCATTTTTAAATTAATAACTTTTAAATATACTAGTAATAATCTGTTTACTTACAGATTGGTATTCCCAAGGGAAAATCACTACCCTGTGTGCAGAAAATACCAAGGATGGCTGGTTTTCCAATACTGACAGGTCGAGTGAAGATCAGTGTAATTACAAATACTCCAGCAAATATTAAAGATTTTGTTATCAATATTCCTGCCATAAATCTCCAGTTAACATCATTGAGATCCAGAGTAGCTAAATTCTGTAGAATCAAAGCTGGTAGTGTAATCCTCCCAACAACGATTCCAAGAATACCGGCAGTTTGTTCGGTAACACATTTGAACTTTGCAAGTAAGTATCCAATAAAAATTATTGCAAATGTCCTTCCAAGGGCCGGGAACAATTCAGAAATTGATTCATCACTCATTTTTATCAAACCTGTAAACAAAATAATAAGTCAATGGAGGCAAAACTCCCTTACCCCTGGTCACTTTGATGTAACATTACATGGACAGTACATAGCATGTAAACTGTGCTACAGAAAGACTCCAAAGACACCTTCCCATGCACAGTTTGCAGTACATACATTAAAACCCTTTATGGTCCCAAGGTGTCTACCAACATCAAAGCCAATTTGTTAATTATATACCATCAAAAGAATTTTGAGTAAAGTAGAATGGTACTACTACTGCTCTTTAGGGAAGCCCTGTGCATCACTACTATGGAGTTAGAGGACACACTGGAACATCCACCATATACCATTCCTTAAACAGGTAGCTATAAGACTCTTATTGAAATTTAATTCACAAAGTGGTCAAATAGTACAGTCAATGGTATTGTCATGTGAGTAAGTCAGTCATTAGTATGCTACTCAACAAGATCTCAAATAGTGATGTTGACCTATAGAGATTTCAGAAGAATCCAAAATCATGTATATTTATAGAAAGCCATTACGTTTGAACTAACAGCTGCGATGTTTTACGGAACCCGTATAAAACATGAGATGGTCTATTTGCATCTCGAAAACCACCAATGTGAATTGGCTACTGCATGAATATGTTGATATCCATATAGTATTGCGGCTAAAGTGGTTGGTGGGGCAAATTTGCATTTGGCCAAAAACTTCTAGGCAACTTAGTCACTGCCTTTTCTTCAAAATATACATTGGATAATTTTTGTTTACGATACAGACAAACATCCATCCTTCACTGTTTCTTTAAAAGGTAACAACCATTGCTGAAGTCAAGTTACAAAAATTTTTACATCTGGCATACCGTAAATATATGTGGCAGCGCAATGATACAGTGGTTAGAGCACTGGGCTAGAGTATGGGAGGTTGTGGGTTTGAACCTCACTTTAGTGAAAATGTGTGTTCGGATTCTTCTGAAAACCTCCATACAGCCTATTTGTACAGATCACTAAAATAATAGTATACACATAGCTCATGTACACTTGTAAAGAACTTGTCACCTAACCACCTACAGTACATCTCAATACTGGGTATGTGCCAACAGTGAATTGACTGGTAAAGTTTTCCTATAGCCTGTGATAGCACATCTACACATACAGGATCAGATCCAAGATGTACAACATTCACAGGATGTATTGTTTTCATGAATATATACAAACTAGTATTACAAAATAGATCACTTGTATTCCAGATAGAATGTACAATTGTATAGCATCGATGCTTGCATGGCAGGAGAAAGAATCTTAGCTGGTGACTTGATCCCAGACAACTTGCAGTCTAGGAAAACACCTAAGAACCTGTCCACAGCCTCTTGTGATCCAGGAGTTTCCTTTGCACTCAACTTATATTGTATGACTTCTTGAATATCACAAAGTTGTTTATCAAGTACTGTAACAGTATAGAAGAGTTTGGTAACCTCAAAAGTATGTGCCATGCTATTTTCCATCATTGATGGTATTATCACAAGTGCTAGTAATCATAAGTTTGATTAGAGATCATAGAAATAAAAGTAGCGAAAGAAGAAGGTCGCCTACACCTGCAGATATACTAGGGGACATTTAAAACTTAACCTTAGCCATGAATACACTAGTATATCTGCAGGTGTACACAACCTGCTTCTTTGGAACATAATTATGACTGGTGAACATGTGCATAAGAAATAATGGCATCACAATTAGTTTTGTGCCTGAACTTGCATTATAACCATCAACTGCTGAAAAGTGAAGACTTCGTTCTCAGGCAGAAGAACATTTTAAGCACCACTAAAGCAAATTACACAAAATTTGCTTTGTTGAGGAGGACAATACGTTGATCTCAGTATAATGCAGTGAAACATCATTGTTCCATTTACAAAATCAGCATGAACCAAACTGTGACTTATTAGTTTCGCCCAGTACTCAAGCACCTTTTACAAAACAAAGTACATTGTCTTGAAGCTTACATGAAGCATGAAATGAATATCTAATGAACCCCAGCAAACCCCATCGCTTTTCAGTTTTGTATTGGGTCACATAAAATACCAAATAAAACAAGGCAATACATTTACAGGGTAGGTGACACTTAGAGCACTCCTCTGGTTTTCAGGTACGCTCAGCCCGCTACATGGCATTACAAATGAAGAACAGTATGAGAAGTGCCTCTGCAATCAATTCAGTCACTAAGGACAATATGGATGATTCTGTGTTAGCATTATGGTCAGCCACAGAGAATCCATTTCATGCTATCACGAATCAAAGGAGGTAAGTCCATGATGCATACATTGGTACTGTGGTATGCCAAAAGCTACCTGTTGGGCTGAAGCGATGTCAACCATCATTGGGTAGCACTTGTCTGAAGGCATTAGACAGTCGATTAGTTAGCAGAAAATTCCACTGAATAAAATTTTGTCGCAACCTATTGGAAGCATTTCGGGTCACACTGAAGGTACTTTTTGGCTTGGTTTTAACTAACCAATGTTGCCATGAAGGTATTGTGAGGGTGGTATCCTCCATGATCCATTGCTAGTTATTTCCTCTATTCCAGCTGCATGGTCAAAGCAATAGTTAATGAACTCTTGATAAAAGAATACCAGAAGGAACTTATACCTTTGTGTGAACACCATATGTGAATTTAATTAACACATCATACCTGTTTGATTTACTAATTCCTTATAAGCCTGATACAGAAGAAGCTCATTAATTAAGTGTGATGAGTTCCTGGCCAAATGAGTTATTACAAGAGTACATATTTGTTAAGTACTCTTGTTACTAGTAGCTAACTAACTGTATGATGTGAAATACTATGAGAAATATATATAGTAAGCTAAGTAGTCCAGTGACTTCCTTAAAAGTACACGCAACAGGCTAGAAATAGACCTTCATGATTATGACTGACTAAGGTGTAGCAGAGAAGTTTAAAAATTGGATGTTAAAAACAAACGCCTAAAATTTCGAGCGGTCAAATGCCCCACTAGTGGGGCAGAGTTTCAAATCAAATCAGGTCAAAATCCCCCACTAATCCCCTAGTAAGCCCGGGAGGGGGGTAGTGGGGCTTAACATTGATAGGTGCATTATTGCTTCCCATTCCTGCTGGCATGGAGATACTCGATCTTCAGCATGGTTCATTCACTATTTGTTAACTGAACAAGTGTTTACAATAACCTTATAATCCATAGCTTTTACTGTATTCATGTTCTTTCCTTAGAATGTTAGCTAGCACTCCTACACAGGAAACATGATTGGTGCAGGAAAATTATGAGTTGGGAAACAATAAAATCTAGTTGGAGTGGCCTAAAGCCTCACTATAGCTTAGTCTCACTATTTCTCTGCCCAAACATTGCCGTAAAAAGCATACCATCTATATCTATAGTCTGAGAAACGGGCTAGCAGGAATACTGACTACATGCAGTGAACTAGAGCTAGGATCATACTGTATAACATCTATGCCAGGATACTGTTCATTTAAATGAATTTTCACCAGTAATCATACCTCCGCTGTATCACCAGGATTTGGTGAAGCGAATTTCGAAGACGCCGACTCACCGCTACCCACACCTCTCTGCCTTGCACGCCTCTCTGCCTTGTCTAGACGACTTGTAGTGTTGGCTGTCGGTTTCCTCAACTTGAGCAGGCTACACTGTTAGGTACTCCTCGGGGTACTCTATCTCGTAAATTCTCATTAACACATAGTTCTAGACTGCACGTTGAATACCACAATCGAATTTAACACTCGTCCGTTAGGTTTAATATACATTTTGCTATACTATTATAGATGGTCAATGAAGAAGTGGGAGTGATTGGACCTACCTGAGGTTCTGTCAGCTTTGTAGCTGCAAAGCACTCTAACGAGGCCATACACCTAACCTACCTTTTACTGAAAAAACAGCTAAAAGAAGTGTTGTCTTTTGCTAGGCATGATAAATGATGCTTCTCTTGTGCACCTCAGCACCTACAATGATCTTCATCTCCCTGCATGCATGCCTAAAAACGGACTCATATGTGCCACAAGGCGCAAAGGAGCACAACACTCAGGATATAGTTGTGTTCTATCTTTTGTGAAATGAAACATGTCCTTATATATAAAGAGAGCAATAATTTCCTGGGCTGTGCTTGGTGCTAGCAGTTAATACGTACGCAGCCATAGAGTGTCAGTAATACTGGTAGGATAAAAGAATGATTTCAACATAGCTCTGTTTCTGGTCCTCTACAGCACAGAGAGCTTACAAAATGGTTACTTAGTTCATTGTTACCAGTTGTTCAAGCTCTTTTAGCTTACAAATAGCACACAAGTACTTAAGACTCATCATGGCTTCCTTTGAAAATTAACAGCTTGAAGGTGATGATGCAACAAACCACTGAGCAGCAGTGAATATATAGGATGAATGCCCTACATGGACTTGAAGTTTACTTGAGATTTAAGTAATTAGTCAAATGATGGAACCACTAGTATCACGCTCCTTCTGGCCTTCAGCGCTTATATGCTAAAAAAGGGTTAGCTGTGCCAGAATGAACTTGAATGAATGTACATTAATTACAAAGAAACTAATCATTCTGGGTCCAAGGGGAGCCACTCACAGCAATCCCGAGCAATGGGAAGCTGTGATATACACTGCTGTGAAGTATACGTGTCATCCAAATTTGCCGTGGTGTTGCTTTTGACACTGGTGTATCCTGGCAGAAACAGTGATAATGGCCCAAGTGAAACCTAGCTGACTGAAGATGGTGGTCTGAATCCAATATGCATTTATAGTTAGACTATATGCAGAAAGTTTCTGATTGACTATTCCACTGAGGGGGGAAATATTTCGAAGATTCAGAGAGTACTACTAGCTATCCAAAATTTCGAGAGGGGAAATTTTAATGATCATATTATAGCTAATTATTAACATTCTACCTTTATCTAATCATGATGCTTTTCATCGTGCTGTTACTAATTATTTTTTTGTGTCATGTATTAATATTTTGTGTGTACTCTGTTTTCATGTCTTTCTTTTGTAAATAGCTAGCTATGTTTTCTGTGTATTGTTTGTTTTTGTATGTAGCTAGGTAGTTTTGTGTTTTGTATGCGTATATATGTAAGGTTTGTGGGGGTGCAGGTGTAGCCTTTTGGTGCCACCCCTTCCCCTTGGATAAATCAGATATTTAAGGGGATAAATTTTTGTGAATACCACAAAATTTTTCTCCCTTGAAAAAAATACACTATCAGATGCACCATGCATAGCTAGATAATATACGCTTTTAAAACCACACACAAAAACCTGAAAAGGATTAGTAATATGGGCATCTACTCAGTTATAGGCACCTAAAAAGGGACAACCGTCATCGGCTGTTCCGGACTACCGCATGTCATATAATTTACTCCACAACACTTCCTTGCCATGCCCACACAGGTGTTATTCACTAGGCCCTACGTATTTTAGTGGTTTATGTAGGTTGTCTCATTATCATAGTCGTTCTCTGTTTGGGTAGGATACATGGAAAGCATCATGTACACAGTAGCTAAAAAACAAACTAGTGAAGGTCACTACTAAATGTAGTGAAGGTCACTAATGTCTGCCACAAACTCACTATTTTTGTGTAGTGACATTCATTACTAATGTTGTAGTGATGTTTATACTACTATGTAGTGAGGGTCACTACTAGACACTACAAAAGAGTAGTGAAGGTCACTACAAAAGTAGTAAACATTGTTGTCCTGCATATACCTTTAGCACTTGTTGAATGCACAGCTAAAGCTGTGAACTCCTTAACAGTCTTATCCTCCTTGTGTCATATTGTCAGTGTGGCGCTGCTAGCTATATTTTGTTATTCAACAGGACAGAACACAAGTAGTTAAGTTTCCATTGACTGGCTGACACAGCTCCCAATCATTTTGTTGATAGTTCTATGGACTCTTGGTGCTACACTTTGACTTGTAAGGACATGGTGAAACACAAAAAGGTTTAATACATATTTTTATCAACTAATCTGTTGTCTGGCACCACTAGCATCTGTTGCCCTCAAACTAGTTGTGCATGTCTCACAAGGTCATTTGTGGTTTTATAAAGAAGTTGCAGTGTTGTCCACCATCTATTCGGTGGATAAATTCACTTTTCATCAAGAATCCGCATCAGTTGGAGTGCCACAGTGAAATGGAGCTATTTTATTTATTTATTTATTTATTATTATTATTATTACTGGGCAGGCAGTGTTTACTGATTATGCCCAGGGGGAAAAATACAAGAGAGAGGGGGGGGGGGGGGATTTACAAGGGGGGAACAAATGTACAATTAGCTCAGTTATTTCAATTAATGAGGTTGATAATGAGTTCCAATCAATAATAGCTCTTGGGAAGTAGCTGTTTCAATATGCTGTGGTGTTTGTGCCTGGGTGGATAAAATGAAGTGGGTGGTGGTGTTGGTGAGTGTGTCTAGTTGTCCTCAAAAAATGTGGTATATTTACTACACTAGCTTTATATACAATATCATGAAAGAAGGATAATCTAGCAATCTTATGGTGCATGTTCTCTTAGAGTGGCCCAATTTAAAGATTCTATCATAGTATAGTTACACTACTATGTGTGCTATAGTTGTTACATACCCATCCGCTTGCACTTCTCCTCCGTATTTTTCCAATGAGTTGACTGATATGTTCTTACTGGTAAGGGTCCCAAACAACAGATGCATATTCTAAAATGGAACGAACAATTGTAAAATATGCAGATTCTTAGACTTTTTTGATAATTAAAAATTTTAGTGTCCTGGAAGCTTTATTAACAATGCTATACAATATAAACAGTCTAGATCTGATTGTAGTTGTTGTGCATCAGTTTCTGTGCGAATTACCCTGTATAGTAAACAGTCATCGGACTTGTTGCATGGACTGATTGTTGCATTGGTCTTGGCGATAGCTGAATACACAACTGCTCTAGAAGTTATACAGCTGTCAAGAAAGGCTACTTGGGAGCCTTTTATGCTAGCCCAACACAAAAGTTAGTTGAGCAGTTTCAAGCAGGGCTCCCAACAACTATTTTTAAGAGTTATATATATTGATTTCTTTGTACAATATTACTGATCTGCTGATATGAAGGTCAGGAAAGGGCTTGATTTACACAGTACTATATGAATGATTTATAAGCAATTATATTTTGTCTGCTATTTGTACTGCTAATTTAAAAGTGTTTTATAGCTAAGCAAAGACCCTCCCAAGTGTTACAGGAAGGTTATATATTAGCAATTAGTGATGGCACAGATAATTGAGGAGACGTCAACCTCTCTAAGTAAAGGGCATATACCTGATGCATAATATGGTGTCCAGATGTTAGGGATTGAGTGCATACTCTTGACAGTTTAGTTATCGCTGCAATTATAATGCATAAATGTATCCATATTGATCTTTCAATCAAGTTGCGTAAGTGTGGTATTTTTTTGAGGGAGCAGATCTATATGAATTTTGCTAAGGGTGTGCACAGAAGCGTATGAAGCTTATTCCATGAAATGCAAAGCATGAACTTTCTAGAGGGTCTGAGAGCATGCCTCCCAGGAAGATCAATATTTTGAGATGAAATTTAAGGCTACTAATACTCCCTATTATAAAGAAAATTAACTTTGCAAACTCAGCTGTGTCAGTGTATAAATTTCAATCATTGGTTACCTTTACTGCAAAGGAAAGACTTAATTGCTTTCCACTGAAAACCGGCCATGCATGCAAACTATAACTTTTTGTATTTGTATATCAGGCACTGCCATTATAACAGGGACCAGGTGAGCAATATAGCTGTAAGCAATTGATTGCCGGTCTTTAGATATTGAGACACTGAAATTTGAATGATTGCATATAGCTACTTGTATGGCTAGTATCACACAATTTTGTGCTCACATAGCTAACTAATTCATACAATATACCATTCTTGACATGCATGCTCAGAAGTGCTACAAATTGCTACTGGACTATGCATACCAGGCTTTAGTATAGTCAGGGTGCTAAACTAGTGGAGAAAAAGTGCATGACAACTGGTTGATACAGCTAAGCACAGGGTGGGAGCTGGACGCACTCAACATGCACAGCATGCTCTATCTAGGGATTGTAGCCTTCTGAGATTCAATTTTGTAATAGTTTGACTGAATAAGCATAAGCATTGTGAGCCACTTAATAAGTATACTCACTATTCTCTAGCAGTGGTAATGCTATAGCATGTATAAAGGACACAAAAATTAATTAACACTTTAAAAATGAAGTAGCTATATGCTTTGTATACAAAAAATGATGCCATGGTGCACACTTTGGGCCTCAAAGTGTGCACTGTGACACTTTTTTTTGTGTAAAAAGCACACTTCAGTTTTTCAAAATCACAGCAAAATTGATTGCTAAATCTGTGCTTTCAAGTGTTTGATTTATTTTCACAAGGGAAGGGCAATTACTTATGGTCAGGAATTCCTGATTTACGCTGTGGTATAGCTATGTTATTGTAAAGCATCTCCTTTTGGATAGTTGGAATTTAATGCAATGGTATATACTTTCAACATTACAGTAAGATGATTACGAACTTGATATTATGTACAACATCGAGGTATAGACGGGATGTATGCAGTGGTCATTATTTTGTTTTGTTCTAAAGCTGTTAATCTAGGAAATGTGTTGAGCTTGATCAAGTAATTTTGAGAGCATAGCCCCCAGATGCTGTAGCCCTGTTAACTTTACAGATGCTAAAATTTCAGTGGACTCAGCTAGTTGTAAACCAAAAGAATAAAAGGTATGAATGGCGAGATAGCAGTGCACATGTACAGGTGAAGAAGAGGTCAATTTCAGCTCACGCACTGGTATCTGTTCTTTATAGATTAATTAGAAAGCTTTAGTAATGGATGTTCTATTAGAGTCTATTGAGTAGCTAGCTATTTCGATTTTAGCAGCTTCATAATTTTGACCCCCTCTTATGTAGAGATTAGTTCTTTCCTTAATTCTTTTCACTGCCCATATATGCTTCAGATGCACTTGTACCTGTACTTGTAACCTTCTAGCTAACCCCCCTCAAATCCATCCTTGTATAGCTACGCCCATTTTACAAAATAAACCCGAGTTAACCTCTGAACCTTAAGTTTTATAATAGCTGATAGGATAGGGTCACCATACACTTCACCAGATTTCTCTTTCCACATGCACACCTCAAATCCACCAGAAGGCGGTATCAGCTAGGAGGTTCACGTCACGTGAATGTCGTAAGGCGGAGCACGTGTCAAGGTAGTCTCGTGCCCAGACCCCACCCACTGTTGAATAGGGTCTGGTCCCTGGGGTCTGGTGACATTTGCAGGAGTTTTGGGCCCTACGCCATTTTTCTTTTCTGACCAATCGGACGCCTTGATTCAGGTACAACGCGATTTGATAGGCTGGAACTAGGAAAATGGCCGACTATAGCTATGGATACAAATGCGTAAACAATATGGCGGCGGGCCCAAAACATTGCGTAAGTCACCAAACCCTACTCAACCGCAGTGGGTGGGGTCTGGGCACGAGACTAGTGTCAAGGTGAACTAGTCACGTGTGATTCGACCTCGTAAAAAGGAGAAAGCGAGCGATTCCCTCAACGTATTCTTCTTCAGTAACACGCGTTTCATTACCAAGCCTTGATCAAGTATGGCTGATTATGATGTCGCCGAGCCGTTCAGGTTCCACTTCGAAGTTTCTTGGGAAGTGGCCAACAAAGGTAAGCTACTTTTACTGTTTCGTGATTTCCTCTGTGTGTGTATATAGCATACTACCGGGTCATAAGGGTTTAGAGTGTTACTAGTAGTGCCGCTGCTAATGAATGATTTATGCACAAATTATCACGAATCTCTACCCCCCTTAGTTTTTCGCTTAGCTTCCCTAGGCTGTAAGCACCTCGTACAGGCTCTGCCTTCTGTGCAAACCCTACTGGTAGACTTGATGATACTAATAATAATAATAATATGAGCAGGTTGGGGGGGGGGGGGGGCTGGCAACTCCTTAACACGGGTTCCAGGTTGATGGTACAGATAAGGTATGGATTTCTCACTCAGATGTAAGATTTTCAAGGGGGTGTCACTCCAGTCCACTGTACTACAATTTATGACTACAGTCAAAGCAAAAGGTCAGTGAACAAGGCTGATTCTACATAACTTCTGCGGGTGCCAATCATAGTACAGTGTCTATTTGAGTGAGTCACTGAACACACCAGAGATGCTATGATGATTGAAGAGATGCACTGATTAAGTTAGTGTTTGGCTACATAATGGATGAAATAAACTTTTGCTTCACTCCAAACTGTTTCATTTGTTTCATAGCAAGATGTGCTATGGACATACCTAAACATACAGGTATATCTAGGTCACATTTATAGGATAACCAGTTTCTTCTCGAAATTTGTGTAACATGTTTCTTATAGAATTGGTGAGTGAAATCGTTCTACAAGTTGACAACTATAATCTAGACGTTGTTATGCATGCTAGATGGAGAAAAGTAGGGATTACAGTTAGTGTGGTGGATATGAGTACAATGTTAAGTAGGTCCTTAAAGTTTTAACACTCAACTCTACTGAGTAGGTCCCCTAATACAAGCCATGTCATAAATTCGAGGCCATAACTTTATCCCAAAAGTGTCCTTATCAATGAGGTTTACTGTATGTCATGTCATACATGGTAGCACATGTGATACTGTTACAGTGGGAGGTATATATACTGTGATCAGGACTAAAGCAGCAGTAACCACAGCTGAGCTGGAAGAAAAGTTCTGTATGATTGGACCTTACAATGAGAAATTTGTACACCTCGAGGTTGAACCAATGGAGCCAGAGTTGTCCATCATAAGAGAGGTGCTGGCACAAATGAAATCACACAAATTGAAGGTATCTTGATCTGTGATCAGTATGTGTTTATCTGTTGATCGGTGTGTGTAGTGTGCATGCGTGCGTGTGTATGTGTGTAGTGTGTGTGTTTTTAGTGTGCGTGCATGTGTATGTGTTGTGTGTGTGTGTGTGTGTGTTGATTTGTTTCATCTGCAAGGCTATGACAGTCCTTTTTTGTTCAATGCTGTAGGTGATGTATGGACGATGGCTGATAGATGGATCACCAAATGTACGTATGTTGTCTCATAGATTGGCAAGTTATGATGTACAAATTAACTCCACATACACTACATACTACACACATGTGCTGACATGCATAGACACACACTATGTGCATGACACACACTGCACACACTTGTGGATCATTCATTGTCTATGAAGTTTCATCTTTGGTTCAGGTAATACTGTTCGACCTCAACTCAGCTAGATACAAACTGGAGGAGTGGCGATCAGAGTTGTGGGACCTGGCACATATTGGAATACCTGATGCTGACAGTGAATCACAAGATGCTCTACTACTGGGCCAGCTAACTTGTTGGTTCATATCAGAGGTGTGTGTACTGTAGGTGTATACACTGAAATGTCTAAGACCTATTAGAATTTTGACCCTGTCATGTAGGAGATCCTTCTGTGCCAGATGTGTGGAGAAACATAATTTTGGACCTAATTTTGAGAAGAAATCCCAGCATATTTGCATACACTGTGTGTTGTGTTTGTTCAGTGTACCCACACCTTTTCCCATGGGACACCTCCTACAAGGTATTAGTCCTGCCCTCAGGAGGGCACTAACTTGTGGCACTCAAGTAGTGCACAGGTAGCCTACTGTTTCGTTGGGTAAGCAGCCGAAAGTTTTGTTTGTCTGTGTAGTGTTTGTCTGTGTAACACCAACATGCATATTACACTGTATTGTTTTAATCCCTGCCAGTTTCGGTCAAGGATACCAGGTCCACGTCCTATGATCACGACACAGTTTCATGAGTGGCAAGCTGGCCTGGGATTGCTCCTTCTGAGGATGAAACATGTTGATGTGGCAACAATTTTCACCACTCATGCCACATTGTTAGGCAGATACCTTTGTGCTGCTAACTTGGACTTCTACAATAACTTGCCTTATGTAAGTGTATAACATTGTCTTGTATGTGTTAACAGTTGCGTACCGTTAAATCGATTGGTATAGCTTTGTGTGTGTGTGTGTGTACGTGCGTGCGTGCATGTGTGTTAACAGTTGCGTACCTTTAAATTGATTAGTATAGCTTTGTGCGTGCTGTGTATGTGTGTGGGGTGGGGTGGGGTTGCATAATCACCTACATGTGCTGTATGTCATTTAGTATCTATCTATACATGTACATGTCACATCATTTATTTTGTTTTCTCTATTTCTATGTCACATTATTGATACAGTTTGAAATTGATAAGGTGAGTGGAGGACTTGAAGTATACATGTGCATTAATTGGGGTGGGGGATAGATGATTGTACATAAGTACACTATATAGTTTTGAGATTAGCAACACACTTTCACTTAACTATTTCTCCTCACATACAGGAGGCTGGCCAGAGACAGATATATCACCGATATTGTATAGAACGCGCTGCAGCTCAGTGTTCCCACCTCTTCACTACCGTATCTGAAGTGACTGGGGATGAGGCCGAACACTTGTTGAAAAGAAGGCCAGGTACTGTCCTTCTTGACATGTTACATGTGCCTTCCATGCATGTACTGTATGAGGGAGGGACACATACAGGGTATGGATTAGGTAGGATGACTCCAATGTAATGTGACCTAGCCATCAATAGTAATATTTGCACATGTAGAATGTATGCTACAGGCAAGTTACTTGCCATGTACCCACATGATGTATGTCACCCATGGTGATGTGTCTTGAATCATATAATCATATGTTAAGTGTGTGTGGCATGAAAATGCCAGCCTGTGGCATTATTCATGTCAACACGTGCTGTTGGCAGTACCTGACATCATGATACAGTCATTTTCAGGTTGCTTGCGAATGCATTTGAACAGTTTGCACACGTGATTGCTTGAACATGTGAGCTGTTTTCTTTCAACCAAGCTCATTTTAATAATGCAACTACATTTTTCGCCTTCTTAGATCGTTACACAATGTCAGGGGCATACTACTGAGGTAGATATTCAACACATTAATGCACTGCACGTAAGCATTCACATGATCACGTTCAAAAATCACGTGTGTGATTTGTTCAATTGCATTCGCAAGCAACCTGAAATCAAACTGTAGTAGTACTGTACATATGACCATAGCATGTATTGATCACATGACACAGATATTGGGGCAAGCCCAGAGGTTGGTATAGTGGTTAGTGTAGTTGTTTGTACACAAAAGACTTTTATTCATCACCTTTAACCTCATCATGGTTAAGTGGCTTCCTGAGATGGTGTTCATAAACTCTGTACCTACCAACCAAGTAGTATTTATTTATTTATATTATTACTGTGTAGGACTCCATCAAGGAGTATAACACACAGATACAAAAACAAAATCAATCAAATGATTTAACAAAATGTCCTTAAAACAGTTTATAGATGGCTAATGTGCAATATATAATTTCTTGTTCTTTATTTTGAACTCTTACTATAGATACTTATAAATTGGTTAGAATTGTATATCCAAAATGCGTAATACACATGACAACTCAGACTTGCCTCTCTGTCTTGTAGTAGAGCGAAGGATGCATGCAAAACTATCCACTCTAGAACTAGACAGATGCTAAATCATGTGGGCGAGCTGATATATTGTGATCAGCACTGAAAAGTGAAGTGTGATACTTTTATATCAATGAAATAGCTGCAAAAACTTGAAATCCAAACAAGATCCACAGTTGATCATCATTATCTGATGAAACTTCTGACTCATCATTTGAAGATAGATTTACTGATGAAAAGTTAGTTAGGTGACCATCAATTGGTAGCATTTCTAATGTGTTGGTGTCAATTGTTACATCATTATAATACCTGTTGTTTGCAATAAGCCAATGCAAAGCTCTATGTACAACTGCCCTTCATACTCTAAAGTCTCTGTGAATTTCATTCACTCCATCTCTTCTAACAACAATTACATTGAGTGTTGCTGGAGACCTAGGTTAACTGTTAACAAATGACGTAACGTCTTGTGGAAGATTGAGTATATGTCCACTATAGCCATATTGTCCATAAGGAAGGGATAGATGGAAATGATTGGAATTATCCCATTGAGTCAAACCCTACACACAAATAGACACACACACACATTCTGTATTAACCACATTATAAACTCTAGGTATAAAGTAACCAGTCTAGAAAAGTGTCTATGTACAGAAATGTGTGTCATTAAAAGATGACTTCTACTGTATAAACACGGTCATCTGCTATGTTGATTTCACACACCTTACCACTATCAACACCTATCAACAGTTCTATATTACTACTAAAAGGTAAATTAATTTTGTGGAAGTGCCTCACTGGCAAAGACTGTATTTAATGTGCTTTTACAACATTAATGGAACTTACAGATAGTTCATGTGGTACTGGACCTGGATCCATGTTATTTTCCACATAAAACAATTTTGGTGTTTCTTTATCAATATTGCAGCGGTGACATATTTCTGTTGGTATAGTATTGGTTGTGATGGTGGGGAATCGCTCTAAGCAGACATTACACAATATATTCCGCAAAATTTCTATGGAATTCCTGCACTCTGTGAATTATGTCAGGATTGTCAACTGTAAAGCGAATATCTATTGGTGGAGATGACTGGGCAGCATCCACCAGGAGACCTTCTTGTATATCTCTGCCATGAATCATCAATGCATCTAGACGTCGTCTAGTTTCATATTCTCTATACACATAGCTAACCTACATATTATATAGAATTGACATAAGTCAATTACTATGGTGTACAAAATGCCAAACTGTTTGCATTATTTACACACCTTGTTTGTCTTTCTTCATCTGTTTCTGTTGCACACCTTACTCTGTAATTCTCCCTTCTCCTGTGGAGTGCATCATTCCTTTCTACACTGCTATCCTGTTGACTTGAAGCTTGACGCCTTTCCCTCTGCTACTGTTGTTGCTCTGGCCTCATAGCAGCGCGTCTACGTCTGGCCAATCTATTTACAACGAAATATAAAATTTCACTAACGTGTAGCTAATTAGCTCCCCCGTTTATATGGCTAAACCTTGCATCTCTTTCTTCAGCAGTCTCCATCTCTCTTCTTAATCGGTCCCTTTCCCTTCTCCTCCTTAGTCTATCTTGTCTAGCGGTGTCGTCGTTGCTGGCCATAATGCAGCGCATTGTGCAGCTGCTCATTAACAACACGTGAAACTACATGCTGTGACTTTCCGTGTTTGTAAGGTAAATTTTCGGACACGGGACGCTCGTACAACCACCATTTGACCACCCAGTGTGGGGCTTTCCGTGTTTGTTGTAAAGTAAATTTTCGGACACGCGACGCTTGTACAACCACCATTTGACCACCCAGTGTAGGGCTTTCCGTGTTTGTAAAGTAAATTTTCAGACACGCGACGCTCGTACAACCAACATTGCCTACCGATCTGAGTGGGGCTCGCTCAGGCTCGCCCCAACAACAAATTAAATTATTTTCTAATACATTTTCCTATACAGTTGCTACAAAACTACAAGCTCTTTGTGCTATGCCAGGACGATTTTTTAATTAGAACAAACCGCTTCCCTTATTTATCACCGAACGTTTTTAAACCCAAAATCCAGCCAGAGTTTTACAAGATGAGGAATGTATGATTGCTATATAAGGTATCAATAGAAGTTAAGTGTTGAGAACATTGGGATCAACTGGCTTGAACAATTGATCAGGCCAAAACAATATGCAGTCCTGGTCTCTGTTCTTCTCTGGTTACCTTTTTGGTACCACTGAGGAGAAGTCACTATAGTACACAAATGACATGTTTCACTGATTACCCAGTGACCTCATCAAGGTGTTTTACAAGTTGAATTATTTTTTTCAGATCTGATCCTTCCTAATGGACTGAATGTTAAGAAATTTAGTGCCCTACATGAGTTCCAGAACCTTCATGCCAAGTCTAAGGAAAAAATCAATGAATTTGTTCGTGGCCACTTCTATGGGTAAGTTGTGTGTATGTAATAATATGTATGTGTATCTAGTCATGTCACAACGTGACCTGTAGAATACTGTAGTATACTCTGATTGAAGATTTTGAATTTTTGAGTAGGGATATGTAGAGCCTTTATTAATAATTCACTATCATGTGAAAGTTGATGGTGTGTTAATTTGTAATTCTTTTTGTGATATTTAGACATTATGATTTTGATTTAGACAAGGCACTTTATTTCTTTATTGCTGGACGGTGAGTTTGTGCGGTTATGCACACACACACACACACACACACACACACACACACACACACACACACACACACACACACACACACACACACACACACACACACACACACACACACACACACACACACACACACACACACACACACACACACACACACACACACACACACACACACACACACACACACACACACACACACACACACACACACACACACACACACACACACAGACACACACACAGACACACACAGACACACACACACACACACACACACACACACACACACACACACACACACACACACACACACACACACACACACACACACACACACACACACACACACACACACACACACACAGACACACAGACACACACACACACACACACACACACACACACACACACACACACACACACACACACAGACACACACACACACAGACACACACACACACACAGACACACACACACACACACACACACACACACACACACACCTTTATACTTTTCATCAACTTTAAAAACACTCTCAATATTCAAAATATTCGAAAAATGTCTTCTCCATCATTCCAACACTACCGATTCACAAACATTTCTATTCTCGTCTTCAATGTTGGATAGTCTTAAGGGTAACATACCATTCCTCCCTCCTTGTAAGTCACGGATACAATCTTACCATTATTTTGCTGTTTTCAGCTTCATCTGCCTTCATTTGAAACCATTCATTTTTTTTACATGTCGTATTTCTCTTCAATCATTCTGTCTCATGTTGATAAATGTCTTCCTATCTCGTTCAAACCCTGTACTAAGTCATTTATCATGAAGTACCCTTCTCTTTTCAAACAAATGTAAAATTAGAGATTCGCTGTCTTTAAACCAATCAGGCTGTCATCACCAATCTAGAATTCCTACAAGCTTTACCTAAGATCATAGCAGCATTATCACACAAGGCAGACCTCAGTACATTCCATTTATCTTCAATAGAATCAACACTATCCCACAACTCTTTCATCTCATCACAAACTCCATTATCAACTTCCCAAAGCCAAGAAACATCAAAACATTTATAACTGTGGTCTTTAGACTTGTGTTTCATCAACCGTTTTCCCACCAATAGTTCCATTCTCAAAAAAGCTAATGATCAGTGTTACACTCTTCCCCACGCATCACTCTAACATCTCTACACCTCCACATGTGTGCCCTACTAATGATAGCAAAATCAATGCAATGCTATTGTTTTGATTTTGGATGTTGCCAAGTCTGTTTATAAATATCTTGTTTCTTAAACCATGTATTACATATAGTCGCTGTGTTAACACTTACAAAGGCCAAAAGCTCTCTTCCTGTATCATTAAGTTCTCCATACCCATGGGGACCCCTCTCTCCACCACTCATCAGCCGCTTTTCTGGATTCAACTCTAGCATTTAAATCCCCAAGCAACACAAAACAACTTCCTTGTGGTAAAGAGTTCTTGTAGGATAGCAAAGAAGCTATCCTTCTCTTCCCTACTGGCAGTATATGTTGGTGCATAACAAAATACTTGAAGTTTTGAGACACATTTTCTGTGTAATACTTTCAAAAGTCACCATCACCAATCTAGAATTCCATGCTTTCAATAAACCACCACCATCTCTCCAAGCTGATATTGCAAGGCGTGGTAGCACCAAGGTCACTCCTTCACCTCATTGCCAGATTCACTCTGGCCTCCCAGAGGATCGAGAGAACAAAACTTTCTGCTGTCTTGTAAATACCTTCACCAAACCACCTAGTTTCTTGTAGCACGGGCGTTTGTACCCTGTGAGGTGTGCAAATCCTCAGCAGGGAAAGAAGCCTGATATGCACAGAGTGACACCATCAAGCGACGTCCTGAACTCCACACACAAAATACAAACTCCTTGTGTAAACTTTGGCCAATAGTAAACAATATACTACCGTTGCCCGGGATTCACTGCGTGTAGGCGTTGACATACGTAGTACTTAAAAGTACTGAAACACACACAACACACACACACAACAAACAAAACACAAACACACCCACAGATGTATGTACACAAATCTTTTCCTCCATTGCAGCTATGAGTTCTCCAACAAGGGAGCTGACTTGTTCTTGGAGAGTTTAGGAAGATTAAATCACTATTTAAAAGTTAGTTTACAGGCACTGTATCTCTAACCAACTTGACTTTTAAATATGCATACAACACATATACAGCTAGTACATTTGAATATCTTTAAACTGTGACAATTGTTATCAGTTCGTTTCTATTACAGATGGCAGACAAGGAAGCCAACAATCCTGCCAAAGGTCGTACGGTTGTTGCTTTCCTCATCTTCCCAACCAGTAACAGCAGCTTCAATGTTGACTCCTTGAAGGGACAGGCCATCGCCAAGCAACTGAGGTCAGGAAACATTAGACAATTCAATAAAAGATCATCTCTCAGGGAGAGCTTTCCAATTCACTGTATTGTATTAATTGTGGTTTGTTAGTACGAAAATATTTTTAAAAGATCTCCTATAAATTGACGACTTTACATTGAGATAAAAAGACTTTGTACAGAATATTAAACATTTGATCCTGGTCAACAGTCTGGCTTCAAACACTTTCCTCTGCAAGAAAAAAATTTATTGCAGCCAAAACTTTGTTTTTGTTTGTTTCGCTACTAGATCCCTCGCTTAAAAGGTCTCTTTAAGATATTCTCATATTACACTGTATGTCATATTACACTGTATGTCATATTACACTGTATGTCATATTACACTGTATGTCATATAGAGAGGTGGTGAACCAAGTACAATCAAAGATTGGGAGCAAGATATTTGAGGCAGCTCTCTCTGGCAAGCTATTGGAGCCAGAAAACTTTCTTGACAATGATGACAAAGTGAAGTTAAAGCGCTGCATATTCTCAGCACAAGTGAGTTTATACAATCAAGAGTAAATAATGGATTTACTCTTGATACAATAAATCTTGTGTTGAGTATGGCAAGGATACATAAGAGGCATTAACCAACAGACAGATTTGTGCTGAAATAGGGCAGCTGTACATTACATGTGTTAGCCTATGATTTAGCACTCCTTAAGAATTCCTTAGCTTATCTGATAGTATCACAATCTCTTGGCTTAGCAGAAAACAAGCATGGATAGCCTTGTGTAGCTATAGCCAATGTGTTTTCTTTATATTTAGCATATGCCATTTTCACGAGTGTGTATGTTCTATTGGAGCAGTTTGGTGATTCACGAAAAGTAAATCATGCAAAATCCTGTTTTGGCATAGAACTGTAAAAATAAAAATTATGAAAATCCTGTTTTAGTATGTAGCCGTGAAAATTTCTACACATACGTTATTGTACACTCTGCTATTGGTGGGTGTATATTTGGAAACCACAATACCATCCTAATGAAAATGACACACTGTAGAAGACTAGGAGTAAGGAATAGGTCCAAGTAGACTAGAAATGAAACTTGTGTATTTGACAATAGTCTTGTTTTGTGGCGAAATCAAAGTTTATTCTTTTGTGTTGGAGGATTTCTTTCCCCTCATCCACACCCTAAAGAAAAAAAGCAATATGGCCATGCTAGACAATCTACCAAGCTTGCAACCAAGTTGCACTATGTACTGTTTTCAAACTTACTGATAGTCTACCCTAAGGAAGTTATATTGAGACAGGGTAGTATATTTACTGCCTGATAAAGTCTACCATATGATGTGTATTACTATGGTCTTGTTAAGTTTGTTGTTTTGTTTACAGCGATCCAGTCTACCACCAATCGTCACACACAACATCACGGATGATTCCTTTGATCCTATTCTGTGCAACTTGCGACGTCTGCAGTTATTCAACAATGAATCTGATCGGGTGAAAGTAAGTGTATTTGTGTGTATACCTCCCTCCACCTGTGATTCCCTCCACCTGTGAAACATGGTACAGCCTCCAAGTCATAGTACTCATGGTACAGCCTCCAAGTCATAGTACTTGAGTAGGTGGCTCATTGTTTTGCAGGGGTAGTGTGTTATGTGAGACTGTTACCTGTGTTCCAGCTAGTTTAATCACAAAAAGTGTCCAGATTTGTTTGTTTCGTGTTAACTCATTAATTGACCATTCCACTACCCTAATAGGACATACTAGTATAGAGCTATATGCATACCAGAATACTCTAATAAAAGAGTCACTTGTATGGTTGACCTGCAGATACAATAACTGATGTGTGAAATATGAAATACCCTAATACAACACACGTTATAATGTGTTCCCATTGTTTAGGTGATATTCCATCCTGAATTTCTGTCTTCTACTAATCCATTATTTGCCATGGACTATGAAGAATTTGTGAGGGGATGTCATCTAGGGGTTTTCCCTTCGTATTATGAGCCCTGGGGCTACACACCTGGTATGTGATGTATAAACTGCAACAACTGTTATTCTATTCGTTATTTCCAGCGGAGTGCACGGTGATGGGAATTCCGTCAGTAACTACAAACTTGTCTGGCTTTGGTCGTTTCATGCAGCGTCATGTTGATCACCCTTCCTCCTATGGCATCTACATTGTTGATCGTCGTGATAGCAGCGTGGAGGAATCTGTACAACAACTAGCAGATGTAAGTAATTGGTTTTTATTTTAATTCAGCGAGACCTTATTGTTATGAAGTACATGTTTGGAACCTACTTGACATGGTCACTATAATGAGGTGGTCTTATTAATGAGGTCATAAAGTACACCTTAGCTATGTTTGGGACCTACTTGACATGGTCACTATAATGAGGTGGTCTTATTAATGAGATCATAAAGTACACCTTAGCTATGTTTGGGACCTACTTGACATAGTCACTATAATAAGGTGGTCTTATTAATGAAGTGGTCAAAATGTTTAGAAGGTGATAAATTGAATATATACACTTATTTTGACTAGTTATAGTGCCACAATCATGGTGCATCTGTGAAATTGAAGCTCTAGATTTTAATTTCATCACTTTCTGGTAAAGTTTTCCTGTTTTGCGGTCTTCTGTATAGGGTGTAGGTAGCTCGCTGGTATGTTTGGCATGTCTACTGGAACATGAACAACGAGCCTTCTTCCGTTGGTAGCCATGTGATCTTTCCTTTCTGTTTCTCTGTTTGAAAAGTCATTGATAGTTTACATAAGAAGTTTTACTTAGTTCTCTTTGTAATTTAGAGACTTGATCTCAGTAATTCTACCTTTGTGGTGTAGTAATTATAAAGTTGGATCTCTATTAGCTGATGTTGGGTATGCCACTTTTGAATGTCAAGTACGTACAGTGCATTAGAAGTTAAAGAACCCACACAATGTAATGAACCCATACACATTGTAGTGTGAGTCATCTAACATGTACAGTATCATAAGCACCTGACGTATTCATTATTTTCCCTGTGGAAAATTACATCATACTAACAAACGTACCACTGTAGATGAGTAGTGTTAACTTTATTGTCATTGAACCACAAGTCTATTTCATCAGCCTCATGACAGAAAGCTAATATTTATTGCTTGGCTTGATCTACGATTCTGCATGGATCACTAATTGTCTGCATGTACAAATGTAGACTGTACCTAGAGCTGTGTATGTGTGTAGTTGTTTAAATGGGGACATGGTGGTCTGGTGTCAAGTGGGGAAGCAGCCCACCCAGTTGTAACATCAATGGGTACCTGCTACTAACACATGCACGCACCCACACACGCACACACACACACACACAGCAACAAAGCAAAGCCTTCAGCTGCTGTGCTAGCACAGTCATGTACCCAGTGAATTAACCAGCACTGGGACACCTGTGTACTACTCAGGTGCTGTACCTGAAGTTGTTGACAAGGGGAGGGATACACTAGTTAGTCCCTTGAAGGTTATGGGTGTTGTACTTGTTCCCTACATGTGTGTAGCCATGTATGGGGCAAGGGTTATGAATTGGACTGAACTGCAATGCGTAAACACATACACACAAACACCACACGCACACACACTGTATAATTGGCTATTTTCAAATGAGAAAATTTTACGGAAAAGGCAATCCAAGGTTTTAAATTTTGAAGAGTGCATGTTTCGAAGTCTAGGTAAATTTCAAATATACAGAAATTTGTGTGCAAATTATAAAAAATTCACGTGCATGCTTGCCAACAACTTACTGATGGAATAATTCCTGTCCTTATACTCTAGAGAGAAGGATTCTGAAGTGAAGTAATTCTGTTCAGCCACCGACTCAATCATGCATATGCTAGTATTGCAGCAGGTAATGTCAATTTCCAACAATGGCATGGCAGCTGGTTATTGACACAGTAAAACTTGTCATTACAGTTACTAATACTGAGCAAAAAACGAACAATTATACGTGTGAGATTACGTGTCCATGCCAAAATGTTTGATCATGTGAAGGCAATTTCAATTGTGAGTACTGTAGTCTTGTTTATGTTCAAGCGAAGTATCCTAAAATACAATCCTTACAAAGCTTACCAAAATCTCACAAATACTAGTAACTTTCTTTAATCAGAGACATGTAATATCATCACCAAATACTTACAGGCAAGATAACAATATTTCCTGTGCTCATTCAATAAGCCATTATTGTGCTGTATGGGTTGTGTACATTCTGATGAGCTTCTTGCCGTACAACATTATGGAAAACATTCAAAAGTTATTCTTCAGATGTTTTCAAAGACATTCAAGTGCTCACATGTGCCTTTACACACTTTGGGTTAGAATTATTGCTAGACTGTCTGGATATGTGGGCTCATTGCTGTTGGTTTCATCCTGGGAATATGTAACAGTGGGAAGTTGCTGCATTTGTAAACTTTGAGAAGCACTGATTGAGGCTTACAGTGGAAAAAAGCAAACCATTTTAAATATAATTGTACAATTGAACATGTACATTCAAGATGATAGCTTAATTAGAACTAGTAGATGTGTATAATCCTGTGGACATTCTTCAGTGAATTTATTATTTTTGCAGATTGAGTTTTAATAGTTATGGAAGTGAGCTAAACAAAAGCAGTTAGCTTACGTCTGGCTACATTATCAATACACGCAATTCTCGCATGTAATATTCTGTGTTGTATATATAATGGTGGTTTTCAGAACTGCCAATGTTGCAAATTTCTCCACTTTAGGATTTCATATATGTCTTCTGTTCAGGAAGTTGTTCATGCCACAATGTTACGTTATCTTTCTATACTGAATTGTGGTAGGATACCAACCACGTTTGTTTAAACTCTCACCACTTTTATTTTTTACTTATTAAGGCTCTACAGCATGCATGCATACATGCTGCTGACTCAGTAGTCCTGCAGCCTGAATTAAAGTGGTAGCAGCTGCATACCTGCCGGCAGTTTCTTCAAGTGCTGCATAACATCATACACCACTACTTGTACCATTCTTTGTGCATTTGTGAAGTGGCACAGCTAGTGACATTGTCACTATGTATTCATGCTAGTATTCATGCTGTACTGTAGTTGCCAAGCAACCAGTCTGGGATACAATATAATGAAGCAGTAAAAATGATCTTATGATTTTAATTGCTGAACAGCTTGATATTCAGGAAATGTGTCCAATGGCTAATGAAATTATTGAGTGAAGGCTGGGATTCATCTGTGTCATCTTGTATTGTGTCATAGTCAATGTAGAGTATTAGCACAAGCTTATTAGTGCCTTGTAGTGCTTGTAAGCTCCTGATATTAGAGTGAAACTCCTAGTGGTATACAGAATTATATATGGACCAAGACATTAAGTACACCTTAGCTATATTTGGGAGTGACATGGTCACTATAATGAGGTGGTTTCACTAGATTGATTTAATATTGCTTTTTTTTTAAATGACATACAGTAATCGTGCCATCTAGGGTAATCCTTCATTAGTATGCCCTCTTGCATTCCGTTGTTGTGAACCAGATGTGTAGGACTAGCTTGTTGCTAGGTGATGGTCCATGGCATGTAAACTTGTTAAACCACTGGGTGTGTTCTATTACTATATTAGAACTATTATTATCTATTCTCTAGTACATGTTTGAGTTCTGCAGTATGAACAGACGTCAGAGGATACTGCAACGAAACAGAACAGAACGACTGAGTGAACTGCTTGATTGGCAGTCTCTAGGAAAAGTATGAGAGATAATTTATGTGTGTGTGTGCAGTGCTTGTGTGTTAGCTTTACATGCATGATCATATGCAGGGCACAAGTGTACACGTATGCATGCACATGCACACAGATGTAATTACTACTCAGTTATCACAATTCCCTATAATACACTGTAGTATTACAAGAAGGCCAGGAAGATGGCTATTCAAAGACTAATACCAGAATATCAGAATAAAGTGAGACGTCCATCTTCGGTGGCTTCTCTACACATGGTAAGTGCATTAATATGTTTACTGTGTATGGCTTCCTTGTCCATGTACAGATAGCCTGTAGCTTTAGAAGTGTTAATTCTCCATTACATCATAATGACATAGCATTACATCATATTGACATAGTTAAGACTCTTCTAGTTCTATTTCCTGTTGTACCTGCTGATCATTAGTTTATCTTGTGTTACCCCCCCTGCCTTCTTGGGAAGATTCTTCAGGCTGTGTTAATTTATTTTTACTGTTTAATTCCTTCATACACACAAAAGAAGGTCTCTACAAAAATTAAACACTTGCGATCACCTGCTGTACATGTGCTTTTTGAAAATAAAATTGAAATCCCTTTACATTTCCTATCTTTGTTTATATATTTTATGACCTCAACATGTGCTAGCTTCCAATGTCTTGCTACTCTTGAAACTAGAGGGACAAAATGATTTACCGATTATTAAAGTAATACTTCATTGATGTCATCATATACAATAACTGTTTAATTTTATTTACAGTTGTTCGGCTTCTACACTTGTAAAGTTTAGAAATCGTGAAACTCTACAAAATTTGCACTAATAAATTCCTAAATTCAACATTTTAAATTATTTGAAATTAGTATTATTAACTCTGCAACAGAAGCCACACTAGCAGTATGTCTTTAATAGAGTGCCATACATGTGTTCCTTCGTTGAACGCCACATCTTCAATAGCAGCCACACTTGAGTGGTGTCACAGTCGATTTTGAAAATAAGGACTTAATCGTTTTTGAGCATCAAGAGGTAATAAGCTCTGTGGTGTTTAACCAAGTGAATACAGTACTCATAGTAAAGGAGTTCGTTTAAAATGATCGGTCAATTATTGGAATGGTCATGTTTTCATATAGACATTTTATTTTTAAGGTGATAATTATGCAACTCATGTCACTTTTATCTTGTACAATGTATTTAGTGTTAGCCCTTCCTGTTGTAGCATTTGTTTAGTGGAGCCCTGTATATGAGGTATTCAGTTCCTCTAAATACCACCATTAGTGTGCAGAAAATTTGAGTGGGGTTCATGGCTGTAACTTCTAATGTTTTATTGCAAGCCTGCATATGTGTGAAAATAGAACTGCTCTTTTGCTTAATTGCAAAAGTATGTAGATGTTGAATATGTCTGGTTTCTTTGTGCTTAGACAAGTAAGTTATGTAATTAATTTTATAGAAACAATGACAAGCATTTTGGGACAGAATGCTTGTTGGCATCATTTTGATTTGGCAAATCTTTTAAGCAGTGTACATGTGATTTGCATGGATATAAATATCATTGTAATCTGTGCTTGAGATACCCCATCATTCATGCATGATGACTCCTGCTATAACTCTTGGATTTGGATCAGAGGATGCAACTTACACATGGTAAGAAACAGTTCAGAAGATATGCCAACCGACCACGATAGCTAGTTCCCCCACTCTGCAAAGCAGTTTATTTAAATTTTGGCACCTGCATTAAACGGTTACACAAAGCCATACTTTCCTATTCCGGTCAATTATGCGTATGATTAAGATGGACTTTTATTATTATTTTAGCAGTGTTTTGAGTTTGCCATGTTAAAGTCACTTGTATGCAGTACAATGATAGTAGTCATTTATAACAATGCCTTGAATTAGCAAGAGAAAATTGTATACACCATTGTCCCACTATTGTATCTCTGCTCATGTAGTCCAAGCCATTCTCAGAGACTGGATCTGGTCCCCCTAGTCCGAGCAGTTCTCGCCCATCATCACCGATTACTCCTGATACCCAAGACCCCGGCATTGCGATGAAACAGTCTAACGGCCACTCTAGTGCTGAAGATTAGCTTTATTATATTTTTTTGTGTGCGTGAACACTTTTTAATCTGTTTTCTTTTCTATTGTTTAAAAGATTATAATTATTGTAATGAATATATTAGGATATTCTAGCTATGTTTAGTGTGTATGGGGAGTATTTGACCTCTACAGTAGAACCTTACTACTGAAATGTTGACTAGAAATTCTCAGGGCTGGAACGAATGTACAAATACATCCTTTGAAGCTTCTTTTGAAAGTGTTACTACTGAAGCTCATTACTAATGTTACATCAATAATTAATGAACATAATTGATGGTTGTTAACAAGAATTATTATTAACTCTTGTTATTAGGTGTACACTGCAGTAGGGCTGAGCGATAGTGAATTTTCACTGTCTGAACGATATCAGGACACTGTTCACAATAGACGATAGTAAAAATTCACCTATTTCCTATTAGTTTCCTTCAAAGAGAGTTGTAAGGAGCAGTATACTACACTTTGGTATGGCTCCAATGACTACACCAAAAAAACTGCATAATACAACTGCCACAAGGTGTTACAATACTTTTGCAGCTGATTTATCATGCCAGTATCCATGGTAACAAAGCTTTGGAGGGATAAAACAGCATCCAAATCTTGTGAAACTGAATCTCAAACTATTTGTCTCAGTTAAGTGACCACATTTTTATAGAATGGTAATGTATTTGTAAATGCATTCCTTCTATCTCTAATAAGTTTCTTTAGTAAAACCCAATATACAATGCTACCCAGGAGAAAGACCACACCTTTGCAAGCTGTTGCTCAGATTTTGTCCTAATCATAAATAATTGCTTGGTACATAATAAAGTCAATGTTTAGCTTGTTTTACTGCATTATTGATGATAAACGGAATTACAATCTTTGTAGATTTGCTAAAAAATGAGATGGTTAGGTCCAAATAATTTTTCACAGATGTATACAACTTGTACCAGTACCATGTACAGAATAGCCCCAATACAGCGACTATGAGTATTTTTTTTTAAAACTACAAAACCAGAGGATGACCTTATTTAGAGCCAGACCATTGAGACACGTCAATTTGCATCTACCACTAATGTGTTGATAATATAAAATTACACAATAGCAATTGATGTTAATACTCTTCAACCATGGGAGCATCTTGGTCGTAACATTCTCCTTCTTCCATTGGCTCGTCTTTGGACAATGGAAGATGTTCTTCATATTCGTCATCTTCATATGTGCCAGCATCGTCTTTGTTCTTGCTACTGCTACTGCGATGTTTGTCACTTCTCTTCTTGTCCTTGCTACGTTCCTTATCCTTATCTGTGTGATGGGAATATTGTTAGTACACTACACACAATACACATGATGATGAATTAGGACATATGCATAGATCTAGTGTAGTGTGTTTAAATAACTCTACCATGTACCTTTGTGTTTCTTCTCTTTGTCACGATCTTTTTTGTCTTTTTTCTCCTTCTTTTCCTTGCTCTTCTCTTTATCCTTTTCTTTAGATGAAGAGTCTTTCTCTTTAGCCTTTTCTTTATCCCTATCCCTGTCCTTATCTTTGTCCTTATCTTTGTCTTTCTCTCTGTCTCTATCTTTTTCCTTTTCTTTGTCTTTATCCTTTTCTTTTCTGTCCTTCTCACGTTCCTTGTCTTTGCTTGAGTCCTTTTCTCGGTCACGATCTCGACCTTTAGGGAAAAAGTTGTAAATTACTATCCCAAGAAAGCCTATACAGCAATGAGTCAGAATTGTGTTTAAGGAGCCATACAGAGGGTCAGGGTGGAGTCTCTCTCTGCATTCAAGTGGATGCATGGTATAGCTTGTACCTCTCTCATTATCTCTGTCCTTCTTGTCTCGGTCTCTCCTCTCACGGCTACGACTTCGCTCTCTCCGAGAGCTTCCTCGATCACGACTGTGGCTGCGGCGTCGCTCATGTGATCTGTCTCTCCGTCTTTCACGATCATGGTCACGATCTCTGTCTCTATTTCTGTCTTTGTCACGATCCCTACAGCCATAAAAACCACAAAAATAAAAGAGCAGCAAGTAACTTCTACCAGCTACCTGGAACTTTCTGCAGCAAAACATTGAGTTCACAATGGCAAAAAGCAATACAGATAAAAGAGCACAGAAAAAAGCTACTATATATGATTACCACACAAAACCCCCTATATTTATTACCTGTCATCTACACGACCGGAGTACTTGATATTCTCAGTAGGAGCTCCTCTTCTGCTGCCTCCAAGACCACCACCTAATGTGAAGGTAACACAACACGACAAATATTGTGTGATTTATACATGCATTGATGTAGTAGGCAAACAGTAGTAGTACAGCACATTTGGGGCCATTGGACCACTCTATGGACTTGTGATATCTATCACACATACTGTAACACATAATTGATCAACATTATAGACACATGAAATTTATTGTTTATGAAAAATCGCTCCTGAAATTTAACTTCAGTATTTCATGCCATATTCATCTTCAAACCTAACAAGTAGTTGCTCTGTATACGTTTGTGACCCAGAGCAGTCTTATTGCAGTTCCGTTTACAACCAATAACTTGTGTTATGAATAAGATAGCAATGTCATACCAACTTAAGGCTATAAGATAGACCATGTCACATATATGTAGTATATCGTGAAAGATCTAGTTCTTGCTGCAAACAAATCCAATGGTGATTTTTTTTTTCGTGGCTTGGCTTTCCACAAAAAACATAATTTGTGCAAAAAATTTATCTTGGAACAAATATCTCCTGACCTACATATGCCTAAAAAATCCAGCAAGGTATTTGGATGTGGCACACATGTATTATTGCAACTCCCTCCCTCAATTGATACATCTAACACTTACCAAGTCTACGAGGTTTCCATCCTTTGACGGTTCTGCCACGTTCCACGTCAACTACTACACGCCTGTCATTGATCTTCTTGCCATCAGCATATTTGTATGCAGCTGCACCAAAACAATAGCATATATTTACAGCTACACACACAAACAGATGAACATATAGTAGAACCTCACTATAATAGGAGCCCCACAAAACTGTAATTGTTAAATAAGTGTTGATTCTGTAATCTATAGGGTAACTCTGCCAGGGACACAAAATTCTTCAAATGAGGTTCTACTGTGCAAAGGTCCCTTACTAACGTAGAAAGAAAAATCAAAACCAGGGTGATATAAATTAAACAGCTCTACTGTGTACTCGACCAAACCTAGCTACATTTATTACTATATGATGGTTTAATGTGCAGTCTGTCTAGAACCTCAAAGTCAACCAGAAAACTGAAATGACAAATAATTCATTATTTATGCCCAGCTAACTTTGTATATTTTAAGAAAGCCTCGATAAATCATTGCCCAGTTAAAATACACCCTAAGCTTGCATTCTGCAAACAACTTGCTAACAATGCATAGTACTTTTGTGTGAGAACACATAAATAAAATAAATATACATGCTACAATTGATGTTATCCCAATTAGAGCACACTATAAAGAATTTTAACCTTACCAATGGCTTACCCCAGCAACAACAATTAAACTTTGGGTGAAACAAGTGTCTGGGCAGCATGGTTGAAGCTCCAAGGAGCTACGTAGTGCCTGGCCTCCTTGTGTAACTTACCAAGCCAACTTACCATGCAACAAACACACACAGATACACACACACCACAGTGACACATACCGTCTTACATATTACAAATGAAAACACACACGACTGCAACAAATTAAAGCATGAGATGGACACTATTATTAGGACAAAAAGACCTCCAAACATGGCCTAACTGTATGCATAAATAGTACTCCTAGCTTTTAAAAATATCTTTATTCGGAAATGTTCTAATTATAGCCCCTCAACCTACCAGCAACTTACACTACACCAATTCAGACTCTAAGCCAGCCAGTTTAATTGTACATGGCTGAAAAGGACCAAGAAAAACATTAGGTTAACTCAGCAACAAAAACAATACATACAACTAGCATGTCTATAACTGGAATATATAGCAAGTCTATGCTTATATACTAACCGCATTCAATTACACAATTCTATTTATTGCATACCAAGCAATAATCTTACCACGCATGTCTCGCTCATGTTCATATTCAATGAATGCATAGCCTCGGGGCTTGCTAGTTTCTGCATTAAATATCATACGAATCTAAAAAATACAAGGACAGTAGCACATGATCGTACATTATGCATGTCCTCCACCCACACATATCATACATTGATGTGGAAACTCACTCTTTTGATTGGACCATAAGATTCAAATTCTCGTCGGATTTTAGACTCTGGTGTGTCATAATTCTACAGAAACAAATCAAGCTGATTAATTTAGTGTTCAATAATGTGTGTGAGGTTGGAAGAGGTTTAAAGACAAGCTGTAGGGTAAATAAAAACTCAAAGGAATCTTATACGTAGCCACTATATAACCTCTATTATATGAAAGCCATAGAACTACATTATGAAGTGCAAATGGTTTCTTCTAAAAATTATGATCTCTTTGAAATAGTAACCTCTTCTAAATAGCAATTACAATCATCACATTATGCAGTAAATTGCATATGTCACTTACAATTCGACCAATGAACAGTGTTCTGAAGGGGTCATCAGAGACATTAGGATCGGAAGAAGGATCCCCTGTGAGTGAAAATGACTGCAAGTTAATTCAATGTCCAAAAAACCAGGTGCCCACTTAATACGTTCCCTTGCAAATAGGGAATTAACTCTAGCATGCAAAAATTAGGTAGACAGATAGGCACACATGTTGTTACGAAAACAGTTTCAACAAATCAGGTGCACGTGCCTAGTTTAGGAGGTTCATGCCCGGATCCACTTTGAGCAAGACATTCACAGCATCTTCAGAAACTCATTTTTCACCCATATTTCTAACCAAAAGTAACCTTTAAACTGCCTTTTGTAGAGCCACAACAGGCTTAGTTTCAGTGGCTCCATAGTTGGGTGGTAAGCTACACAGGGCCAGCATACAATGTTTAACAATAATTACTGGAGATACTATTATTGAGCTACAACTGGTGAAAATACTCTAAATATGTCACAAAGGTTATGCATATAAAGCGTGTGCACTAATTATTAGAATATTTACTAAACAAACATGCTGGTAGTAATACTGAAGTATTGTGTAGATATAACCTTTTATTGCTCCACACCCGGAGGTTAAGTTTAGTGATGCACTAGAAAGTATTCTTAGTTACACAGCTCAGCTCACTTGATATAGTTTATATCTAGCTACTGGTGCACTCACTATTAATCAAGCCGTGTCTACAAAGCTATGGATTACAACTATTCTAATAATTTAGTGTACGTGCTACCTTCATGATTTACTATACCACCTGTTGTATCTTGATAATGGTCTCTCTCCAGCATCACAAGAGCTAGATAATGCCTTGAATAGTGATAAAGGGCTGTTCCCAGCTCAGTCTACAAAACACACTAAACCTAGCTAATTAAAAATGGCCTGAAGCTAGTTGTGGACATCGCCCGACAAAAAAAAAAAAAAAACAATGCATAACACATGTACATCAGCAAATTACATATCCAATGGAACCTCTCCATAGCATTATTAGATAGGAGATCTGTGTGTAAGTACAGTGAAACATCTTTTGAACTCTCTAACTCAAGGACACAACAGGTGCAATAAGGACATGACATTGGTTGGTTCCAAACAGTTCTAATACAGCAAACATCTCTGAGAAATTGTTGGCCGTAAAATGCCTGCTATATATAGGAGAGCAGCTGAATTGTTTAGATTGCTATTAGAGAGGTTCCAGCATCATTTCTCACTTACAATCGGCTACTGCACTGTCCAACTTTTCTTTGTAACGTTCCTCGCGTTGTTTGCGCTATCAAAGAAAACAAACATAATACGTCTCATGTTAAAATCTACACATACACACCTTTCTCTCCTTGCGCTCTTCACGTGTTTCAATTTTCCTAGGTGGTGGTGTGTCTGCTGGGTCCTATACATGATCCAAAATAATAGAATACACTATAGCAGATTGCACGAACCTCAAACTCTTGCAGAAAGTCAGATACTCCAGTGTACGGCCAAGGTTTCTTTTCATGTGGTAATTTATCCAATGGCGCCAGATAAGGGATTGGTTCCCTTGGCGCAAATAACGCCAAAAGATTGGGCGGCAAAAACTGCGTCATCTTTCCTCTTCTACCCTCGTGTGCTCCCCTCACCGATTTGATACATAGGTCACAAAATTCAATTTAATAGTGTGCATTAATAAGAAGTTAATATGTTACTAACGAAGTGTACGAGATGAGCACGCTGTCATTTGTGGAACGAGTCGAGTTGGAATTTTCTGGCAACCATTTCTCCCATGCGTTATGTTTAGAAGATGTAGACAACGACGGGGTGAGTATTCTAATATATTCGTGCACATTTGGTTAGACTGCTGTATACCTCCACTATCTGTTTACAAACAAGTCATGGATTTTTTTTGTCACAATTTCCATCTAGTTCATTTAATTTTCTACCATATTGTAGCTCAATGAGTTAGCCATTGGTAACGTGGTAGGGACACTAGCAGTGTTTAAGAGTGTGGAGAGTAGCAAACCTTGGAAGAGTTGTACTGACTTGGGGAATGTGAGCATTATGTCTGTCTGTCTGTCTGTCTGTCTGTCACGTGTCTGTACTGTCAAGTTTGTTTTTGCGTACCATGTGTTGTACTCTAGCATCCTATTTTCTTGATGTACAGCTAACGTGTGTTGGAGCTGGAGATCTGTTCAATATATCTAAGGTATCTAATTAATTATGTAATGATTATCTGTGTTATGGGTTCTATCAACAGTTTGCATATGTTGAAACCCTTATACCTGAAAGCATCATGCATGCCCCTGATTACTGCATAATGTTCTCTTGTATTGCTGTTAGTACTGATTGATGAACAGTACACTTGAATACTTATAGCAAATTAAAGAAGTTTAGGGTTTCACCAATCAGTATCAATCAGCGTTCATCCTGACTGCAGTGGAACGCTACACAGAATTATTAATGTAGTTGTACCAGACCCTTTTTCCTGCCTCCACACAAAGAAAATAAAGTGGTATGGCTATACGAGACTGCAAGAAAATGTGGTAATTTGCATGGGAGGATCGAAGTGCTGAAGGGTACATGCTTTATTAGTCCTTAAAGTAGCAAGGATGTCCCTAAAGCAAAAGTAGTTTCAGGGATGGCCTATAAGTATTCAGTTAACAGACTGATAGTCTGCTGTTTTTGTGAGCGTAAATATTTTTGTGGAACTAATGTAAATCACGGAAGTGGTGAAACATTTGTTCTCTGAAAATTTGTGCCTATATGGTAAGTTAGATATCTTGACTTGATAGAAATCGAAACCATGATTAGGAGCTAAGGACTAAATTTGGTATTAAAACACTGTTGGTTTATATTGTAGCTAGACTTCACAATATTATTTACAAATATTATGAGCTCTTGATTGGAGGATACAAATATTTAAGAGAGTGTACCCACATCGTGTGTGTAATGAACATTTCCTCTAAACAGAATGTATTGATTGCCATCCCCTGTACCCACATCGTGTGTGTAATGAACATTTCCTCTAAACAGAATGTATTGATTGCCATCAGTGCTGAGGGTGACTGTTACATATTTGACTTCACCGATGTCTCAAAGGTCAATTTTTGTGTGTGTGTGCGTGTGTGTGTACGTGCATGCGTGTGAATGAGTGTGTGTGCATGCATGCGCGCACGTGTGTGTGTGAGTGATGTTCAATGTACATAGATATAGTATTGCTGTCATTCCTTACAGGAGGTTGGAACAATATTGCCACTATGTGTCAAGCAGATCACACCTAATGTAAAGGCCATGGAAATCGCTGACTTAGGTGTGTTTGTTGTACACGTATGCGAAACCATTCAGCCATAAATCACCATTGCACTATATTATATTAGAACCTGTCCATATTCTAGTCACTGTTAGTAGGTGGTTTTGTATACAGGTGACACATTTGGAAATGTGTATATATATATATATATATTATGTCCTTGGTCACGCATCATTGAACATTTTTATGATGTCAAAGAAAAATTCAGTCCAACACTTCAAAGTTGCACAAATTATATACACCTTCCAGAGCCCTTCCTTCAGTCACCCAAACTCTGTCTGTCCACCTCAACTAGCGAGCGCTGTATTATACATGCTCACATACATGTACAGTATCAAATGTATTTCAAAACATTGATCACTACCAATTCTGAGTACCATATTTGATTGTGCTATCACACATGTCCATACGTGTGTCATAGCAATATGATCAACCTCCTCTATAACAGTACTATGTGTGCCTTCAGAATATATTTAGCTGATCATTTTACTATAGGATGTTGTGGTCAGCATGACCTGTTCGTGGGCCTCACAGATAGGAATGTCAAATCTTACCGGTGGAAACAAGTATGTTTAACGTACTTACAGATAATCAACAGTCATTTTTTAAAATTTCTTACACACAAATATAATACTATGTATCATGTCACTCATGTGTATTGTGGATATTTCACTATTGAATCGTTTTTCAGCTGTGTGTACATTACCATATGCATATATACACACTGGGCCACGTCCTGGTTAAATTTGTATTACCGTATTTACTTGGTTAAATGCTGTGGCGTTTATGTACCTTAGTTCTTAAAAAAATTGATGCAGTAATTATTTGAATTTGAGTACCACTTGATGCTTGAAAACTATGTTGAAGCCATTCAAGTGTGGTTACTATTGAAGGTGCAGAGTTTAACCAAGTAACTGATGAATGAGAGGCTGACAAAGTCATACCAATTAGTTTTCTGTCAAAACTTCCCAGCATGGTAGATATAATTTGGTCCCTTGCTTTACTATGGTACACTGTACCCTCAGAAAGACAAAATGATTCCTTATTGCCTTTACGGTGTTACTAGAAAAGGCCAAACCAGTAAAATAAAAGTAATTTATAACATGGGAATAGAGATAGCTGAAAAAGTGAAGAAACGAGTCAAACAAGCCAGCATGTTAAACACACAGAGATCTCTATTTGGACTCAATGGATATGGTAGAAACTAAGGGAAAACAGTATGATATAGGGTTTCCAAATGAATGTATTGATATGAATACCGTATATCAACAAATATAGGCGAAACTAATATTTGGCGATTTGCTATAAAATTGCAGTTGGCGAAATTTTAATTTGGCGAAATGCTCTCACTGAAAAATTGGCGAATGGCGTAAGTATACGATGCTGTACTGACTCGCTTTAAAGAATATTCTGGTCCTGCTTCCAAAGACGCTGAATATCTGTGCTCCAATTTCTTTCGTGGCCACACCCACTTTCAGGATTATTTGCTGTCTGTAGGCATACTCGCCCATTTATCAATGGCTGCACACAAATTCATGTCTACTGCTGTCTGCAAGATTACGTGGAGCCACGCCCACTAATCGAGTACGAGTTCTAGTCTAGTCAGTAAGCCACACCCATTTGCAAGCGTGGAACCACCAGTTTCAGCAGTCGAAGCTTTCTCGAAAACCTACTTCAACAACCAAGGTTTGAAAATAATGATCCACCAGACACCACCAGACACCACCACACTCACCACTTTATCCAACCCAGTACACGGTCCAGTTATTATCAACATGCTTTTTTCCAAGAACAATCAAAGATTGGAACAGCTTGCCAGTATCTGTCATAGAATCAGAAAACATAGATACATTTACTAATTACTTATTGTCTATCTAATTGTTTGCTGTATATCTTATGTGTATGTGTGATTTCTTTGGGGTGTTGATCGCCCCCTGGACGCATCGGCAATTGCCATCTGCCCAGTAACAATAAAATAAAAAAATAAATAAATAATATTGACGAAATTTAAATTTGGCGGATTAGTGACGAATCGCCAATTCGCCAAATTTAGTTCACCGCCAATTTTAATTGATATACGGTACATCGGATACTTATTGACACACAATTATTAACACATTAGTTACCCTTGCAGAGACTATGTCAGATCAATGGCAAAGTGAACCTACAAGAAGCAAATTTGCTTAAAAGTGGGTGTTATCATTGTAATATGCATTTAAAATAGGTCATGGACATGAAGAAAGGTATAGGAAAGAAAGTTATGTAGTTTTTATCCCCAAAAAGTACTCACATTTTGCTCTAGCCCTGTGGGAAAAAAATAAGAATAATAAGATGAACAAAATGGCATATTTCAGTTATTTGAAAAAGTACTTTTACTGGTTCCTTTAGACTTCATATTTTCCAGTGGGCCTATGCTTCTTCCAAATTAACTTCTAGGTTTTCTTGGGGAGCTTCCTAAGGTGGATTTAGGTGTGTTCTATTAGGATTTTGGCAAAAAGCATAGGCGATCTCTAGCATGAACCACTACCGTGGTTCATGATAGACATAAATTGGTCCCTAAGTAGTACGTACGCCAAGATGACAACCAGCAACTGCTCACTTTGAATTATGGCTGACTTCTATTACATCATTGTGCTTCTCGTAGGAATGTACTGTATACATAGTTGTCTTCATGTTTCCATAGTTACATACATAGATTAATGATAGACATTGTTATGATGGTTTAGACATGTGATAGCTTATTACGTTTCAATACATTTCTCTGTGTCCATTTCCTGTAATGCTATACTCTGAAGGATGTCACCATATAAACAATGTTCTGTACTTGGTAGTGCTATGTAGTGAAACCTCTCAAGTACATGATCAGGCCACCTCATTTATAGGACAAGTGTATTGGATAATGTTAACGTTGCTATAAATAATGTTGAGAATTGAGTGGGTGGACTGAAATATTTCACAAATTTTCCTTCTAGGTTTTAGTTCTCATACTAATGGTGGGATTTTTGGCTACATGCATGTTGTATGCATCATGAAACCTCACGTGAGTTATACTTTTATTCATTTAATGCCATCAAGAGTAAAACTCCATTATATTTACTCATTTAATATATTTGGTAGTAAAAACACTGAGCAGTACAAAATCTTGCTTCAGAACAAGTTGACGTTGTGCTACTTCTTAAATACCAGCCATCTAGTTGTACTACTTATCAGTAAATGCTTCTTTTTTTTTAGCAATTGCTAATTGAGCAGTTTGGTTACTATTATGGAGCTCATACACACATGCAAAGGAGTGTCTCTTTGGCTTTCTTTAGCCAATACCCATGGCTTTAGTATGAACATTTTCACACCATTGTTTGCTCACATCAGTGTTTTGACAGACACACAGACTCACGATTCTCCCAAATCAATTCTAGGAAACCAGATGGGCACTCACTCACTCACTCACTCACTCACTCACTCACTCACTCACTCACTCACTCACTCACTCACTCACTCACTCACTCACTCACTCACTCACTCACTCACTCACTCACTCACTCACTCACTCACTCACTCACTCACTCACTCACTCACTCACTCATTCACCTGGTTTTAAAAGTCAAGAGGGTCATTATGTACCGTAAGGTAAGAAATTTTTGTGGGATACAGATTTTGAGGGCATCTTATCCACGAAAATTAAATATTTTGTAGCTCCTGTACAAGTTGTATGGAGATCGATGTCTAAACCACGAAAATTTGTTCCACAAAAATTACTGATTTTACCATCCACAAAAATGTAATACCACGAAAATTACTTGCCCTACAGTACTTGGTTAGTACTGTAGTGATGTTTTCCCTAGGAAAGCAGTAATTTGGCAAAGCAGTTCAGAAATAACAAATTTATTGGAGGGGGGGGGGGGGGGGGGGTGTTATGATAGCCAGCTAGTTTATAAGATTTCCTTATCCATGTGTGTATGAACCTGAAATTAGGAAAGTTTTGTTTAATAATGAGGGCTGTCAGTATTCACTGGACTGGACTACTGGACTGACAGATTTTTTTTTGTTTGTTTTTGCACGTTCTGTGATTGTATTTACTGAGTCTTGTTAGTTAAGAGCCCTTGGGGAAGCTGCAGTCCACTGAAAATGAGCAGTGGAATATGTGAAAGTGTCTCATAGTCAATCAGAAATTCACTACAGCTTGTTATACCACTATACAGCACTTACTCCTTACCCTGGTGTAGTGACAGTGATAGCTAATCAGTGATGACACTTCTTCAAGATATCCCTAGAGTGCTAGCTTCATCGAGTAGCAATCTGTAATCTCACGAATTCTATTTCAGCATGGAGACTTACCAATTAGAGGTTTTTCAGTGATGGCACTAAATAACATGCTACTGCACACCAAGACTATCTCACTTCTCAAGCTTGCTGTAAGGATACAGTATCTTGAAGAATATCATCAACTCGTAAGTTGATTGCTAGCTAACTATGGCAGTCATATTAATTCCCTGCAGCATTATACATCAGGGTAAGGAGTAAGTGCTGTCAGTATAATTGCACAACAAACAGTACATATAGCAAACATGATTATTATGACAGTTTTCACATATTCCAGTGCTTGTACTCAGTAGGTTCCCTAAGGGCCCTTAACTAGCGAGACTCAGTAAATCCAATCATAGAATGTGTAAAAACCCAATATGTCAATCCAGTCCACTGAATAGTGAAGCCCATAATGAAGTGATCTTTACTTGAAATGTACTCAGCTCCTCAGCTATGTATGTTTGGGACCTACTTGACATGGTCGCTACAAAGAGGTGGTCTTACAGAATTTTATGGTCATGAAGTACACCTTAGCTATGTTTGGGACCAACTTGACATAGTTAGGAATGTCCTTATAAGTTAAGAGTTCTACACAATAAAATACGTATTTTTGTAGATTCTCTGTGTAGAATGTATTCACTCTGATAAGTAATAAAGGAACAGCTGATAAATTTTAGACCACCCAAAGTAGACATGCAGATAAGAGCTTGGGAAACATGGCAGTACCTATCTATGTAGTATGTGAGCATTCATCAAGTTCCACTAAGACTTTTTCGAATACCATACTTTCTGAAGTCATGTACCGTGTGTTTATTTTTAGCAAGCATCCTATTTTTAGCTGCAGATGCCTGTGGGCCAGTAGGCTCCCGTTGCCATGTGGATTTGTTTATACTCATAAAAATCTCCAGGCTTCTCATAAGTGAAGGTAACTAATAACAAGTGATTGTGAGTTACAATGGTATCAGATGTTATGGAAGTAACACTGTCGTTAAAGCTGGTTGTATGACTTGTTATTTTGCGAACTTAATATACTGTATGTACTGTACAGTGACCTCAGGTTTAATAGTATGGTAATAATTGTATGTATGTGTGTGTGTGGTTTTACGGATAGGCTTTTGAGAAATATTTTTCCTTTTGAGTTGAATTTCCTACTGTGAAAGTGGAGGACTTGGATATCGATTGTTTAGACATAAAAGCCAGCGTAAAGAGATTATTTGTGAGAACGAATAGAATGATACTTTGCTTAGTGATTGCATAATAAAGTGACCATATCAAAAAATATTCTTAAACATACCACTATCGTAAACCAGTTGAAGCTGTACAGTGGAGTGTTGCTGTACACAATGTAGCACTATGTTACCATAGCACCCATCTCAAATGTATACACACATTCCACAACTGTAATCTGATCTGTTAATAGCCTGTTAGATGCTTCCCACATCCTGTGTTTATACACATTTAAGGCAATGTTTTATATTTAGTAACTCATCAAATGAATAAAGTGAAACCTTTTTAGTTTACAAAGTGTCTTACACTTTGAAAGGGTTTCTAGGGAAAGTATTATTACATAGGGATTTTCCCATTATGTTTATGTGCAGGCGACTGGAGATCCAGTGACTGATGGTCCTTTGGAGGGAAGCCTTGTGTTGCAGCAGTCTTTTCACTTTGTAGGGCAAGTAAGTGAGATATTCAATACTTTGTGTAAAGATGTAATACATTTGTAATGCTATGTTTAGTAGCAAACATTCAAGTGATGGGTAGCAGTGATGCTGTCTGTATGCAAATATGAAGCATCAGCTTTATAGCGGTGACTGTAGCAGGCTTCACTATACTGTATTGTCCTGACCAGCCAACTTGAAAATCCTGTCATTTGTGTTCAATTTTAACCTGCCCTTTGCTAAGTAAACTCACTACTGTGAAAAGTACATATTTGCTGTGTTGATATCATGTAGGTTGGTTCGCTGTCAGTAGGGTACACTTCTGGAGGGGACAAGAGGCTACTAATCTCACAACCAGGTGGAACCTATATCCCTGTGTGTGCTGACGGGTCCAGCAGCAAGTATGTGTATGCATGTGTGATTGTATGTGTAATTGTGTATGATGAAAGTGTCATTTCATGAATAAGACTATAGTGACCATGTCAAGTAGGTCCCAAATGTAGCTAAGGTATGCTACCACTTGATAATAGCCATATTATTAGAATGCTCTTACATAATATTATAATGCAGTTATGCATGATTATACACATATATGTACGCAAGTATATATAGTAGCCAATGGCCCTGAAGCTATTAATGTAGTATTGTGTTATTATATGTGGCTAGTAACAGGATGTGCCACCTTGTGTGTATTGGGACTCACCCTGTACCACACAAATAATATCAAAGAAGACTTTAGTTGTTAAGTATTGGTTGTGAATAGGACACTTCTATGGAGCCACGATAGTGTCATACATACACAGGTCTAGTGGACTTTATCCACCATGATGTCACAAGCACAAGATGGTCACGTTATTTTTGAGCAAGTAATGTACAGGTACCTATGGAGAAATTGTTTTGATTGATTATATTTCAGCCAGGGAAGGAGAGATATCGAGCTCTACCCAACAGTTATGGCTATAAGACAACACAATAAACAATTTGTATAGCATGCTGGAAAAGTTTTGAGATAACATCGTTTTCTGTTACGTTTTACCCATACTAACTTGTTGGCTATCTTGCTTCACGAGTGAAATATGATCGATCAAAACAATTTCTCCATAGGTGCCTGTACATTAGTCCTCCAAATAATGCCATCTTGTGTTCGTGATGTTACTGTGGATAAAGTCCATATGTCTGGTATTGATCCTGTGAGTATGACATGTGTATTACCTGTTTAAGTCTTGCTGGCTCCATAGGTTATCAGAAATGGTATAAACATTCCAAGGTTAATGTTAGTAATTGCATAGTATAAATTACATATGGCTTCTAATGTTTTATTTTTGTTGCTATGCAAGTCATTTAATTAGTTAGTAAATTTCTTTTGAGGTTCTTCCCTACTTAGTTTTGATAATTGAAAAGTACTGTATATTGTGGTTTTATCAGTTAAACTGAAAGTAGTTTGTATAAGAGAACTGTTATAGTTTCAGCTGGTGTTTCAACCAAAGTTATTTTAGAGGGAAATATCCAACTAGAAGTGAATCTAAATATATTTCACTTTGATTTTCCCCAATACCCATAATGCTCATTTATCACATTTGATCAATGCAATGGCATACATACTGAATGTAAGTATAGTAATTCATTGCAGTGTCTTGTTGTGAGTGCTTTTTAGTATGTTCATGTTGAACTGATCCCTGAGAAAAACTTAAGAGAGTTAACTTTACTAACTGAATAGGATAATAAGCAGTAACAGTGTGAAGTTGTGAAGACCAGACATGTGTGATTTGGCTTAAGAAAATGTCCATACTAAACTGTGTGCTTTAATGGCTTCCCTATAGGATGCATGTGATGAAAAACCTGATCTCTTATACAAAATGTCGGATATTTGAATGTATAGATTTTGAAATGTTTTTAGCAATTGCAAATGAGCTATCTTGTGGAATTCCATCCACAAATGTTATTTTGAGGAATCAATTCAAAATGAACATACTGTGCTATAGGGAGCATGAGACATTTTAGCATGGAGTTACATCGAACTCTGTTGCATTCAAAATAAAAATAATCATGACTTAGTGGTGATCTGATTTCTCCACAGTCTGCTGATGCACCAACACCGCCAAGGCAGGTGCACTTGCTTTGTATAAAATTTAAGCATTCATGACTTGACTGTAATGAAGTTCCATTGTAAGCTTGCACAATGCTTAAGTAGTGTACAGTAGGGCATGCATAGCTTTTGTGTTAAAGAAGACAGTTATATGGGGAGCCAATACTACAATGCTGAAGATCGGAAGTCTGAAATTTTCTCTGCAATTCTACCCAAACTTTTGACTTTTGGCTAGTCAAAGGAATTATTGTACATTCAAACACCCTTAGAATTCAGTTTCCCTGAAGGTTGTTATGTTTAATTGAGTTTTTAGTTTCGCCATGATGTCCTTGTTAGCCATTGTTTGGTTTTCTTGTGGCCAAAGACTAGAAAGTCATTTTTACCAAACCTACTTTCACTTTTCGTATGCTAACAAAGTTAGCTCAACATGTTTATCACCCCATGCATGTACTGTGTGGGTTTCTTGTGCCGTAAGGGTAAATGTTTTCAATAGTTTAAAGTGAAAATTAAATCTGAGGGTGCACTGAAAAGTTAAGCAAAATGTTTTCAAGGTTAAACGCCATGATAGCGGTCTTGTTATACAGTAGTACAAGAACCGACAATGCCTTCTGACTTTCAACCAGATTTCAATAGGCACGTAGTTGTGTATAGGTGTTAAGATAACATGCCAGTTGAAATAGTATGTACGTGTATGATGCATGCTTGTGTACAGTAGCTTTTATGTGAAATCAGATGATAGTTATGGTACTGTATTGATCCATTACCAACATCTGTGTTAGGTAAAATTAGTGAATGGTATATGTCATCTCACCCAGTGCTTATAAAGTGATAGTCAGAGATTTTGAGTATGCAAACTTTTTAAATGTCATTTATCAGATTTATTGTTGTATGCCTAATACTACCACATCATGTTTTGTTGCCTGTTAGACAGGGAAATCCTGCTTGTTGTTACCGGTCACATTGTTTCCTCATTTGTAATTTTCACACGCATATTTTGTGTTTCAGTTCGGATAGGTTGATACAACTCATGACCGTTGGTAATCCAATGAGAAGCCAACCAGAAGCTCCGACGGAAGTTGTAGCCGGAATAAGTGATGGTAGTGATTCTCCAGCCAGTACTGTAGCAACTGCTTCTCTTGGTATGTATGTATTGTGTTTGTTTGTATGTATGCATGTGCATGTGTGTGTATGTGGTATAGATGTGTTTTTATTTGTGTGTGCGGTTGTTTGTAGTGTGAGTGTGTGCGTGCATGTGTGTGTCCATGAAAAATTGAAAATAGAAGAAGCAGCAGCCCACTCACCTGGGTACTGGTGTTAAATTGCTAATGCTAATTGTTCATGGCTCACATAGTGGGTAAAGTTCAAATGGGACTTCACCTTCATCTGTAAGACATGATACAGCCTCTTGTAGGAGTGCTATCCCACCCCCTCCCCTCCAGGGGGATTTGCTTTTAGCTCAGGTGGCCTAGCATTTTGCTGATGGGTTTGACTGTGTGCCTAGCAGTTGCAGACTTTGTTTAAATATTGCATGTAATTTGTGTCCACTTTGTTATTTTACCTATCCACATATGGGTTCATTTGCTATGACACCTTGCCCAATTTCACGTGCTACATGCTGCAGTACACCTGGCTGTATGTATGTAGTACCCATATAACATTTGCTCAGCAAGGAGAATGTTGCCAAATGCAGAAGGAAGAGTTAACCTTTAGTGCTCATGCAACTCAAGTCTCAAATTTCTACATTTTTAAAAAAACTTTTACAGTCTTTATTGCATACATCAACGCATTCTTTCCATTCAATGCACTAGGGAAAATAGGACACTGGACTGGACTGGTGGACTGGACTACTGGACTCACGTTTTTTTTTCTTTCTTAGGACATATTTGAGCAACTGGTTGTGTAGCTATTGCTACACCGAATGTAGATGAACGTACTGCCTATTCATCTTAGGATTGCGTGCTATTTTCTCTGTTAGCATAATCTCTATTGTAAGACTACCACTTGTCTAATCATTCTATTCTATTCTGTGAATGCTATCCCACTAGGGAGGGACCTGTGAGAAGGCTTAAAGCCTGTGAATACAGGGATCATGAAGTACAAACCATACAATACATGTGTATGTAGTGTCATACCCTGTAGTAACCATTGACTACTAAATACATGTTACAGTCATCAAGTCAGCTAAATTAAGTGGTGATAGTTAACTGCCTTGCTATTCCATAGCTGAAACATACAGTAGCTGCAGCTAGGTAATGTTGACAAGTATGGCATTATGAGATCACACCTTTCTTTTGTATGCGTGTGGGTTTCTTTATGTGTAGTTTAACTACATGAGACTAGCATACTTATGACCAGTTGCCCAAATATTTGGTAAAGAAAGGGAAATACCCTGAATCCAGTCCACTAGTCCAGTCCAGTGATTGCATACAGCCGGAAAATAGCTGCATATGTTTAGTAGTCAGTGTAGCAAGAATTGTGTATGCCAATGATATCATGCTGTACAATATTAGAATGAGCGTAGTGCAGACACAGACGTACTTCATAGGTTGAGCTCTATAATACAAGTAGAATGAAAAATTAGGAATTTTAAGCTGGATTAGGGATCAAAGAACGAAAAAGCAGGGAAACAAGGGAACAGCTGAAAAGTTGTGAAACAAGTGAGGTTGCCTATACCTGCAGATAAACTAGTGGACATCTAATCCCTACTCTTTAGTCTATAGCCATGACTAAATTAGGGATTAGATGTCCACTAGTTTATCTGCAGGTATAGGCAACCTCCCTTGTTTCACAACTTTTCAGCTGTTCCCTTGTTTCTCTGCTTTTTCGTTCTTTGATCCCTAATCCAGCTTAAAATTCCTAATTTTTCCTTCTACTTGTTTGTTAACTTTTTAAATAACACAATTATGACTACTGAATCCACATGTACCACATTAAAAGAAAGAATGGCGCCAAGCATTCCGTAAAATGATTTTGTGTCTGAATGTGCACCCCAATAATCAATTACACATTGAAAAGTGAGGTGGCCATTACGCTTTGTTTGTAGCTACGTATGTTCCGCGCATTACACAGCGTTACAAATGAAGAACAGTACAAGAAACTTCTCTGCAATGAATCCAGTCGTTACGGAAAATGTAGGCGAAAAGCATGACACAGCCAGAGGGAAGCCTTATCGCGCTATATATCTCAAATCGACACCTTGTGTTGTCAGCGAAAAGGACTGGAACACAAGGAGGGCAAAGATAAGTCCATGATATGTGCATTGTGCATACTGCAGTTGGCGGAAAGGCATGTCTTGGGACGAAGCGACATCGAACAGTGAAAAAATCAAGGTCGTAGCCTTATCCATTGTCAAGTTATGCTTGGCTGAAGGCATCAGTTAGTTAGTTAATCAGAATAAAATTCTGTTAAATTTAAAATTCCGTAGAAACTTGTTGGAAGGGTTTGGGGTCACTTTAAAGGCATTTTTAGGTTGGCTATGCCTAACCAATACTGCCAAGCTGTTGTGAAGGAAATTTGAGGCTGGTTTTAAGGTGATATTTTTGGGCAAGAAAGCCCAAAACTGCATGATCCCTAATATGCAGTACTACTGTACTGTATGATTATTCATTAAGTGCTTTGTGAATAAGTTCATATATGCCATTTTTGGCTTATGACTTCCAGGTTTCTAACCTTGTATAGCATCCTACAGGAACGAGGGAATTTCCACCTGAGTTAATATAGTATGTTAGAGGGAAGTGATACTATAATAGTTGACTTATAATACTTGCTGTGTCAATTCAATGTGTGTAGACTTTTCCACAGCATGGGTGCCTTGCTGTTTTGCCTTTTTGTGTTAGGTGGTCTTCAGCCTTGATGTGTTTCCATATTTGGCACTAAACGACGACTTTGGTAGTAGATAGAAGATGCTATACTTTACTGGTTGTTGTGCAGTGACACTTGGTACACATAATACAGCATATAGCATTACCTATTATGGACCTGTACTTGATTGAAACCTCACTTACATACAGTACTTCTGTAAAATTGTAGTAGTATGTATGAGTGTGTTTGGTATGAGTACTAATAGAGTAGATGTGCATGTGTGTTGTGTGTAGTGTGTGTGTAGTGTGTGTGTAGTGTGTGTAGTGTGTGTGTGTTGTGTGTGTGTGTGTGTGTGTGTGTGTGTGTGTGTGTGTGTGTGTAGTGTGTGTTGTGTGTGTGTGTGTGTTGTGTGTGTGTGTGTGAGTGTGTGTGTAGTGTGTGTGTGTGTGTAGTGTGTGTGTGTAGTGTGTGTGTGTAGTGTGTGTGTGTAGTGTGTGTGTGTAGTGTGTGTAGTGTGTGTGTGTGTAGTGTGTGTGTGTAGTGTGTGTGTGTGTGTGTAGTGTTTGTGTGTGTGTGTGTAGTGAGTGTGTGTGTGTTGTGTGTAGTGTGTGTGTTGTGTGTAGTGTGTGTGTTGTGTGTAGTGTGTGTGTGTGTGTGTGTGTGTGTGTGTGTGTGTAGTGTGTGTGTGTAGTGTGTGTGTGTAGTGTGTGTGTGTAGTGTGTGTGTGTGTGTAGTGTGTGTGTAGTGTGTGTGTGTGTGTGTAGTGTGTGTGTGTAGTGTGTGTGTAGTGTGTAGTGTGTGTGTAGTGTGCATGCATGTGTGTGTGTGTGTGTGGTGTGTGTGTGTGTGTAGTGTGCATGTGTGTGTGTGTGTGTGTGTGTGTGTGTGTGTGTGTGTGTGAGTGTGTAACTCACACACACACACTACACACTACACACTACACACACACACACACACACACACACACACACACACACACATGCATGCACACTACACACACATACTACACACACACTACACACACACACACACATGCACACACACACATGCATGCACACTACACACACACACTACACACTACACACACACACACACACACACACACACACACACTACACACACACACTACACACACACACTACACACACACACACACACACACACACACACACACACACACACACTACAGACACACACACACACACACTACACTACACACACACAACACACACACACACTACACACACACACACACACACTACACACACACACACACACACACACTACACACACACACTACACACACACACACTACACACACACACTACACACACACACACACACACACTACACACACACACACACACACACATGCATGCACACTACACACACATACTACACACACACTACACACACACTACACACACACACACACATGCACACACACACATGCATGCACACTACACACACACACTACACACTACACACACACACACACACACACACACACACACTACACACACACACTACACACACACACACCACACACACACACACACACACACACACACACACACACACACACTACAGACACACACACACACACACACTACACTACACACACACAACACACACACACACTACACACACACACACACACACACACTACACACACACACACACACTACACACACACACTACACACACACACACACACACACTACACACACACACACTACACACACACACACACACACACTACACACACACACACACACACACACACAGAGACACACACACACACACACAGACACACACAGAGACACACACACAGACACACACACACACACACTACAGACACAGACACGCACACACACACACACACGCACACACAGCCACACACACGCACACACACTAAACAGCAAAGCTTACACGGTAGAGCTTTTGGCTAGTGTGCTAGCACGGTCGCACTTACCCAGTGAACCAGCACTGAGATACTCTCTGCCTAGGTGCTTTGAGTCAGCACAGACTAATCCTCTTGTGGGCAGGACTAATAATCCATAGGAGGCTCTACTGTATCCCACAGTGAATATAAGAGTACCCTATGTCCCACCTGAACCCTCACCTCTTATGTGAAACACAGACCATTTGCTTTACCACATTGTTGTTGCTATAGATACTGTCAGGTTCCTGAAGGACGATCAAAAGCAGTGGGAACTCTGCTTGGAACATTCCTTCTTTACAATTGGAAAACTGAAAATTCTGGTACAAAATGTTTTCACAATGCATGCATTTGTTTTCATATACATGCAAGGTGGACTACCCCACTAGGTTTGGGCATACCTATAAATAGATATCAAATACAGATATGGGAGCCAGCTAGGTTACAGATATAGATCATCAATATAATATACACCACTTCTCCTACCTGTAATATTTGAATTTATGGGTATGTAATTTCCGTACTTGAAATTGCTTCACCTACCACCAATAAATCTCTTAGATTTTGTTGAAGAGAAAATTGAGAGATTCTGGTATAACAGTGTCACTATTCCTTGAATAGTGTTACCAAATTAAATTAACTAAAACTATAGAAGCCTTTCCACTGTTTTTATTACTGCTGGACCTCTCTTAGATGGCTCTCCAAATTAAGAACATAACAGAAAACCTTCACAAAGGCTTTGTTTCAACAGATCTGTCTCTCTGGCTCCATACATTTTTACCTCTAGATGGGAAAAGTTTGTGGTCCAAAAGAGTCTGTTACAGGGTATGAAGAGGTCCCATACCTTTTTGTTGAGATTTACTCGTGCATATTTTTAATGCCCTTCAGGCTAATGGTAGTGACAGCATAGTTGTGTGCTCCTGGGATGGTCTGACATATGTTATCGACCACAACAAGTCATTTGTCCGCTTCCAGTTTGAAGAAAATGTCTGTGCATTTCATGCTGGTAAGTGAAGCCCTGTAGCATTAAAGAGATTTATAATCTGTTTTTTACATGCTATGGTTACTTTTGCTTTTAGGTCAATATGGTATTGGAACTAACAGATCTTGTCTTGTTTATACGACTTTTTCAAATCGAATTCTTGTCTACTACAATATCCAACTGAAGAGCATGTCTCCTTCCAACCTGCTAATAGCAATGTCTAAAGAGGTAAGGAGTCTGTGTGCCTCGAATTACTCCGACCAGTTCCTTGTGTTGATATGGCACGTGATATCTCAAGTGCTTCTATGTTCTTATTTGTTACTATCTGTTTGCATGTCAGACCTGAAGTAGTATAATTATATCCTTCTTCCTGTCAGGATGTACCTCATGACATTAAGGAGAGATTAAGCAAACTAGATGGTACGTATGTGTGTATGCATGTAAACACTTTGTCATACATAGTTATGTTTCTACAATATTTTGGTTTTACCTTCGCAATGGCAGAATCTTATATCTCATGAGAATCAGACAAGAACATTCCTGTAGATGTAATACACGTACAGTATGTGGACGGGCCTTTGAAACTAAGCAAGTGTATGGCATGTAACATTTTCAAGTTTTAATGACAATAACTTTCATGCCATTCTACATGCAATTTTCCAGAATGTGTTACAGTTCTGAGATATGACCTGTTATGCAGTGGGGTGTGTAGTATACAGGCCCTGATGTTGTGCACATTTGTACATTACACATGTGTTGTACTGTGTAGCTGTCGAGAAAAGGAAGCTGTTGAGCCAGTGTCTGTATGGCCCTAGCAGTTGATCAGAACTGACTGGCAATTAAAAACTTCCTGTACCACATTGCTGTATTATTTCATTTCACTTCACTACAAAATTTTTAATCAATAAATAATGTCATCACTTACAAAATGCTAAAAGTGTTTACAGCGATTCAATAGTAATGTATTTGTGGACATACACACACAGGGACATACATATGCTAACTATACAAAAAACAAGACTGCATGTATTGATGTAAAAACAATATAAATGATTTTGTGCCCTGTACATTACTCATTGTGACAGAATTGTGTATTTACAATTAAAAAGTACCAATAAATAAGATAAATAAATAGCTGTTTTAAAACTAAGTGTTGCATGCCATAGAGATCATGTATACATTGTCAATTTCGGTTTAGTTTCATTTAGTCGTTGAGGATGGTGTCATCAGCAACCATCATGTCGTGTGCATTTGGAGGAGGAATGTTTGATTCTGGTATGTGGTTGATCTTGAAGGAAGGGTCAACCTTCTGCAGCTTCTCCCACCAGTGGGAATGGTATTTAAATTGATAATGCAGTCTCTTTTCAAACTTGTCCAGGATGTCTTTGTCATAGTAGTAGCGAATAGCTCGAGACATTTTGTCGTAGTTCATTTTTGGTTTTCGGCGGTAGTCACCCCAAAATCTGGCAAGTGCTTCTGAATCGACAACTCTGAAGATGCCCTTTTCTCGGTCGATCCATTTCAGTATAGGCTGGAAATCATTGCTTAGTAGTACTGCCAGCAAGAACTCCCACAAGTGCAAACCTGCAAATAACAAATTATATGCTGAATGACAATAATACTGTGAGTGTGTTGTGTGTGTAGTGTAAGTGTTGTATGTGTGTAGTGTGTGTAGTATGTGTAGTATGTTGCGTATAGTGTGTGTTGAGTGTGCATGATACACACCTTGGTGTAACCTGCTGAATGCTTCAGTCTTCTCTTGCTCATCTCTCATTTCCCTACTGAGCCCTATACAACAACAAGATGCTGTGAATTGTGTACCACATCTGGTACTATAGTACACACCTGAAGAGCTTGGCATGGCGTGGTCATATGTAAAATTGCCAACTAAAGACAAAGTATGCTGTTGGTGATGGCTGCTGGTAATACTTGGGCTGCTGGGAACTGAGTGTGAGTGAACCACTATATAGAGGAAACCAGGAAGTCACATGAAATATTTTACCATATATAGCATATTTTAAATATATACGCACTATCTAAAAGTAAACTAATAGGGTATTCCCATTACTCATTGCTTACTTGAGTGTTGTGTGGTTATTCCTAACATGCCACTGACTTGACTTGCAGGGATCATTTTAGTTCGTCGCTGTGTAGAGAATTGCAAGCTTAATACTAAAGTTATACCACAACTATGTTCTGCTTACAGTGGTGTTGGCTGGCTCACGAGGTGGATAGGGACGTGCATGCTTTTTCTTTGGTAGACTCGTACTACGCTTTTTGCCATTGGGTTGTCTTTGTAGTGAACGTGATATATGTTGTTGTTGCTGCTGCTGCTGCTGCTGCTGATGCTGCTGCTGCTGCTGATGCTGCTGCTGCTGCTGCTGCTGATGCTGTTGTGAGTACATTGGCAACATGGCAGTCTCTCTGCTATTGGCTGATAGCGAAGCAGGAAGAGATTGATAAGCCACGGTATTGTCTCCTATTGTGATGTTTGACTCAGAAAATGTTCTGCGATGATATTTATCAGGCTGCTGACCCATGACAAGAGTTGTGGAGGTATTGTAATAAACTTGATTACTGTTAAATGGTTCAAACTGCATCACAAGGTCATCAATCTCTGTGCTGCTGTCATTGCCAGGCCAAGAGTTTATTCGTTCAGCCTGCTGTTTTTTTTGTGGTGTTCTCAGATTAGCTGGTATTTTAAACACAGGTGTGGTGTCTTCAACACTGGCTGCACCTAAATAGTCTTTCCACTGCATTTCACCATCATCATTTGTTGAACTGTGTTGTGTGGTGGTATGGTGAGTGAAAGAGTTCGAGACATTCTGTGAAGCACACCCAACATCCAGATCCAGCAAGCCGTCAGTGAAATTGATTAGAGGCATTGGCTGTTCTTGAGGGATGTAGTAGCCTTCATTAAGAACATGACTATAGTTTTGCTTATGTGTGATGGATCCATTGGACACATTCCCACTGCTGTTGTAATGGTAGATGGGATTTGAGCCTGTTGGAATGAGGAAAGAAACTTAATAAATATTTTATTTTGATGAACTTGTTAGTCTTCTTATAACTTATGCTCTAACACTACTTACCATTGCTGTGGCTGAATGTTCCATCTGGTATGACATCTGTTTTTGTGTGGTTGAAAAAAGTACATTTAACATAATACCACAAACACCTTTCATCACGTACCATTTAGAAATAAGCTATTCTTTATTGAGTCAGGTGTGAATATGAGATCATGAGCAGGTTGAATCAAGTTCTGTGTTGATCCGGCTGTAATAGATGGTAGTCCACATCTAACAACTTGTATAAATAATGTGGCTACATTATATGCTGGGATAAACCCGCTGTGGTTTGTATACAACAACCATGTAAATATTTTTAAACAAATATGGAAAAGTCTATTTATGTAAATTTTATGTTTGCTGATGTATTGGCAACTTTTTTTGTAGCTTGCAGAAAAGTAAATCTAAAAGCTTAAATTAGTCCATTTTAGATACTAGTTATAATGCTGGGATGGTTCTACAGCCTTACCTGTTGAACTAGACTGCATATAATTGTTGATGCCCTGCATACTGTCAACTGCCAGAGGTGGTAAGGGCATATCATCTTGTAGGCAAGAGAATCTTCTGTTCTCCTGTATAATATATCACATTTAAATATCATGTTTAAATACATTGCAGCAATGAAAATATTAACTAATCTGCATGAGAAGAAAATTAGAAAATTAATGATATTTAACATATTTCCACAATTGTAATAAATTATATGCTAAGTTAGAGAAAAACACTATCCGCTATTCTTATCTAATTCTAATGTCTACTTTGTATTGGTATTGAAGGAGACAAAAGTTACTCACCAGCTGCATTCTCTGCACACGTTTAGCGATGTCAATATCAACTGGGTGAGATATACTAGGTTCCTCCAGTTCCATTTCCAGTGATGGTACTATGCAATCAAAGTCTGCATTATGCAGGTTCATGGTCGAATAAAGCCTTTCTGGCATTGCTTCTCGTGCACACACACAATAAGTGATGCTTTTATTGGTCTACGTGTACCTCCTTGCACGTGTTGTTCGTTATCAATACTTCTCTCGTATGTATGTCAACGGTTATATATTGCTTTTCCAAAATACTGAAATGAAGAGGATGCTTTTGCACAGTTTATAGCACACACTGCATACACACACACTAAATTGAGCTTAGCTCAAATCTGCCTCTTATTTATACTAGTGTAGAGGAAATGATGTAATGCAATGTGTCAAGCACATGTAAACAGTTCCAATAAGCATTCCTATGGTCCAGTATAGAATAACTGGTCTTTGCACTTCACCACAAAGGGTTCTATATATTGCATTACCTCTATATGCTCACTATAGACTAGAGTTGTGGCCATAACTGGGGATGGCTGTGTTCAACTTGTGATGTTAAATGTTACTAAATTTGGTAATTTCCCCTCTTGTGTATTAGTTGAGTGTGTGACCATATTCAGTTATTTTGTGTTTAAGGAATAAGTGTGGGCTTTGTGATATAGTAAATGTGTCATTGCTTAGATTATCAGTTGTCAGTTTTAACTTGCATATATACAATTGACAGAGCCTCTACTTATGTGTTAAAGACATGTTAGTTTATTAATGCAACAATGTTTACAAACATTCCAACCAAAAGGATACCCAGGTGGTTTTCAGTTGTTATACCCAATTTGTTTAATTATGTATTTCGAAAGGATTAAATTAATAATACCACCCTGGAGATTAGATCATGGAAGTACAATTACATATGGAAATGAGTGGGAAAAGGGGAAATGTACTGGTATCATGTCTGGAGTTCCATTACTCAAGCTGTTACAGATATCTGGTCTTTGTGCAGTAAATTTTATTCTTGACATTATGCATAGAAGGTGCATGTATGGCAGTCCATTACACTGAGCACATTCATCAAATCCATTCACGCTCTGATATCTAGTTCACAAACTAATCCATTGTCCAACCTTAAATGCCTCTTTCCTCATTGTTGGCTTATTTTAAGTTTGAATAGCAAATGGCTTCCATCCTGTCAAGATCATGAACACACTGGAGTGGCATATAAACAATGACACATTTTGATGTCCTGACCAGACAGAGGGGTACTATAGAGTATTGGAAGCTTTCTTCCCTTAGTAACTTGTGGTCTTTCAATAATGGGTGAAGGTATTTGTGTTGGATGTGTGAGAACAGCTAATAGTAGTGTGTTGGTTTATATAGTTTCTGACTTAACAAATGACATCATCATACTTGGAAATAACTACTAGCATACCATGGATGTGTTTTCCTAGAATTGTCAAAAGTGTAATTTCCTAGAACTCTCAAAAATAGTGGGGTTCAGTAGTAGGGTGTAAGGAATTATGGAAAATGAAATCCAAGCAAAAGCAAAAGTAGTTGTGCGTAAGGCACGCCAGGGTACAGTGACATAACAATGGTAGGGGTCACTCAGTGTTTGTCATAGAACCTTACGAGAGAGATCAATATAATACTGTATGTATGCTTTTCTCTCGTCCAATTTGAATTGAATACTCCATGAAGTAATGATGACACAAACAGGATGATTTGCCACTTGCTAAAAAACTGTAAAATTTCTACAGTCCTGTATCATTGCTATTACAGGATAATTATTTGTAAGTTTATAAACAGACGGAATGTTTCAGTGCCTCACATAGACCTTGTAGATGTGGTCAGGCAAAAAGCGGAAAAAAGTTGCTGCAGCTTCAAGTTTCACAATAGTTTACTAGAAAAGTGAGGGGAAAAGTATCGAATATTCTATTCTATTGCAAAAACCTTCCCTAAACGGAATAATTTGCCATGCTGCAAGTATGTTATATACTTTTACCTAGTAACTTACTTTATACCAGCACTACTCTATCTTTCAGTACGATTCCTTCATATTAGCATTATAAAAAGTTTCCTAGGCATAGAATCATATGTATTTTGCCCTAAAAAAATGGTGGATGCATTATTTGATAGTGCCACGCCTTAACACGCACATGGTCTATAGCAAGATGTTGTCAAGCAATGACTGAAATTTTCTATTCATGGTATAATTGTAAAATGTTGTTTATAGCATAAAGGTTAGACCAAGGAAGTAGTAGGACTGTAATATACTTCCAATTATTACAAAGTGGAATGCGTTTAATGTGTAAATCATTTAAGCAGTAAAATCCCTTGTCAGCATGGCAACACTTTGCATTACATGATCTAGCTATTACATTAGTGTACTATTGGATTGCTGCTAGTACGTCTCATCAATGGTGTATGTTGAGGTGCAAACCGTCACTCAGTTGCTATGCAAGTAGCTAGCTACATAAGATATATTTTAAATGCATTGTGGGACCTCTACAGCTATACTATCTGATGGCGTGTTAACTGGTGTGTATATGTACAACTATGTATTAGTGGAGGTCATGAAAAAGATGTTGATTCGTTGTCTTAGGCTGGTAAACATATTCATATCACAGTGTTGCTGCAGCCTCAGTGAAGAAGCATTTAAGTACTTAAGTGAAATCTTACAAGTGAACCATTTCCAGTTAAACGGAAAAAAGAACTATATTCAAAGAGTATACATTCCATAGATGTATTCACACCTGTAGGTACAGCTCTGTGTGTGTATTTGCTGTTATGCTTCTCATTCCCATCCCATCACAGAGTTGGTACACATGTACCACCAACCTTGCTCCCTGCTCAGTTGAACTCACACTGAAATGCATACGTTTGTGTGTGTGTGCAGCGTGCATTTGTGTGTGTGACATCGCAGCACATATGCTATCTGCATTCCTATGCTATCTGTACTCCTATACTTCAAACAGTTTCATGTATTTGGCTAGTCTATCAGCACTGACAGGCTAATTTCAACACTGAAACTTTGTAGTGTCAACTGGCTAACTTCTTTGACCCAGACCCACATGAGGTGCTTTTAAAAAACAGAACTATACTACAAGTTGATAAACTGACTAGGTCATGATATCAAGTGGCTGCTCTTAACAGTACTACTTGCCCATCAGACAGATATTGTAACATACTGCGTTACAAGTAATCAAACCTGAAATATGATACTAGTTCCACTTTGAAACAATTTACATTATATCAGTATAAGACAATAATTAAATTCACTGCTACTACCAAAGTTGACCATTGACTGGCTTCCCACATAATACTTTACCAGTGCTTCCCCTAGTGTCTAGTAATGTTAATAAGAGATATACAGTATGCTTGTGCTTATTACTAACTGCACATTGTAATGAACTTTTGCATGGTGAATAATACATTTTATTCTGATACCACAATTTACAAAGTGAACATTTTATTAGTTGTGTATATTTTTTTTATTTACCATATTTACTTGGTTAAATGCCATGTACCTTAGTTCCAAAATTGATGTGGCAGCTATAAAATCGGCCACCACTTGATACTCAAAAATGATGTTTAAACCTTTGTTTTCAAAATCGATTGTGGCACAGCTACTATTGAAGGCGTGGAGTTAAACCAAGGAAAGTGCTGAAAGCCTATAGGTTTAAAGATGTTGTATTTAACCTTGAAAAGTTGCAGAAAGGAGAAAAAAATCCATGGCTGCCTTTTTCCTACAGCCATCCAATTCTTGTCTCACCACTTCTGTTGGTATATCCTTCCATCAGTTATTTGTGATGCTGTTTACATGTACGTATTGTGATAAACCTCAGAATCTCCCACAAACATGATTTTTGTTTTTGACAATAACACCTCAACTTTTGTTTTTATGGATTACCCCATATTTAATATTTTGAGCTTCACAATGGGTTTGATAGCAGAATAAGAAGCCTGTGCTGATTTTACAGACTTTAATCACAATACAGGATACTAGATCAAACTATCATTACGGTTATGGTAATAAAGCCACTAACATTATGGTGATGTTAGCATAATAGAGTTACAACATACAATATATATAAGGTATGTTGAATGTATTGAACATACTTACACATGCGTAAGATTTTGCTGACTGTTAGGGGACTTCATTGTATGTCATAATAAAAATAATAAAACGTTTGAAGTTGTAACTGACCTTTTTTGTAATGGAACACACCTAACTCTTTGTTTCACAAAGTCGCACATAAAGCTAGTTGATAGCTGTCTGGACTTGTGATAGCTACAACAATAGAAACTCTTAGGAAATATCGTAGTCCAAACTGACTAAGTACAACATAGTTTCTGCATGGAAGCACACCTTATAGTTTGGTCTACTTGACATCACTAGTACTTGAACATAACTCTAATCACTTCTCTGGCGTGACCATTTAATCTTCCTAACACCATGCAATGGGATACAACACGCGATCTCTTGTGCCCTTTGTACAGTGTTGGGAGTAACGCGCTACTTATGTAACGCGTTACGTAATATTATTACTTTTGTGGTAACAAAGTAATATAACGAAATACGCTATAAAAACAGGTAATATAACTCAAGTTACTTTACTTACAAATGTAACGCGTTACCTAAGTAATATAGTTACTGTAACGAATCTAATATTACGTAATATTATTACTAAAAGTAACAAAGTTACTAATCTCGTTAGTAACCCACTGAGTAACGCCTTGCCACAACGAAGTAATGAAGCCTACTAAGTGAGGCTTATTCACCAGCTACTTACTTATATCAAGACTTGCACATTGTCCAACAACGCAATCGTGTCACGTGATAAGGTGGTAGTTTCACACGTGACAGCTTAAGGCTATGGACACAAAGTAATATAATATGTAATATTATTACAGTTACTTTATTTTATGGGTAATATGTAACTGTAACTAAATAGTTCAGCTGCAAGTAATATGTAATATGTAACTAGTTACTTTTATAAAGTAACTTGTCCAACACTGCCTTTGTAACATTATTACTTGAACAATCACATGTGTGCATGCACACTACATCATTCTATCACTATTACAATACCATGCATACATTGTATATGCCAAAATATTTTTCACACACCAGCTCAATGTGGCCCTGTACACTTCTTTAATCAAGTTGGCAGGCAACCATTGGCTGGTGTATATAGTTAGCTATCAATATAAAGAGTACATACCTGACTGGCTAATGGGTGGACAGCCAGTAAAAATGTTGGCATTTATTATAGGTGAAACAACAAATCTGTCAATATTACGATTATGAACATTTTATTTATTTTATCAAGGCTTTACAGCTCAAGTGCTGAAGGTCTATAGGACACCTGGTCCTACAGTCTGTTTAAAGTTGTTAATATACAATGTGAAAAGTTGCAAAAAAATCCATAACTGGACCTGGGCAGTCTTGAACCTGCAACATAACTGCATTGCGAGCTGCATTTGCGTTTCTTATTTAAGGGTTGCTCTGTAAAGCAGTAATCAATTGTATATTTGTATTCCTTCATGTATAGATGTAATACAAGTGTATTAAGAGAAGCTATAAACAGATTACAAATGTACAGCTAGTGGATCCTATAGCCATACAAGGAACTGTAATTTTATAGCCAGTTTAACTTCCCTTCTCTGAAATACATCACAACAGGTAAATGCTGACACTATGTCCTACTTTGAGACCTATAGCTGTACATGGTCATTTATTTATTAAGGCTTTACAGCACAAGTACTGAAGGTCTGTAGGACACCTGGCCTGTTTAAAGTTATTACTTAAAGTATCTTTGAGGTAACATATCAGTGTTTATTGTTTATTGTGTTCCCTTGTTGCATGGAGGGTTGCATGCATGCATATGCTCTCTGTACTAATGTATGATAGTTTTGGGTTATGATGGTATCCAGTTTGATAATGAACTGTGAGAGAATGAGAATATTTACATTGTTAATTAACCAACGTTAAACATCAAAAAGTCACTAATATGTTTTCTCACTTAGACATTGAAGCCAGGATACATATAATATAATAAGTTTTGCAAGGAGCACCTAGAACCTTCTTTAACTGGATTAGTTAAAAACTGTTTCCTCTTTTCACTATTGTAGTACATGTGAAGGACTGATTTCCCCTTTCAACTTCCTAAATGTTAACTGTACGAGTTGGACAGTATAGCCTTAAATAGCAATCCTACTGATAGGATTTAAGGGATGTGTATATGCTAGTCTTGTACATGCATGATTGTTTGTGCAATGCTTTGGTGACTGGAAATCAACACCACGAGTAGCTCATTATAGCCTACTCTCAGTATAACTATAGTACTATTAACATTATAGGCCTCAAGGAAAATGCTGTACTTATCAGAGTATTGGTGTGTATGTACGTACAGGTTGAATGAAAAACAGCTAAAAATAAGTGTGGATTTTTTTTCTCTAGCAAATTAACATTTCATCTAACCAGATGATTAGTGGTGACAGTAAAACAGACACTTGTGGTTTGGCTCCATTATAAGTTCTGGAAAGTGGCCAGTGTTTCCCATAGGAAATATATGGTGAAAATTTTGATTGGTAATTAAATTTATAATAGTGGCATTTGAGCAAAACAATTGTGAAATGTTTATAGCAGGTCATATGAGCCAAATGCATCCTTGAGTTATTAAAATGTTTTTGAGGGCTCAGCTTAATGTGTGCATACTGTAGTCATAGCGTCTATACTTTGCCTTTAAAATATGTAATTTAATTTTTGTGTATGGGTAATATAATTAAAACAAAAATAACTACACACGTTTTTGAATGTTGCATTACATTTGAGCCCAGTATTTTACTGAAAATTTCATACCCTACAGAGAATTATTATTTCACGGCTGACGTTTTCCTTGCAAGCATGTACACAACCACATGACAAACGGATATTTATGTTGCTTCTCTATCATGCTTGCAGGAAAGAGGTACATGCTGATCTCACACACTTCTCTAAATCATAATTTCCGTCAAGTTGACATCATTATCCGGATGACATATGGCAAAGTTGAGAAGCACTTTTATTAATTTAATTGTATTACGGTAACCACATGACAGTGATCATTTAGTCACTACAGCAGATGTAAAATTAATAAATGCACCACTGAAATGTTTGAGTGTGACAAGCATTGTATCACCCATGCAGGAGTTAATGTATTGAACAACAGCTACCGGTATATTATTATCAGTGACCAGCACTATTTTATACCCTCACCTCACTTAAATAATTACAATGGGCTGCTCAAATACTTTTGTCACTAACATAGTAGTCATACGTCGATGTAAGAATATAATTTTAGCTTTACAGCTGTAGCTAAATTAATAGATTGGTGAAAAGGACTGAGCCATGCAATAATGCTAGCTGTCAATACAATAATATTATAACATAATCCGTAGCTGTATTAGTGGCATTGGCATGGCCTGAACTTTACATACCAGAAATAATGTGTAACTTTAAATAGATGACAGCGTATGCATATGGCCATGGTTATTCTAATAGTACACAACACACACACACACACACACACACACACACACACACATGTACACCCATGCACTGTCCAGTAACAGGTTATGCGACATTGACAGCAATCTTTGTGTCAGTGCACACCTGGCAATGGTCATTGGGCAGCTGTACAGAAACCAGAGGACCCATTGGAGTTCTAGTAGCAGTGTATGCCCCTAACATTGTGACAAAGCTATGCCTGTCCTATAAGCACAGATTTAAGATGTTAGCTACCCCCTGAAATACTTAAGAAACTTCTGCGGAAACACCAAGTTAGTGTGTGATACAACTTTCTTTTCAGTGCAATTTTACAACTAAACTCTTTTCAACTATATAATAGTCTTTTGACCACAGTTGCAGTCCCCTGGGGAGAACATGTGGATGCATGTGCATGTACAAAATAATAGTTGAGGTTTCCAAACATAGTATACATGCACGAAGGGCAGACTTCTGTTTCTGATCGTGTTTTTTAACACAGCATCTTCTCATGGGCAACACCTATTATATAGCTGGTTAAGTTAACAACGATTATCAAGCTGGATTACAGTGCAGGATGCCGCCTGCATGATGATATAAGTTATGGCTATATGGAACATTGTAGCATGAAGATTCCAAGGCTTCAACCTTCTCACAGCACCTGACTGGTGAAATACCATCCTAGTGAAGATCAATAGAATCATCAACAATATGTTTCAGCTGACTTTTCCAATCATCTTCATAGGAGCTATACTAGAACAAGAGGTCATCAAATGATGACTATTGCTAACAAGAGGTCATCAAATGAGATTTATGAAAAGACCCACTCCTTTTTACCCACAGCTATTCGACTATGGAACTCTATGCCAAAAGAAACAGTTACTATGAATTCTCCTAACTTATGTTCATTTATTAAGTGTATGTTAACTTGATATGCATTACACTCACTCTTGATGCCCTTTTCTGTTACACCTTTTCAGTCATTAAGTCAGTCACTATGTCAAGTCAATAAGTCTAAGTCCTTGAAATTAGGTTAGGTAATCCTAAGGCTGCAGCACATGTTGCTGTCAGACCTTCAGTGCTGCATGGTCACTGTAAAGTGCTAATAATAATAATAATAATGTTACATGTGCACTTGGTAACACGGTAAGGAAACGGATTTGTAAAGGTAACATTCACAGACACGAGAGCACGTGCCAAAATATTTGACCTTTTAGCAGGGACGAGCAGTGGAGGAAGAATGGCGTCCACGCGACTTGTAGATGAAATAGGTGTACTCATGCAGCACCCGATGGCATTTTACGAAGAAATCATTCATAGAAGCGGTGAGAATTTTGTACGCGCGCTTTTCGTCTAAGCTACGCCCACCTTTTTTGGCATGGACAGATCCTAGGGTGAAGGACTGGTTATGGATGCAGTCACCAATCCCTACGGTGTTGTTATGTGCACTGTATTTGCTGTGCGTTGCTGTGGGCCCAAGAGTGATGAAGAACAGAGAGCCATTTGACCTGAGGCGTGTACTAATCATCTATAATTTTGCCTTGGTGGCACTTTCTGGGTACATTGTTTACCAGGTGAGTGTTTAAGGTCTAGTATGTACTCTCTGTGTGTATGTGTGTACTCTGTGTGTGCGTGCGTGCGTGCATGTGTGTGTGTGTGTGTTGTGTGTGTGTGTGTGTGTGTGTGTGTGTGTGTGTGTGTTCCACTGTGTTGGTATCTAAACCAGCACACAGAATTCCTGTTACCAGCATGCAAATAGTAAAATATAAATTTATATTGTCCGCACTGTTATGCACTCCAAATTTGTGGCTACATCTTGCTCTTTTAGTCAGCTTCTGCCACCAAAGTATGTATAATTACGCTGGATACAAAACAACTAAAACAGAGCCTGGTTGGTAGCTATGTCAAGGGGTAGGCATACTAGTAAGTAGTCTGTAGAACCATCTGCAACCACAGACATGATTTTAAATAAAATACAGTTTGATCACAAAGAGTGATCTGCTGTTTATTGACTCAGAGGTGAAGACATAATATTCCAACCACTTACAGTGCCATAAACCTAATGGAAATGATTCTAGGAAGTAAAAGTATTCATAAACTTTTAAGTGTTCAAATGCGTGTAAGATGGTAACTTACATCAGTACCATCTGGCAATGATGCTAATCAATATACATTTTGTGTGTGCCTTAATAGTATCACGTTGCCACTGGTTTGTGCTGAATTAAGTTTCAGTTTGACTAAAGATTCTGTCTCAAGCTTAACCTTCTCACAAGTAGTTATATATGTGTGAAAAATGTTGATAAGTTGTACCTTTATTCCAGGGACCTGATTTCAGAGGTACTACATAAAATTATCACTTAAAGCACTGCCTATGCTTGTGTGTACGAAAAATACAGCACTTATGGTAAGGTCTTGAAACTGATATAGCACTCAGCTTTACCTCGTGCTGTTTTACTTCCTCAACTACACCCACTTGCGTTTTACTTTGTGTGAGAGGATCAAAGTGCTGCTGCTGCCACGGACTGTACTTTCCATACGGTACCAATTAGCTACGTACGTAACTGTCTGTATAAGTCATACAGTACAGTTATGTGCGTAATTGAAATACAGTTATGTAGATAATTACAGTGCACTTGGGCAAATACAGTACAGTTATGCAGAACAGTTATGTAAGGAATGTCACAAAAACAACCCCACTTATGTAAATCATTACATACTAGCCAGACTAATCATACCAGTTGGTTCTACGACTAGAAATAGATTATGTGAATGCTCACTGATAGTCCAATCACTGAAAATTGAAGTGGTTTAGTCATGCAAGATGACCGCTGCGATCAAGAAGTACACTTACAGCACCACCTACATTTGTGTGTACGAAGAGTACAACACTTGAGGGGTGTGTGTCTCAAGGCAAATACAGCACTTGACTTTGCCTTGTGCTGTATTAGCCTCTCAACATGCTCCCTCATGCTGTATTTTGTGAGACGGTACTTTAAAACACTGCACATCTATAGAAAATACAGTAGGGTGTGTTGAGAGTCTAATACAGCACAGTATACCACCAAGTAAACTTGTATATTCTAGTTGTCTTCTTTGAAGCGATCACCTTGTGACTCATACCTCTCCAGTCATCAGATTATTAGAGGGTGTCCATATAATTTATAGAGCAAGCAGCTAGGATTAGTACGACTAGTTTTATAACATTTTTAAATGTCACAAAAATGATCTAGCAGGTTGTTTTGTAATAGAAACTTGCATACTTTTCTAGCTGTGCCAAAAGTAGAACATAAATTTTCTTTAACTTCCACCTAATTTCTTTATTAGGTAATAGTAATTATGGTATGAATAATATGTATTGATCTTTGGAAGGTACTGAGGTACTCAGCAAAAACCTGCCCTCCTAGTTTGCTCAAGCATAAGAAAAAATGCTAAAACAAAATTGTAAAATTATGCATGCTGCAAAAAAAATTATGCGAGCCATTACTCAGAGAAGCAAGACTCAAATCTATACACTATCTTATTTTTGCCTGCTCATGGCAGAGTTTGAAAAAATCTTTGTTTTGGTTTTGTAACTCAAATGGTATAGGTGTCACATGTATTTGTTTACGATGCAGTAGATGTAAACAAGATTGTCTCATCATTTCCTCTGCCTTCATACGTGAATGTGTAAGTGACTACAGGGCTAAAGCCATACCTTTGTTGATTTGCCAATCCATGGTGAACATGTTAAACCAAATCCCAATAATGCAAACAGGAGCTATGGCTATGCGAATACAAGTACCTGCATGTAGTTTCAGTTTGGTTGTTGTACAGAACAATGTCCTTCCTCTTCTTACTGTCTGTCACTTTAATTCCAAAACTACTCACCACAATGGGCTGAATATTTGATGATCCATTCCTTGGAATGCTGTGAAAAAAATTGGAATTTGAACAAACTAGGTAGGCGATATTCACATTTATTAAGCAGTACTCTGAGTGATGGCCATGTGATAGTCACACTGTATGAGTTTCCCAACATGCACTCCGATCAAACAGTACAGTAGTACTGTTTAGTAGGGGTCCTCCCTAAAATTAAGGGTGCTGCCCAATATGCAGCCATTATAGAAATATCATATGTGATGGAAATCACCTTTACAGAATAGTCTTAGTCCAAATCTAGAAAGCACAGACAGCTGGATATTGAATTTTAGAAAAAAGTCTTGTGATGAAAAGTAGTAAAACAAGATACGTGAATGATGGTAGCTATTACAACATAGCTAAGGGGGAAAATCCTTATTGGCATATAGCTACCATCATTCATATCTTGTTTTACTAATTTTTATTGAGCTTATAAGTGTACCTGCTACTCTACTTCATATTAATAATTGTACTAGTCTACATTTAGCTTCTCGTGTGTTGTGAAAAGCACTTATTTAAGTGATTTTGACCACCAATATATGTTCCTGCCTGCATGGTAATAATATCCTACTTAGTAAAAAGTTCTTTAGTCTTGACATACATAAGACAAGTTGACTGCACGAGTTCTCATATTTTTCTGATATTGCTAGTTTGTGTTATACAGCTAATGTTAGCATCATACAGTGAGTGATTTCCTCCTCCTCTACCCATCATACAGTGTAGGATAGTTTTATTGCGTTTTTGTAGCCAAAAGGAATATTTCCGCATGTTTGCGGCTTGTTGTGGAGTAGCACTAGAGCACAAGTTCTGGAGGGGTCCAATGTTGTGCTGTTCTCACTAAGGTACCTTGCATGTTCCTGTTATTACCAATCACATGTATAGCAATAGATTGTAAGTGTTACTACCCATGTAGAGCTGGTTAATGATGTCCAATAGAACATTCACTAAGAATTACATTACAGGGAGATTTGCAGGTTACGAATATTGTGATATACAATAAAATCCGTTATATTTGTTGAAATAACACAACACAACATTACATTACAAGTGAGGTCAATGACAATAGTACATGCATACTGTTGGTAACAAGTACTTATGTATGTGTGTATAGTTTGTATGACATTAATGGCCTATATTACTGTGTAGTTGGTCACCTTGTCAATTGAAGCTGGTTATAACTACATCTGTCAGCCAATGTCCTACTCTACAGAACCAGTCCATGTTGGGGTTAGTTGATGTAATGAGTGTTCTCAGTAAAACATTTCTATTACTGTATACGTGTATTGACATACAAATTTTCAAGGAACCAAGATTTTATTATCGCGGGGTAAAAGCTTCTATCATAAAGCAGGATTAGATGAAGATATTTTTTCATTTTAATGTGCAGGCCTTTTCCATTTCCTGAAAATTTGATTTGTAGATGATATTTCACCAAGTGTGTGCTGTGCGGAAAAAATTGATTCAAAGGTATTAAATTGTTCTTAAATAGTATTTCTACTAGGCCCTATGTGACTGGATAAACAGATTGAGGTAAGCGATTGGCTTACAACCAAATTGCATATGAAGACTTATGTGATGCATAACACGAAGTCATTGGTGCACTACTGCAAATTGATACCTTGCTAGGACACAAACGAGGACAAAGGTATGCCCATGATGTGTACTGTGGTATACCAATAGGCACCCGTCTGGTTGAAGTATTGTCAATTATCAAACTCATACCTATAGCTGTACACTTGTCTGAAAGCATTAAACAGTTAGATAGCAAGTCTAAGAAAAAATCCACTAAGAAAAGGTTGTAAGAATTTCATAGCAATTGCAGTTTGGATTGCAGTGGAGCATTTTGGCCTTGGTTATACCTAACCGATACTGCCAAGATCACAGGTGCCATGAAGGTATTGTAAGGCTGGTTCCAGGCCAGTATTTTTCATGCACTATACAGCACTAGATTGTTCTGTACAATTACAGTATGTAATACTTTTGACGTAGATTGCTGCAGCACTGTGGTGGTATTACTTCTCCAAGTTTGTGGAGTTCTTTGATACTATTTTCTTCATCCTGCGCAAGAAGAACAATCAGATATCATTCCTCCATGTCTACCACCACACCTCCATGTTCTTCCTTTGGTGGATAGGGATCAAGTGGGTAGCTGGTGGACAGTGTAAGTGACACTAATACTATATGTAGCCACCAATAACTAGTTGTGTTGAGGTAACAATTGATTCACTGGTTCACGTTTGACCACGTGGGAACTATTGATGGTTCTAATAGGAATCATACAAATGTATACCGTTTGTATATGAGAACCTTTGTGGTAACCTTTTGGTACCAAGTGGGTATCTATTGGCACCATATAAGTACCCTTTATTATATTGTGGCCATCATCTGGTAACCTTTAGGTACTGGGTTGGTACCATATGGGCATGTGCTTGTATACCCATGATTTTGATAATAGGTACCCAGAGTGTATTGTGGTAGTTGCTTGTTGTCAGAACAGACGCCACATGGTCTTACATATACTACACCTGCCGGTACTACAAGAACACAACAAAACTGGCCCAATAAAGGCTCACATTGGTCAAGCAATGAAAGTTGATCTTTTCATATTACTTGGTTACTGGGTGGCTTCCTCAGTCCAAGTGGATTCATTAAAACTGATGGTCCTTCTCATGGCACAATACACTATAATTATCCCCATGATGGATGTGGAGGTTAATGGTTAATGCTATCTATTATATTACTATAGCTTTGATGGGAGCACTGGCCAATTCAGTAGTACACCTTATCATGTATACCTACTATGGCTTCTCTGCTTTTGGCCCTTCTGTCCAGAAGTACATTGGCAAATACAAGAAACGAGTGACCCAACTACAACTGGTAAGAAATATGCACTGTTAACTCTGTTAATCATGATGTAGAGAGGGAGGCTAGTGTACTGTTAGTTAGTTGTGTATATGTGCATAACAGTAGTTGACTGAACAAGCTAGTATTAATGTGTACTGTATTGTGTAATACAAGAAGCTAATATGACAGATGAATTTTTGATTCACTGGAATGACAAAAACATCATAAACACAACTAAACTCTAATACTACACTAAAAACAAAACTTAATATGTGACTGGATTTTGGAAAAACGATCCAAATCGCACATTAGAAATTTTGAGATAAACGGTTTTAAAGAATTAAAGCCAGCATAAGTCTCCAAGGATAGCAAGCACGCGTATGAAATTTACACAAGAGATACATCAATCTGTTACCTTTCAGGCCACTTCCAGTACTTGTAGCTGCTTGTAGAGTTTCCCGCCAAATAAGATAGAAAATCTGAGCAGTTGGATGAGCGAAGTAGTATCACGAGTGCTCACAAAGGGGCGGAGGGTGGTGGGGAGGGCAAGAGATAGACCTCAAAATGGAGGCAGGCCATGATTGGAGTCCAGACACGGGATTACAGGGCTGTGCTGGCTCCTTAGTGGCTGATATGTAGCAAAATCAACAGAGAAAACGTGTCCACCAGTAAACCACTGATTCTTGCCAAGCCAGGTCCTTCACAAGGCCTGAAACCGCCATTTGAGCACTCCATATCACCCAGAAAAGATGTCTGTTAAAACCAGCCTGGAGTAGTTTGAGTAGTACTGAGGGTCAAAACTAGTAGTACGGTAGTGTAGCTATCCACTGGTGGTGTTAGTTTGATTTTGCCTGATGTGCGATTTGGATCGGTTTTGTAAAATCTGGTCACATATGCAAATGCCATCCATATATTGGTAAAGAGGAATACAGATATGTATTTTGCTAGAAGATGTCACACTGTATTGTAGAACATCAACATGTGGTACTAAAGTAAGAAGTTGGCTTCTCTTAACAGTTAATTTAGTGTTCATTTAGTGGGACCAGTCATCTATTTGGACCAAACACTATTCTGCCCTTAACAGTGAATGTTCCAGTAATTATCACAAAGTGCAGTTTTTTGGAACTAATTTCTACAAGCATCATTAAACAACAACACTGTGTGTCTGTTATGAAATGGATTGCACAATTGTCCGATCAGCTGGCAATTTGTTCACGACATTGTGAAAAGTGTTGGGTTAGGTGGTGTGATGGTGTTATAGTTTCAATTTGTTCTTTTAAAATCTCTAGCACTATTCACTTCCTGTATAACCAACATAGATACTATGCAATTGTACCACAGATAGTTTTCAGTTAATATTAATCCTTTGGCCCCGAATGCCACTATAGTGGCTTTGGTTCTTAAAACCGAAACTTATATTATGTAAAATACATGTTTTGACATACAACACTTGGGCTCCCTTTAATGTGTGTATGGACCACCTATTCCTCCATGGTTACTTGCAATGAATAGTTCTGCAATATCAAGACACGCAGTAGTGAGTTATGTGGCTAAGAAAGTCAGCATGCCACATCATGGGTATATTGACAGGAAGAAAGATTTCACACATGCTAGCTACATGGCCCCTTCTCAAAAGAATATCATTTTTGCATTATAGCTGTCTGCCAGGTAGGGTAGGATGTACAGAAAATTTGATTAAATTCACATCAGCCATTTGTGAGATATGGACTTTCAAAATCTCAATTTTTTCTTCTCTTAAGCCATAAGGGGTCTATTGTATAAAGATTAACATTCTAAGTTTGCTGTGAATCTGATAAATATCCACAGAGCTATGAATGTTTATTCGCATAAAATATCAAACTTTTCTCGTGGCTACAGGGTAAACCGAGCATGGGAATAACTTGAAAATCAGTGTATACATAGGCTGATTGTCGTAGCAGTTGCTTGAAAAACAATGGAGTTACAGCTACAGAGTTAAAAGCATAAACTAAACAAGCGTGAAATCACGGGATTGAAATACTCTAATAGAGCAGTCACCGCAGGGTAAACAGGATGCACAAAAATTGTCGAAGTGAGGTAAAGTGGCAATGGTTAAGGATGCAGCTGTTAAGGTATGGAGGTCCCTGGTTTGAACCCTGGTAAATTTCTCTTTAATTTCCACTTTATAAATGAACATTCAATCTGTTTATTTTCATAGATCTATATACTATTGGAAATTCTAGGTTGCTCTAGAACATTCTAGCTATGTACATTCTATATATTAGAAGTGTTTGTGATATAGACGTAAACATAAATATATATATAATATATCATTGTGTCTTTGTAGATAAGAAGAAAATTAATGTGGGTAAAAAAGTCAGCCATAAGTTGGTTTTGGGGCCTTATAAGATACAAAAATTCACGCATTAACAACCAAGCTGTGAAAAAATGGTGTGGTTTGTAAAAGCTTGGGTAAAAAAAGAAATAAAAGTGGCAGCCAAGAAATGGCTACAATGATGTCAGATAAATGACATAACTATTACTATGTTTCTTCTATCCACTGTGACATCACAGGTAGTATCATCGTATCATCTTAGAAAAGACCAAAAATTCTTTCCAATGCAAATTTGTCTTATATTATGCTACGATGTTTGGATAAAGTTTAAGAAAATGACCACAAAGTAACTTGGTCCAAACTGTTTACTCATAGGAATGTATTCCAATTACGAGTTAGTATGTAATGCATGTTGTGAGAGCCGCTATAGTGGCATTCATGTTTAATAAAACATTTTCTATTAACTTCAGGGTCATAAGATTATATAAAAGAAATGTGTAAGATCAACCGTAGTGTGTCATGCAACCAGGGCTGCCCAGAATAATTAAGGGGTCCAGGGCAAAGAGTTAAAGTGGGGCCTAGGGGGAAGGAGGGTCCCACTCTGAATCACAACTTCAGCCTAGCTGTAAGTCAAAGACCAAAACAAAAGGTCATTACATGTTGACAATGACAATAGCTGCTTCTCACCAATTATATCATAACTACATGCATAGCTTGCTACACTGCTCTTCTGAAAAACACTGTGACTGCTCTATCCAGATCTTGACTGCTCTATTAGAGTACATCAATCTAGGAGGGCACTTGATGGGGCCCCTTTCAGGCTGGGGCCCAGGACAAATGCCCCAGTTGCCCCCCTTGTGGGTGGCCCTGCATGCAACCTAAGAAGCCAGTGTACCACATCAGTCTGTTATTTGAAGGACAAGAGTGTGATTTGCATACATATGTGGCTTCACACTCCTTTACCCTAATGAAACAATTTTTTACAGTGGAGTTGCCTGCCAGGTAAGGCAGGCCATTTGCCAAGTTTACAAAACCAAGATATGAATGAACTTTTAGCCTTTTTCTTCTTTTCGCACACTTTACCAAAACAGTTGTAAAACACAGACGTGTTTGATTACATGAAATTTGGCACAGGTAAAGATGGTCTAAAAGTGAGTCTCAGCACCCCAATTTTTTAGAGCTGAGTGATAGCTATCAGTATCCATGATTGACAGTAACTTTTATGTCACCAGACACTCAACCTCACATATATGACACATGAATAATCCAATTACACACCACATATTTGCTTTTCTAATGCTCCATTGGTAAAAATTATTATGTATTACAGTTGTAATATTTGTTGTGCATGATCTACTGGACTTTCGCAGTTACCTCAACTTTAACAATATGATGTTTACTTCTCTTCTTGACTAAGCACAGATATGCATAATTTATCACGATAGAATGATAACATACTATCATAATCATGATTGTTACTCACTATCATGACAATCGATAGATCACAACTATAGCTCAGCTCTACAATTTTTGTGTAACAAGAATGGAGGTATGATTACTTATTTACATAAATAAAGAGACTGATTTTCTATCATTGCTACATGGTAAACCAATGGAAGGAATGACTTGAAATCAGTCGATAGATGGTAACCATTAGTGATAAGTTTGCAACTATATCAATTAATTACGATAATTGCATCACGATACGATAGTTATCACGTAAATCCAAATGATAAGATGCATAATGTAGCACTAATTTTACTTATTTTCTATGAATACAGGTAAAGGCACATCCTGTATACCTGAATGCATATGTATGTCATGCTAATATACAGCAAAGTTCAATCATTAGAATACAATAAACAAATGAATGCTTAAATTGTTTGAGTAATTCTGGGGAGGTAAGAATGTCTAATATTGGTGCTCATGATAATCACAAGCTATTATCATATCACGATAATGAACCACTGTGATACGATTATCACACTATCAATATTATTGCACATCACTAGTAACCATTAGATGCAAACCTTTTGTAATTTGACAGAAATGGGTATAGTGGCCATGGAGCTATAATACAAAATCTAAACATGTGTTACAAGCTTGCAATTGAGTTTCATGAATAAAAATGATTTCTTGTTGCACCTACCAGGAAAACTGCTAAAGGAAATTAGAAGAAGCCAGATTTAAAACCATTGCAAAAACCAAACACATGGAAAGTGCGCAATGAGATTCTCTATTAGTGCAATCTTTTTAATAGAGCATTCGGTTTGTACAAAATGTAACAAACAAATATATATTTCTAGAAAAGAAAAAAAAGCAAGCCCCATAGGGTTGCAAATGCAAACAGAAGTGATATGATACCAAATCAGTCAAGCTGTAATAAAAAATGTGTGGCCCCTATAAAAAAACAGGAGAGTGGAAAAGTTGTGAAATCAAAAGCAGTGGCCAATAAATGGATCAATGTCAATAATTTTAATAATGAGACAGTATTTCCATGCCGTTAAAAGGTATATGTTACAGCTATTTCTAGGCTACCATCTTTGGTTTTAACGTTTTTCACTCTAGCCTTTTTAGAGGAGTCACATCCTTTTATCACAGCTTGGCTATATATTATGTAGATTCATTGTAGTCTTGGAGAATCAATTTCATCCTTATAGTAGTAGCATGTGATCACCACTGCACCAATAGAACTCATCATGATACATAGCCCCTACACTGCTTGAAGGTTCTTAGTTTACTAATTTGTTAAGATGCCTTACTGTAGTTATACTGATAGTAAAGTGTCAGTAAACTTAAGTATATGGAACATAATTATTTTACTAAGTTTTAAACTCTCAGTAAAACATCAGTGATGCGGGTTTACTGAAAAACTACTAAAATAACAAACAATTAACTGTTCCATATACTGGGAATATACCACTGTAGTAAACTAAGATACTTCAAGCAGTGCTAGTAGCTAGCATGTCAGCACAATAAGTCTCTGTGTTATCTGTATTGACTGTGTGTAGTATTAGAGTGTATTGTGTATATTCTGTTGGTGTGTCTTCCTGTGCTGTTTCATTGGAGTGTTCCTGTATACGAATGTGTACAGTTTAGAGCAATATACAAAACACTGGAGCTAAACAATTTTCATGCTTTACTGATCAATAAGCTATAGTGTAATATCAAGATTAAACATTATTTACTCTTGGTAATATGTAAATTACCATATTTTTACAAATTTCCGAGGGACATAATTTTTGCGGTTTTCACCCGTCCATCCTTGAAAATTAACAAATAAGTTAGCACCATGCTGTCTAATAGGTAACCTCAATGAAAAATGAGTGATCCTCGAAAATATAAAACTTTGAAAATCTTGATCCTCAAAAATTATGTACTTCGAAAATTTGTGCGTATATGATAATAATCAAGTTAATAAGTGTGTGCCATAGTAGGCAAGTTGTATAGTGGCAGTACATAATAAATTTTTTCTTTTTATTATTATTATTTTGTATGTAATAAAATTGGTTGCAATCCACCCGTACTGGCATTATAGTAGAAGTCTTATAACACTATTTACCATCATGATTGTTAGAGAGATGCATCGCAATCATTCTCTATATCCTGTGTATGACTTCACCTGTAGCATAATGGTGGTATTAATTCATTCAGCTATAGATTTACAACAACAATATTTGAGAGAATCATGTGAAGGGACTTATATAAATACAATATAAATACTGTGCAGAAAATCATTTTCATCATACAGTATGGTAGTGACTGTGTATTAGAGATCATGGAGGTTTGTATTTTCTCACAAAATTATACTATATTGGCCAGAAACCAGCTTTATAATACATTCATAGCATCTTGGCCTTCAGTACAACCCAAAATGCAGTTTGCTATGAAATGTAGAGGAATTTTCTACTGCCTGATTGATTTCTTCAGACAAGTGTAATCTGATAACAGCTGGGGCTACGGGCTTAATTTTTTTTCATTGTTTGATGTTGCTTCAGACAGGTGCCTTTTTGGCATACCACAATATGTACAATGTATGCATCATGGACTTACCTTTGTCCTCTTTTGATGCTCCATTTTTCTTTCTGACAGTGCAAGGTATGTAGCGCATGATGGCTTCCCCACATTTGTAATGAAAATCATCCATATTTTCTGTAGGATTGATTGCAGGGTGCTTCTTGTAATGTTCTTTCTTTGCAAATGCTGTGTAACATGCTGAAAACGAAGCATAATGGCCACTTCATTTTTTCAGTAACTGATGGTTGGGGCACACATACATGAAATAATTTATGGTGTCATTGTTTCTTTTGATTCAGTAAGTATGATCAGAGGAATGAACAGACTTCACTTAAACACAAGTAGTGCATCAAGTGTTATGGTGTTATGTTATAAACATGTAGTATGCTAGCGCAATAAAAAAATTTTAAATTAAAAAATGAAGTAATTAGCATTCCAGTGATAAAAGTAGTGAAACAAGAGATGATGGCAGTTATGAAGGAAACCCTACTTGACATTGTAGCAATGTGGGAAAATCCTGCCAATTTAGGGATTTTTTCACATTGCTACCAGTGTTGGGAGTAACGTGCTACTTATGTAACGCGTTACGTAATATTATTACTTTTGTGGTAACAAAGTAATATAACAAAATACGCTATAAAAACAGGTAATATAACTCACTTGCAAATGTAACGCGTTACCTAAGTAATATAGTTACTGTAACGAATCTAATATTACGTAATATTATTACTAAAAATAGCGAAGTTACTAATCTCGTTAGTAACCCACTGAGTAACGCCCAGCCACAACGAAGTAATGAAGCCTACTAAGTGAGGCTTATTCACCAGCTACTTACTTATATCAAGACTTGCACATTGTCCAACAACGCAATCGTGTCACGTGATAAGGTGGTAGTTTCACACGTGACAGCTTAAGGCTATGGACACAAAGTAATATAATATGTAATATTATTATAGTTACTTTATTTTATGGGTAATATGTAACTGTAACTAAATAGTTCAGCTGCAAGTAATATGTAACTAGTTACTTTTAAAAAGTAACTTGCCCAACACTGATTGCTACAATGCTAAGTAGTTTTCCCTCAAGTTACCATTATCTCTTGTTTCACTACTTTTTATTCCTGAAACCTTAAAAAATTATTGCATGAGTTTTAGAGCATAACTATAAAATACTTGTGTGGCTATGACTGCTGTATTAGAGTATCTCGATCTTGCTACTCAGCTACGCAGTAGATTAAGCTATTTGATGTGGTACAGTACTTTGTTTTCTATGGAGTTAGATTGTTGACGAGCATGGCCTCAGTATACTAGAGGTGTGTTCTGAGGCATGCAATCATTTATAAGCCCAGCTTAGCTGCTACTATACTACCAGGGATACTACAGTTAAGTGCCTCAAATAGTTTAATTTGTTGGAATCACAAAAGGCACATCTCTATCTGTGAGTTTGCTGTTGTGGCATAAAATGGTGGCTGCATGCTGCTTTGTGTGGCCTTGAGACTGTGGTTGCCAGGCTGGTAGACCAAAACTCGACTGTTCTGTAAAGGCGACTTTTGTCATGTAGCTATGATTAGGGTTTTACATTACAAAAGATCACTGCACCAATAGACACAATCCAAAACTACGTAATCGTCATAGCAACAGCTTTCCGCCATTTTGAGTGGGGCCAATATATCAATTATTACGATTGCATCACATTGAAATCCAATGATGAATAAAGCTCGAACTAGGGGGTATTGTCGAACAATTGGCCGTGGAAGTCTTCAAGGTTGTAAATTGGTTAGAGGCAGGTGGTTATCAGGGTTGAACAAGGCGCGAAGCATCGACAACTCAAATTGCCTTGTTGGCCCACACAGGAAGCACTGCGAAGCAAATAGATAGTATTTTAGTATCCATTACTGCAGTAAATTATTAGTGATAGTAACCATAGTAGAGGCTGACCATCCAGGCACTCCTTGTACAGGTAAACAAAGGAATTAGTGTTGTCGGCCCTTTGCACCTTGTTCATCACCTGATAATCACCTGCCTTTAGCCAGAACAAGGAATTTACAGCATTGAAAGCTTCCATGGACTATTGTTTGACAATACCACTTAGTTCGAACTTTCTTCATCGCTGAATTTCAATGCAGTGCAGTCAGTGATTATTGAAATTGGCCCCATTCAAAATGGTATCCGAAAAGTGGACGTGGTTTTGGATAGTGTCTATTTATGTAGTGTCAGCTCTATTTAGTGCACATCTTTTGTCTATGTGTATTAAGTTTGTAAGTATGTAGCGGTATCAAACAGCATAATAATAGGGCTTCACAACAGGTGCTGCTAAAATTGTCGCATCCAAAACATACCACAGAATTACACTGCACTGATTGCTCTATTAGGGTATTTTGCTGTCTAGTTGAAGTGCAATATGTTTTGCAAAATTATCACATTATTTCACTTTAAAAAATACAAGTATAGACTTTTCATCCCACATTATGAAATAACTGATCCTTGGCCTAATGTGATTTGATGACATGTGGCTTTGTGGTTGTCAATTGTTAATACTACAGAAGACCCATTCATTATTGTCTCATTTGAGCCATTAGGTCGTGTTGAATAACTTGAATGCGCACAATGCTATATGGATTGAGTTAGTATTGTGTAATGTTTTTATTATGTGCACTTCACAAGGAATGAGAAAGTCTGACTTTTTATCATCAATAACAAAAGAATTGATGAAAAAGCTGCGGTGTATTTTAAGTACATTATCAACATTCTCTGTTAGTCTGTCTGCTGTTGATACTATTTCTTAAACCATAGATCCTTTATGCCCCCGGGATAGGAATCTCCACATACTTACTGTACTTTGTGCTTGACCAAGGTGAAGAAATATTGAACTATTGTTCTACTGTGAATCTCGTGTTGTTCACTACAGTTATCTTTACTGCAAATAGGGTGAAAAAGCGATTGTGGAGGCAAATAATAGCAGTAAAACTTGCTGATAGACTCAAGTGACTGAAACTTTGGCTAGCTGTAAGTCTTGAACTGGTCATTGTATGAATGTCAAATTCAGTCCGTAAGTATAACTTGGGTCAAACAATTGAACTGACATAGTCATTAGTCCATTTCTCCTTTGATAGTGCATTTCGAATCCTACTGCTTGAATGATGTGGCAAACTTTGTACCCGCCTGAAATAATGTCTTCTTATCTTACAATTTCTTTTGTGTATTTACCAGTCCTTCATTAATCAAACTGAAGTAAACTCATCATCCCTACTGTCCACTAAACAGAGAAATAATTATATTAAGTCGAGTTAATATTGCATTAATTCACAGATGTCTTTGCAGAAAGGTGTCGATGGAGGTGCCAAAGGAGGTGTTGAAAACTGCAAATTCCGGTGTAAAGGATCTACGGGAAAACATCACCTGGTGTGCAAATATGGCTAAATAGCAATACACTAGAATGGCTATAGTAGAGTTTGTTTAAGCACTTATTAATTGTACTAATTCTCCTTTACTAGCTTATCAAATTCCTAATTTTTGTTTGTTGTGGCAAAATGATTACTACTGCACTATATCAAAGCAAAGAATAGCGCCAGACATGTGAGGCTATCAAAACTTTACTAGTGGTTAATAAAGTAGTCATCATTGCTTGGCTTTCGACTCTATTATATACACAACCATACACACAGAGAACAATACTTGGAGAAGCTTACCTAATCCACTTACTTTGAGTGTTGGAGGCATGATACAAAAATTCCATACATGATGGTAGACATGTGCCAGGCATCACAATGACATTGATAACTAACCATGCCAGTATCATTAGCCATTGTTAATTACTTTTGTCTGAGTCAGTCAGTCAGTCAGTCAGTCAGTCAGTCAACAGGTTTGGTAAAACAATTACTTATCTGAACATTTCAAGTTGCAAGATATGATTTTTACCTAACCAGTACTGCAAAGGTAAGGTAAGGCTGGTCTAATTTTTAGCAAGAACACAAAGCTTCATGATCTCCACTATGCAATACTGCTGCTCTGTGTGATGATGTTTCTTTCCTCTTGCAAGGCTAACACTGAGCATTGATGCTAAATTTGTTGGTAGTGGTATCTATGTTTTGTGACACATTTTACTGAGTTTTTCTTGTTACAATGAAGACCAGGGTAAAGTGATGCAACATCAATTTAACATACAGGGGAATCACATTGTTCTATACAAACAAGTGTGGCCATTATGAAAATTAGTTGTGCAAGCATCAATGGGCTTATATAAATGTAAAGACAACACAATGTGTGAATTACTTCTTGAATTATCTAGAAACCTGACTGTTTGTTTCATTGAACAGTTTCACGTGGTCGTAGGATGAAGATAACCAATACCCTAGTACTACAAATACACTGTAATAATGCGATGTGTGTGTATGTGTGTGAATGTCAGTTGACAGGCCGATAAGGTAAGGTGTGTGTGTGTGTGTACAACAGGAGGTAATTAAATAATTGTTTAATATTATGTCAAATGACCTATGTATTATTAATGAGTATGGGGAAGAATTGTACTCTAAGGCTAGTAAGAATTTGGATCTTAATATGATGTAATGGTTTATTTGAGGCATGTGCGTATTGCATCATTTCTCTGTAGTATGTAGTTAATTTTCTAAGAATGAAATGTTAGTAATCTTCATAGTAAACACATCAAACCAGCACAACTTCTTTAACTAGAATGAAGTCTTGCATGTACCTATACGATTATGTAACTGGAAACACGTCTGTTGGCTACAGTCATGGGATCAAACAAAGTCCATGCAGTATCTTCTATATACAAAGCCACTGATAGCCTGGCTACTGATTTACAAGAGTCTACCCTTCTTTCTATAAGTACTACATTCAAATACTCAGGAATTTTAATTTGTAGTTACATAAAAATTGATACTCATAACCCGTTGGTTGTCAGTTATGAGCATTAAAGAAAGTGATGAAGGTCAAAGAGCTACCAGTTCCACTCAGGAAGTGCTGTTGACCAGATTTTGTTGAACAGATATGTCTACATTAACCAGGTGAATGAGTTATTGTGGGACACTTGAAAATGTGGACACCTGCATAATCTGGACACCTGCATAATCTGGACACTTGCCAAAATAATTATCGCTTAGCACATAAGGACAACTTGATAATTGGGAGACGTTGTTGGTCCTAAGGTGTCCATAATACACTGCCACCGTATAGATACAGTAGCACTTAGCTGAGTGTGCCTTATGACATCATTATTGCAAGGTACATAAAATTATGCCACATAAACTTGAAATGAATGTATATATGTATTATAATGTCTTTTTAGTTTCATTCAGTGTAAGTTGTTTGTTGTTTAGCAACAGAAACCAGTTGATGGGTCCTTTGAATTGCTAACTGGTAGCAAAATTGTCTGTTGTATGAGTCCAGACAGTGTTCTTGGCAGGACAGAATCCTCATCTGTTGTACTGTAGTGTGTATGACTATTTGTACAAGTGGGAAGTATGCTGACCAGCGTGTCGCCACAGGAAGCGCTGAATATGTTAATTATACAGTATGGTAGTACTGATGATGAAGGTTTAGACTTTCCTACCTAAAAATAGCTCCCTGTATTTTTCCTGCTATGGTATACAGCTTGGTTAGATATAGTTAAATCCAAAGCCAAACAAGTTTCTATGGAAGTATATCTCAGACTGGCTGATTCCTTTAGCCAAGCATAATTATGGTTAAGGGCTATGGACTTGATTTCTGAACTGTTCAATGTCACTTTAGCTCAAGATGTCAGTGCCAACCACAGCAGCTACCATGCATGCATCATGGACTGGCTACTGTCCTCTTTTGTGTCCCGTTTCTCCACTACTGCAAAAGTGTTGTTCTGCTGTATGAACTGTCAGTTCAAGGTGACTATGGGATGGAAGCACTAAAGCTATTGTTGAAGTGTTCTGACCTTTCATCTTCACAATTGTGATACTTCCTGTCACATGTAAAGTTTGTAAGTAGCAGTTCTGTTTAGTCGGTTACATATTAGTAACTGGATTTCACTGAATACAGCTTCAAGCATTGTAAGTGTTCGTGGCTTTGAGCTCATTATGTGTTACCTACAGTACTACTACACATGTTATAGCGTGCAAAACTTAGTTATGTGAAATTTGTTCTTTAGCTGAGTTGATGCTGTTGTGGTAGGACAGCCAGTGGTAGTGGCATGGGTGGTAGTTGCACTAATTGTAGAAATGAGTAGCAAGATAATTCATCCACTTATATTATGCACTTTTTACATATAAAATTATGTAATGCAGTCTAATAACAAGGAAGTTATCTCTCTGTCTATGGCTGCCCTTTGCAGCTATACAAAAAACTGGAAATCAATTGCATGGCCATCACATTATACAGCCTGTTAATAATATGATATAGCTATGAAAACATCCACACCTGCAGATATAGGTGTTTCATTTCTATATAATATATTCAAATGTAAAATTTCTAACTTTTCCTTATACTTGTTTTTATTTTGTAATAAAATAATTCATCACTTGTGAATTTGTGAATATCAAAGAATGGCACTGGACACATCAACTGTGTGACTGAATGTATTTCCTGACTATATAGCAATTACTAAACACAACATTTTGTTTTCAACTATGGAATGTCTGTTACAAATAAAGGAGCGCCTGTTATCAAGTTGGAGAGTATGGATGATTCTCATGATACAACAGAAGTCATAGCATGCTACCCATGAATCGACATTATGTGATAGTTGAGAATGAAATGGGACACAGAGGAGGCCATTGCAGTTAGCAATAAGGAAAATTTTTCTGGCTGAAGCAATGTCAAACAGTGACGAAATTAAGACCACAACCCTAAGTTATGCTTGGCTGCGTTGTGCACTGAATCTAAGTCTAACCAGATGATATTCACATTTGTACTGTAGCTCAGTTACTCATGCGTGCACATATGACACTGGACACGGATACACACTCCACACACTTTTGTGTACTAGTAGCGGAGTGGTTTCTTTCTAGCAATGATAATCATGACTTTCTTATGAACAGTGTATACACCAGTTCAGTGACATGTCCTTAATTATCATGCTTTGTCAGACAACACCTTATATGGCATTCACTTATATAGCTTTTTTATGAATAGCACAGCTATCATAGGCATTGTTTACTGTATGTTAATAGACTATTATTTGTGGAAATGAACTCTGCAGTGGTTGGATAAAATTTCTTTTACCAGATGTAGTGAGTTCAGCATACCACTAGTGGCTTCTATTAAGCCACATTAGCCCACTACTTCCTGTGACAACTGTTTTAAAACCATGTCATGTTGTCACTGAGGTTGAGTGGGCTAGAGCAATAACTGATTACAAACCACAAGCTTAATGCCTTGTAACTATGTAGCAGTTGATTTCTGATATGCTTTTTGTACTGGCACAGCAATAACTCTTTAAAAATAGCTAGTGTATACCAAATGTGAATTGATTCTGATCAATGGTTTTATGATTCTTCCGTTAATCAGTAAGGTGGGCATGGACAGTCTCCAAGTGTCCATATTATACAAATTCCACTCTAATCCTTCCAAGTACTAGATAGATACCTATGGCATGATTCATGGTTGACTGCCATCATTTAATTATAACAAGATGGTAGCAAGTGGTCTTTGGGTCGCATTTAACTACTGGTAGCAAGCTGCTAGGATGTAAAGAAACTGTTAGGTGAGACAGGATATAGCTCTTTTGCAGTTGAATATTTTATTGGTGATAATTATGTAATTGGTGTTATGTGGTCATCCCACACCACACAGCCACCCATATGGTGGTTGTACTATTTCTTAAGAACTGCCTGCATAGTAATGCCAACAAGGAAAGCATCTTGTTAAAACAATCACAAATATGATTTCGTAAGTAGGGGAAAGGCTACTTGCTGGTATTTTATTAAAATGTAACCTTACTGCATCCTTACAACATCATTCTCAGGAAACCCTTTTCATTTTCTCAAGAAACGAGAAGAACTACTAATACAGCCACATCCCGATGTTGAAAACAGCAAATATGTATAGCTCTGTTTTGCTTACAGCAGCTTTATTGTTAGTGAAGGAAGGCGTAGTCTTACAACGTGAAGTGTGTAGTAAAATGCAAAGTCTGTACTGATGAATGACAGTGACACTTGAATTGTTAGTGTACATAATTGAGTTATTTCAACTCCATTAATGGTATGTCTAAATTGTGTCATTCCTTTTAATTGTAAGTAGCACAAAACACGTATTGAATGCTGTTATTTCACTTTACTTATGAAAGTTGGTCTATTGTTCCAGTATATATACCAAATGCCTGCAGCTGGGTGTAATACACTTCGTAGCCGCAGTTTATAAATTACAACAAGTACACAAAATAATTTTGGAATTTTCAACTAGAGTAGGGACCATAGCACATCAGTAAAAAGTACTGAAACAAGCTGGAGTAGTGCATGATATTAAATCACAGTAAAACAATAATAAGTGTTATATCCCTACTGTGAATTTCCGTATCTTGAGCACAGTAGGGATAAAGCCTTATTGTTTTACTATGATATAATATCATGCACTACTCCAGCTTGTTTCAGTACTTTTTATTGATGTGCTATAATCCCTACTCTAGTTGAAAATTCCAAAAAATTTTGTGTACTTATTTGTTAATTAAAAAAAAAAATTACTGGTGAATCCTACCTAGTCTGGCATAGCCAGACCCTCGTGAACCGGCTATGCCAGACTAGGTGAACCCACGCATACTGCATCAAAAGAAAGAAATAGTGCCATGTTCCCCAGTTATATCAATTATCATCTGAAAAGTGAAGTATACATTATGCTTCGTTGTCAGCTATGTTCAACCCGTTACACTGCAGTACGAATCAAGAACTGTTCGAAAAGCACTTCTCCAATCAAAGTAGCCATGACCTCTCAGGTCAAAGTGATGTCTGAACAGTGAAAAAAATCAAGCTTGTAACCTTAGCTATTGTTGAGTTATGCTTGTCTGAAGGTCAGTTACTCAGTCAGTTACTCAGTCAGTAGAAAATTCTGTTAAATAATTAAAAAAAAGCAACTTGTCGAAAACATTTCAGGTCGATCTGAAGACTTGTTTGGGCTTAGTTTTGCCTAACCAATACTGCCTCATCGTCGTCTGGGAAAAGTGAGGCTAGTTTTTGGTGATGTTTTTTCATGGGCCATGCCGGCCTACTCCTTTGTGGTCCCCACTATATAGTACTATCATACTGTATGATATAAATAGTCTTCTTTACCCACAAAATTAATAGCCTTCCTTAAACAAATATTTTGCTGGAGTGGAGTGAGACATGCAAACATATATAATTACTTCAAGTACATATAAGACTTATCCGTATTCAATAATGTGCAGACTTGACTCCAAAGTCAGAGGAAATTAACTGTTGATAAACCCTGAGGTGAAGCTAAGAAATTTCTGATGACTGAGGAGGAGAGGTGTATATAAGTGCAATACACCGTGGTTCATATGTCTCGTAATTAACACGCATTACACGAAAAACTAACACACCATACCTAACATAACAAATGAACTCGCAGCATGCAATTCACCATAGCTTTTTATAGTGCAAGTTGTTTAGAGGCTTCCTCTATCAACTGACAATGGAAGATTGATTGTGGGACTTTGTAAACATATTCTGTATGTCCCTAGGACTTGTCCATTCATAGGGTAAACATGAAAGTGATAGCTAGCTTAATTATGAGGCTATGGAAGCTGCCTAACTGACTTCCTGCATAACAGCACACACTCTTCTCAGCCCACTCATGATTGAATTTTATGGCAACTGCTACATGGCAGTTGTTAAATTGTGTGGGAAGCCTGAAACCATTGATGTATAAAGATGTGAATCATGGGTGGACAATTAATCAAGCTAATTAATATTTTAAAACTTACAGCTACCATGTTGTTTCAGTGTGTTTATTCTGAAATGAACAGTATCAGTAACTTTAGTCCATTTGATCTTGCAATTGTATAGTGGTATATCTGTCATATTAGCTTCTTGGGTCAGTTGCACGACATATCATCATCATGTCTAGTTTACCGCACTACATAACTAACTGTATGTGTGTGTTTATTGTAGGTCCAGTTCGTCGGTGCCTTGATACATGGTTCCAACTCGCTATACATTGACTGTAACTTTCCTAAATGGATGCATTACATCCTGTTGGGATATGCAACGTCTTTTGTTATACTCTTCACAAACTTTTACGTCATTGCTTACACAAAAAAGAGTGACAAGTCAGCTAGCAAAACTAGCGAGGGTGTCAGAATTCAAAACGGATCTGTGCCGACTAGTGAAGATGCCAAGAAACATGATTAGGCTGTGGTATTAGTGACCATTAGGTACTAAGTAATGCACACATATTATATAATCAATGAGTTTTTCTTTTTTGTAAAACCACAACATACTTTCTATTTATCATACAAGTAAACTGTTTCATTTGCATGTCATGGTAATATGAGGGCTACTGTCTATATATTCTGTTTATACAAAACCGTAGTAAATTGTCTTAACATCAAAAGACATGCTAAACAAGTGTTCATGGAATTTTTCACCAAAGACCATGTATACGACTTCTGCTATAGTTTCTATTCTGTGGACCAATCTGATTGTATTTGGGTGAAAAATGTTTGAGTAGCGTTACAGGAATGAACGTAATTTTAATACTGACTTTCAGCTGCTTACACAGTAAGTCCACATAGACTTAAATATTAGTTTCTCATCCTCCTGTACTCACCACTACTCAAAATAGCAGTGTGGGAGGGTGGATTTTTTTACTAACTAGATAGTTGAATTAGCTAGCTAAAATTACTCAAAATTCAATTTTCTTAGAAGGTAGGGCCAACTATATATAATGTGCTAATTGGCCTCCCTTAGCCACTAGTGGTACACAACATCCTTGATGAGGTATAAGAGAAACAACAATGTGAGTGGGGATGAGAAACTAAATAAGTTTTTGTGGCTTTATAGGTACTTTTGCATGTATGCTACGTAGCTCAATACAGCCACATTCAGGTCTGGTCTTTAGGCCTGAAAATTCTGTTGCATTTCAAAAATACTTACCATGATTTATTATTAACAAAACTATAGTACCAGGAGATTTATTATTGACTATTGGTAGCACAATTTAATTAGTGGACAATAAGGAAATTCAATATTCATTGCATATCTAAAGTGCATTGTAAGTCTTGATAACTGACTTGCTTAGTCACAGAATGTGATAGAAACAATAAATACATCCTGGCATGCGCTATGCATGAGGACTGACTTGGAATGTTTGGCTATATGGGTGTTCATCCTAGGTGTTGATCATTGGCATACTCACTAACATTGAAATATGATTGCCTATAGAGATGATGACTCATGATAGATGTACACCTCACTTTTGGTGTATACGATAACATGTGATCAGTTTTGTAGTGACACTAAAATTATTATGAGAGTGTCAACTTGACATAAGTCTAGCCATATTGCTACAGTAAATGTTTACATTTGACATTTGTTTGTAAACACTGGATGATCAAATGTGAAACAGAAAATTTAACAAGAAGCAGGATATCCTGGGTGTATTCCCAGCTAGTATTAACTTTTGTCTCAACTACAAAAACTATTTTATTTGTTGTGGTAAGTTAATTGTAGCAATACTGCCACATTTAAAAGCTCATTAATGTACTAGCCCCAGCCCAGAAATGTCATTCGTGCAGGTACACTTTAAAGCAAAACTTATGCATAATTTTACAACCTTATAAGGGATGCACATAGTACGGCATTGTACAGGTCACATGTATATGGTAAACTACATGTAACGTCTCAATTTCACAAGAAAACAAACAGAAGAGGTGATGTACTTGAATGATTTTCAGTGATACTGGCTGCTATTGGCATTTGCAATAATTGTATGTTTTCTGGCTGACACTGTCAAGAATGTACACTCAAGCCATACATGTGGCATGGCTGTTGATAGCTTATCACTTAGAACAGAACATCACAGTGTATTCAAGCATAGATAGATATTAACAAGAGTATATTAAGGGATGTGTCGTGAGCCCTTTTCTACTATCTATTGACTACACAACAAGCCAAGCCTACGTGAATTCATTAATATAACCATTGTTTATTGGCAAGCCCATCTCTGTACATTCAGTTCTGCATTTCTGGTCCAGTGTAGCACATCATAGTTTATCACATTGAATTGTACTATAGCTAGTTTTGTAGTGAAACAGATGATGCCTCCTGAGGGAGGCATAGCAGATCAGTGATCAATTGTGAGATCTGCAATGCTACTCAGCACATCAGTGATCATTAGTGAGGTGTGCTGTGTGTTGACTACCTCAACTAGAGATATGCAGATACGTACCCATGATCTGCTATATAGGAGGTCTCTAATAATTTTAGAGAACCTCTCCAGAGGTCTCTTAGGGATTTTAAAGACCTCATTGCCTCCCAAAAGATGTGATAAGAAATACAAACAGAACCATCAACTGTATACAGTTGTGAGGATTTACATTTAGAAGCACAAAAGTACAACAATACCACACTAAGTCACACTACTGAAATGATTCAACAGATGGTTTCCGGAGGAATGAAATAACAGAACACTTATATTTTACTGGTTAGGTACACTACACTGGGTAAGGCAATTGCTGCCATAATACTACAAGTTAGTCAGTGCAGGTAAACAGATTTAAGAGGTTGCACCACGTCTCACAACAAGTTGATGAAGGTGTAATCACTTAAGTCCCATACCAACATTGTGAGACATGGACACTCACACACTACAATAGTCTCGTGCCCAGACCCCATCCACTGCGTTGAGTAGGGTCTGGTGACTTACGCTATTGACTTACGCTATGTTTTTGGGCCTGACACCATATTGTTTACGCATTTGTATCCATAGCTATAGTCGGCCATTTTCCTAGTTCCAGCCTATCAAATCGCGTTGTACCTGAAACAAGGTGTCTGATTGGTCAGAAAAGAAAAATGGCAGAGGGCCCAAAACTCCTGTGAATGTCACCAGACCCTACTCAAACGCAGTGGGTGGGGTCTGGGAACAAGACTAACACCACAAGTGCTTTATATGTACATTGTTTATATCACATGCAGACCATTATTATATATATTAGTTATTTTCCAACCACCAATAACAAAGTGAGTGGATGAATTTATATTTTACTGATTTGTATTCACTAGTTTTCTTGGTTTGGTCTGTCTATAACTCTGAAGGGTTGTATTCAGCCACCAATGGTTCTAAATATCACTTTTTGATACAGCTACAAAAATAGCAACGTGGGCAGCAGTAGGGATACACACATACTTCTATACAAGGTGACTGAAGTGAGCTGATTACTCATCTTGCAGCTGGTAGGTATGATTTGATGAATTTCGTGTAATCAGCAGCCATATATGATGTAACCACCACCTATTAGTTAACAATACTTCAAGCTTATCTGACTTGTGTACATGTCTGGCTGACTGACAGATTATTTATATTACATCCTTCCTATTGCCTCCTTTTCTATGGTGGAAATGCCAGGGAGTAATTATAGTTGCTATTTCCTGAGTTATCACATGTTAAATGTTTCTTACCCAAATATGGGAATCACTTCAGCCAGTTGTACACAACACATGTCTGTACATACCAATTTATCTGTGAATCATTGCTGTAAGCTGGTGTAATATAATATTTTAACACATGCAATGCGTGTTGTTAATGTAATAGTTATACGCACCATGGCTATAGCCCTTGGGTTATGGATGTGCATAATACATATGATAGATAGTCTAGTAGAACATCATGATAATTTAGGATTGGCATCAAAGCATCAAAAACATGAGTAAACCACACGCCCAGTGTGTTGACTGGGCAATATCAGTTATACACTAAGTAGCATGTTCAGTTCACCTACACAAAGTGGTCTGTATGTATGAGTCACTTAACTTACCATCATGTAGCTTACACCATCCATGAAGGAAAATAGCAGTGAAATATTCATTTACTTAAGTATCAACACCATGAACTCAGCTCAGTAATAATGTGGCTTCTGTTGTCAAGCCACAAATATGTCATTTCACCCACTACTTCCTCTACTTCATGTTTTGTTTACATTCGTTAGTAGATTTGGGATTTTTTTTTGCTGATTGTGGTTTGTAAAATTTAAATTTATGAGTATGAACATTGCATAAGCAGTGTGTGTATGTGGATGCATGCATGTGCGTGTGCATTTGTGTGTGTGTGCATGCGTGCGTGCGTGTATGTGTGTCATAACTAATCAAAAGGTTCCAGGTTTGAGGCCTGGTCATGCCAATTTGGTGTTGTTGTTGTTGCTTCCTTGAGTAAGAAACTTTACTCACATTGTTCCAGTCTACTCAAATATAGACCTGGTGTCATCTGGGGAAGCAGTCTACCCAGCTGCAACATCAACGGGCACCTGGTGTTTACTGATGAAGTAAATGCCTAACTGTACCTGTCTCGCTCAGCGGTGTTTGGGCCGTTGTGGACCTTTGGGTTCCTCAACCTCTTTCCGTGAAACCTGGACAGCCCTCCTGTGGGTTTCTAGCCTTGCCCCAGGAGGATTTGCCTGCACAAGGCTTAAGCACCTGAGTGGTGCACAGGCATCCAAGTGCTAGTTCACTGGACAGCATTAGCTGTGTTTGGCACAGCTGCCATAGGCTTTGTGTGTGTTTGTGTGTTTGTGTGTGTGTAATGAGTACTACGCTTTGTATGATTGAAGTAACTGACAGTTAAAGTACCCTCATAAGTTTGGAGCTTGTGTGTTAAATCCAAGGCACCATGCATTTTATGTATGACATTCACCATTTTTGTACTCTGTTGGGGTGCTGCAAACTTCTCAGGATTGGAAGTATGACATAGAGTACACTAACATTCCATGGTGGATAAAGAGTGACGAAGCCGGAAGCTGGCATGTCTTTGTGCAACATCCCAGCCTGAGTGACTGTGTTGTGAAGTCCAACTATTAGTTGTACTGTTTTGTGGTGTGTGTTTGTGTGCCGGTGTGCATGTGTGTGTGTGTGTGTGTGTGTGTGTGTGTGTGTGTGTGTGTGTGTGTGTGTGTGTGTGTGTGTGTGTGTGTGTGTGTGTGTGTGTGTGTGTGTGTGTGTGTGTGTGTGTGTGTGTGTGTGTGTGTGTGTGTGTGTGTGTGTGTGTGTGTGAGTAATAAATTAATAATCAGCAATAAATGATGGAGATATCAATGGTATGCATAATATATTACAAGTATGCATAATGAATTATTTCTCAATATACATTCCATACGAGCCACTGCAACCTAGGTAGCTTCATCTTGAACAAATGTTAACCAGAACCCGGGCCCTGCAGGGAATGCTTGCGGAAACTACAACCATATAGTGATTTAATGTGAGTAGGCTGAATGTAATAGTATTTAGAGATTGTGCAGGAAAGACAGGCATCCGCTTTTCCTTGTGCGTGACGAATTGTAAACACAGAATGGTAACAGCTGGGAGTCTATGGTAGCTTTGTCAATGAGTGAATAAATAAATGACAGAAATAAACACATGCTATCTCACAGGCTTTGGTGTTTTACAGCAATTCACTCAGCTAGGTGTACGCGCATGACAGACATTGTAGTGGTTACATGGTGCTCCACTATGATTCACTACACAGTGACAGTTCTGTTTGCCTGCTATCATTACAATGCATGAGTGACTATATCAATTACTGAAAGGATATATGCATCAATCAGTTCTTGCAATTAGATCATCATGATATAGCTTGCAGCAGCAACCATGCTAGTAGTAAGTAGTAACAATCATAGTTCTACTGTTTTACATGCGCATAGTTATAGAGTCGCCAAACCACTTCTCAGGCTACAAATCACCCACTCATATACAATTGGTATATATATATGTATAGCTAATTTTTCTTAAGAATTGTTCAGCATGCATTGTCAATGAGGAAACATCGTTGAAAATTTCCTACTATGATTTCTTCTGTAGTTATACTCAAGAAGTATGCTTGTGGTTGTAGTGTCATGCACACTATGGCTAATATGTATAGTCTATTGGTATGACAATTTTCACCGCAAAGCCCTCGAAGGTCTTCTGAAGAAATAATTCTGTTTTCTTGAGAACATGATAGATCCACCACAATGAGACTCACAATGTAATGCTGATATTACTAACTGCATGAATGAAACGGCAGGCTGGGTATAAGTTGGTCTTGTAGTTCTTGATTGTCTGTGAAGTAGGCATGGAAAACAATTTAGTCAGCAGACACAGGAAATTAAAATAGTAACACTCATTGATAGCACATACTTACATGAAAAGCAGGTAAATGGCTTTAGAACACACACACACACACACACACACACACACACACACACACACACACACACACACACACACACACACACACACACACACACACACACACACACACACACACACACACACACACACACACACAAACACACACACACACGCGCGTGCACACACACACACGCGCGTGCACACACACACACACACACACACACACAAACACACACACACACGCGCGTGCACACACACACACACACACACACATTCACACAAACACACACACCCACGCGCGTGCACACACACAAACACACACACCCACACAACCGCGCACATGCACACACACACACACACACACATGCATGCATGCATGCATGCATGCACAACCATGATTACAGACCACCTTGACAGATGATGTCTTAATGTTAGTATAGCAAACAGAATCAATTAACACTACTACCATTTCCACGATGTAGTACACTTGTACCTATACATGTCCTGTCGCTTAAATGTTTGATGGCAGATGGGATAAAACTATCATACTGTCTAACTGTCATACTGTTGCTGTTCCCTGGTATGCATAGATCTGGTGCTATTACACCTATATCTAGCTATTTCCTGTGGTCTCTTATAATACATCGGTTACAAAACAACTGTAGCTATACACTGGTACAGATAATGAAGGGTTGGGGGGGTTCTGGGATGTTACACACAACTGACTACACTGTTCTCTTTCTTGCGCTACCACACACCAGTCACTTTCATTAATATAAATTGTGGCCAATGTGGTAGATGGTGTTGAGGCATCTACCCAAAAAGTAGCTCATGCACATGCACACAGCACACACTCACATACATACGCACACACGCGCACACACTTAAACTGAGCTGAATACTAGCGTACCAGATACCACATGTACATCTTATTAAATGAACACAAGTTAGTTGGATGCATGATTGCAGTAACCTCTGAATGGTGATAATGATTGTATATGTGTAAATAGCCTACATATGGTTTAGCTGATAACAACTAGCTAGTAGTACACAGTATACATAATATATTATTATAGTCAATTACATGTCACAGTACATGGATGTGTTCATCTCTAGCAATCACAACTGATCTAACCATATGATTGTGAATAGAGTGTTACACTAAGTTGTAAAATATTCAGATCAATTACCACATAGATATAGCATTTAGAATGCAAGAAAATATTACTTTGTTATTTTATTGAAATAAGTTGTTAAGATACATAATATGCTAATGACAGACTATTACCTGCATGGCTGCCTATTCATAATACATGTATAGTGTTTCAGACTGGTATGATATCTCTTGTTTATTCAGAGAATCCACATCATATGCACATTCAGGTGTAGTGTGTGTGTCTCTCATGAGTTATGCAGAAACATGACTAAATTAAATTTTGTTGACTAAAAAGCACTTCCTTTAGTAGATATTAGTAACTGAACAGTTTTCCTCATTTAGACAGGGTATTCTTGAAAAGTGCCAAGAATGGTATTCTGGAAAAGCACCAACACTGAAAGTGGTGAATGTAATTAGCTATGGGTCTGTCCCTACAACATGGTGACCTTATGACGATCACAATTTCCGCAAAAACATTCCTGTTATGGCAAACTCACGGAAACCTATTGATTTGTAAAGTTACCATCATGATTGGTGCATGGGGATCACATTTGATGTTAAAAGATTTTTGTTGTTGTTAGTAACCAAATTGCATTGTCACAATGAAATCTCAATTATGTGTGAAATTATTGAGCAACTGAATAGCCTACGTAACATCATTATAGGTGTACCACCAAGATAATTGCATTTAGTTACAAGGGAATTCAGACAAGGGTATCATGCAGTGAAACCACCTAAATAGCAGCTACATACAAGATCTCAGTTTGAGTGATATGAAGAGGTGACTTAATTTGGTGTGTATACAAGTGCCAGTGCAACCCATTGTAGACTTCCTTCAATGGCAGGTCATGATCAGGTTCAATTGGTTCACACTGGTAGATAGTGTAACCACACTGCAGCACATGGTATAAGCCTTGTTGAGTAATGATCTGTATATAGTCATGGATGATCTGTTTAGGGGGATAATCAGAGGATGTTGCAAACTGAAGCACACACATGGTCATTCCATGCACAATTTACAAGCAATAGTTGAGCACGTTTACCGAATATGTGTGTACAGGTGTGCAGTATAGTCACCATTATGTGCACATATGCAACTCTGATGATTTTGGGGATTTACTCAGAAAAAGTGTAGAAACATTTAGTCAATGTTTGGCCAATACATTTCTACTCCAGAACACAGTATGGTTTCTATTGTACCTGTGTGCACGCTTTGTTGTATGTTCCATACATTTCATTAGCCTGTCTGAACTGGCCATGGTACAAAGAATAATACCTATATAATAAATTATCTATGATTGTTTAGAGCTGACATCCAACCACAAATAACAACAACCATATCTCAGCTACATTACAGTAGAGTGGCTACTACTGATCTATGTAGTGGAGATATTTATCAAACAGGAACTGCATCAGTCAGTATACATCCTGTGTTTGTTTGCTAGCAGATTCATATGCTCATGTGCACATAAACAACCACAGCCGGCAAAGAAACTGTGTTTTATTCAGGCATGGAATTCTGCTACACATAAGACCCATTTACAAACTCATAACAAAGTCAAAACAGAGCGACACAGGTTTAATAGCTCCATAGCATGATCGCCATGGGAGCAGTTCCATAAATGGAAAGCTCGTGTAACCGTGGGTTGTGTAAATAATTTTACAGATGCAATAGTATAGGTGCTGTAGAAGCTGTAAAGGAATTCAATTGCCCTATTTTTTTATTGGCTCATTGACCAGCCAGCTATTATAGGTGTATGTGCCACTCCTGACACTACTAGCTGCTGTTGTTGCTTGTTACTTTTGTGCATGAAAATTTGGTCTTCGTAAAATCATCAGCTACATCATCATTTAACAACATAGGTGTTAAACTATAAGATCAGTAGCTGTTGTACTTTTATACTGTGAGATTGTTGCATACCAATTGCAACTATAAATGCAAACAATTATGATAACCTGCCAGACTTGGATTTCAATGGTTTTTGTCCGTGGGCTGCATCAACTGGCTTCGTGGTGGTTTTGGCTGAAGCCAACTTTGGTTAAGCCGTACGGCTATAATATAGTATCCTATAAAAAACGAAATAGTCCGCGGAAAACGTCACACATCCGGTCAGATTCGCACTTGTTGCGCTCTTTTCTTCAGAATTGTTGCGGCGCGCCTTTCTGCAGTATTTGTACCCTGTTTGCGCTAAGACATGATAGTTGACAGTAATTTCAATTTCTCTACGCATCAGTTACTTCGTTGGTTTTAGGAGAAACCCACTACAAGGTTGGTGAGTTTGATTTATTTTGTCATGCTTGTTTGCCATCACTAGGTCATTCTATAGCTGGTTAGCTGCATTACTTGTAGCTTTGTATAAAGGTTGCTAAAAATGTTTATCGAAATTATATCGTTGATTTTTGCAGAAATGGATGTGCAAGACGATAATACTTATTTGTCAGATGTTGGTAACTTTCTCCGAGAGACGCAGACGCGAGGAAGCGAAACATGCTCAATTCCAACATTTCAGGAGGTATGCACGCATGCGTACCCTTACACGTGCAGCAAGTTACTATACCTATTTCACGCTATTAGCTGAGATACGAGTTTCCTCTGCCATCACCACCAGATTCTGAAGAGGAGTCGTTTGAAGATGGTAAGTGTTGTATATACACACACATTGATTCACTACACTGTTAGTTACAACTGATGCAGAGATCACATGAGCTCGAATATCAAATGCACACAGATATTATAGTTTATTTTTGCACAGACATTTCACTGTGGTCAAAAGAGAAAGTTGCTAAATGGATCGAAAGTATTGTACAAGAAGTGGCTTTGTCTCGGTATCCATCACAGCAGACAATCAACTTGTTTGTCATGGATGGAAAGTCTCTTCTTTACCTCTCAGCGGAGGATCTTTTCCAAAGGGACCCAGAGCTTGGTCCAATCATCTCTGAAAAATTAATGGACTTGCAAAAACGTGAGTGTGTTTACTTCCTTATTTGTCAAGGACCTTAATGTAATAATATATAACACTTTGTGGGTTTCCTTAATGATTTCTCTTTCCTCATTCCTGTGTGTTATATGGTTTCTTCTTACTATAAAGGTGTTGAATCTTACCTGGACTACAACAGTTGGCTCAAACAAGACAAAATAATGTGGTCGAATACATCTCTAACTCCAAGTAGCAGTCCTTGTGATTCTTCCGACAGTGAAGGTATGCAGACACAATAGTAAGACTTGGATAGAATTTATGTTATACAATTGTTGCAGTTGAATATCCACCTACCAATTATCGTGACCATCCTCCATATGTACCAGTTGCTCCAACAAGTTTTCCTCATATCTTTACTGAAACTCCTCCATGGTTTCCATACGTCAGTCTGCCCCCACCGTACAATGGTGCTCTCGACTCTCGGCCTGGAGGATTTAATTTGGGAACATGTAATCCGGTAGAAGATGTTGAAATAGCTATCAAGAAAGAGCCAAATTTCCCAGCATCACCTACATTCTATGATGGGACATATTGTGATCCATTTACTTGCAGCACATATTCTCCAATCTACAAATTGCAGCGCACATCATTACCTCCTCCATCCCATGGTAAGTCAGTAGCAACTATCATTATGCATGTTAGGTTAAGTATATATTCTCTATTCAATGTAGTTCCTCCAGTACAAAGTAATGGGTGTAAAAGAAATTGTGTGAACGTTGATCCCAAAGGAATTGAAGGTAAATAATAAACTACTAGCTATAACAATCATGTGTGTTAACTTGTTTCACATTTATAGGTATTCCAAAAACAGCTCAGTTGTATGAATTTATCCTAAAGGTTCTGAATAACCCAATCAATCAACACATTCTATCATGGAAGGATAAGAGCAAGGGTATTTTCTACATCAACGATACTAAGGCATTTGCCAGACTCTGGGGACTGCATCGTAACAGTGAATCAATGTCATATGAGAAACTGAGTAGAGCAATGCGCTACTACTACCGTCGTAACATTTTGGAACAAATCAAAGGAAGAAGATTATATAAGTTCACAGCTAAAATGAACAAGCAAATCATGGATGAATGAATTTATACTGTATAGCTAGTTGTTGTATTGTACAGTTTATCACATTATTTTTATATATCGCAAATTTTTTTTAACAATTGTAACTATAGTCACACTTACAACAGTATTTGTACAGCCAGTATATTTGCCAATTGTGTTCTGTGATTTTGACAAAATGTTAATAAAATGTAATTGTAAAGTACGACTGAGTGAAAAGCTTGTTACTCTAATAGAACACACACTGACGGGTCTAGCTGCACTCTTTAAAGACTAAACATGTGTTGCTATAGCACCATACCTCTCTACAGCTTATGAGCTGGCTGATGCATAAGTTTTCTGTCTCATGTTTAAGACATGCACTGTCAGGACTTGCTTGAGATCATTTTGCCATCATGTCTTATCTGTATAGTAACTGAACACATAACTGTGTCTACAGTACTTGATTTATCATGAAGCCAAATTTAGTACAATTACAAGGTTTGCAATTGTATGTTGTTGCTTCCACCAGACATCACTACAAAGCTGAGGACACTGAATACCTATATAATTAAGTCAAGAGTTCAAAATAAAAGGAAGAAAACTGGAGTACATGCAGAGCAAACATACTGAGTAAGGTAGAATATCTGTACAAAGGTTTCCTATACTCCCATTCAACACCTATCAACAGTTCTCTATCACCAGAGAAGCTATGTCAATTTGATCAAAAGTTAGTGGACTATATATTGGCAGTTTGACACACTCTTTTAAAATTTAATGACTTCTAAAGTAAACCATGCAACATTAATGTTAGGGGTGTAATGTGAAACTGACACTTAGTAAGCATGAAGTAAAATATTTGTTTCAAGGATGCACTTCACTGAAGTTTTTGTCATAACCACCGGTTCATTCCTCCCCTACATGGACACATAGATTCAAATTACCCACAACTAGATCACTTGATATCGGGATTTTTGACTTTAAATCTCACTCATTACAAATCTTTTTGCCAAAAACTTCTTGCAAATCCCTAATGCTAAAGGTACGATATCACTATCTGCCAAAACAATAAATTTCATAACTTTCCTTCACAGTACTCTTCACTATTGATGACAAAATTAATTTAAAAAATTCATTCTCCATCACTTTCTTTTTTATTTTCCAAAACCCCCTTTGTACTAAGATGATTCCTTTTTTTAATATTCTAAGACTCCTTCATCCCAAATAACTCCCAACTTTACAATGTCTCGCTTCTATCCAAAATATTAATTGCAAAAACTTATATCACATATTTGTAAAATTTAATTTTGCTTAATTTTAGATTATTGTTTATCTCTAGTCTCCATCTGTTGTTCTTTAATGAAACCTGAATACAAAAATTGATACAAATGGGTCTAAACATGACAGTTTAATATGTAGTGAATTTCTTAGTGATGTGCATGCATGGCCTTTCTTACAACTACTATGCAGTCTGCTATAGTTTCAAAATAAAGCAAGCAGAAAAATCTTTGGGAGAGATTGTAATTGTATACTCATCTTAGACAGAGATTTTAAAAGCAAAAAGGAGGTTGCTGGCATGCATATGACCAGGAGTGTATAAGTGCCAAAGATGCTTATAAGCTTCTGATATGACCTAGGAGCTGTTGGAATGTGAAGTAGTTTTGTGTTAATGCTTTAAAGCATCAATAAATCTTAAGATATACTGTCACATTTACTGCATGAATTATATAGATGTGATTTTGAACATCTTTTTCTATTGGATATCATCGTACTTGAATGCTGACTCATGTTATAGTTATATAAATGAAATTCACAACTGGTGCATGGCTTATGTATGGTTTTCAGACTTCTTGAATGAACCAAAAGTATCTTGATCATCATGACAAACCATTACCAACTGTCCAGATTATTCGGGTACCTTCATTTTCTGATTAACTGGTTCCACTATAGCAGAATTACATGTGTATAGCTCACATGACCAAGAATGCAACTGTGTTTTAGTCTATAGATGCATTCAGCCACCAATGCTACATGTTGATGGGGCAAGTGATGTGTGCAGGGATGAGAAGCTAAAAAACAATAATAATTCTAATGTTTTTTTTTATTGCCAAAGAGTTTTGCTTGTAGCTAAACACTAACAAGCCAAACCTGCATGGGCTAGATCCTACTAATCAAAGCCTAAACTATACACAGTAAAAACAAAGTAGTGAACGTCACTACTAATTAGTAGTGAAACCTCTGCCACAATACTCACTATTTTTGTGTAGTGACGTTCACTACTTTTTTGTAGTGAACGTCACTACAAAAAAGTAGTGAACGTCACTACCAACTGTAGTGAACGTCACTACTAACTGTAGTGAACGTCACTACTTGCAGTGCCATTAGTAGTGAACTTCACTACTGTTTTACAGTGAACGTCACTACTTATTTGCGGTGATTTCACTACATCGCATTTGCATCCAGTTTATGCATTCATGCACCATAGAATTCCATTAAAAACAATACTGCATACAAGTAAAAATACATGTATACAAAATGTCAGTTTTTTTGTATAGGTGCATACATGTTAGTCCAGAAATTTCTTGTGAGAAGATTCTGCAGCAGCAAAGATGCATCAGATACTGTGCAGTGTATATTGCAAGTTTTCTCATTGAACTGCAAGATATAACAATATAATACAAACTATGGTAGCTAAATAAATCTTACCAGCATAGCTACAATAGAGCAGATGTACATGATTTATGCTGTGATAAAATAATTGTTGATACGTAATATGAGATAAACATATATATGCACTTACCAACTATTGCACAACTGTGCGTAAGGGATGGGTGCATGGTATAACCATCTGATATGTTAGATCAGTTCCTATTAGTAACCACAGTATAGTGGTAGCAAATTGTTTCATTTGCTAGTCTTGCAGTATTCGCTATATCAAGAAACAAAGATCGTAAACGATCTCCAATGTAATAAGCCAAAGTATTTACCTGTTTAAAACTGCTACCAATGGAAAGTCAGTATTACCTAAACTGCCAAACAACATTTTAACTGCAGAATGGTTGTTTAAAGCTACAAACCTTAAACACTTGCAGACACACAGCAGTACCCCACAGGTATACACCACTGCAATGAATATCAATCGGCTACTGCATGGAGAGAGAACCATCATTATTATAAATGAGAAAACACAATAAGTAGAGTTAGCTTACAGTATGTGCGACCTCGGTCTCATGCAACCACAATCAGATTGTAGTAAAAGATCTGTGTGGGAACGGCAAGGTAAATACAAGAACAAAACTGACAAACATGCATACATACAGAAAACAAAAAAAAAGTGATTAGCTAGTAGTGGTAAAACCGTGAAGCTCAGGTATGTCAGAAAGCTAAAATACGTCAGTGTACACTGTGACAATCCAGTTTGTAAGCAACCGCCAGTCACACCATAAGTGTCAGTACTCCATCACTCAATTCAGTTACTATGTGCTATACCTTATGGTATATTAAAATGAAAGCCCCAAACTTCATCACCTCTCTGCTCTGGTACTACAGTGCCGGCGCCGGAAAATTGGCGGGCAGCCAACTTTGCAGGCTGGGGTAGTCTACGTGTGCAAAAGTGTAAAACAAATAATTACAATTTAAGACTTACTTTTCTGAATTGTTAACCACTTGCTAAATGCAACAGCTACTAGGTACGCAGTGCTAAGCTGCTTAGCCTACTCAGTTGACTCGAGAGACCGTCCACTCTGCGGCCACCTGACCGCACGTCACAATTACGAAACAGTCTCTAGTCAATAGAAAACAGAAGTAAAAGAACAATTATTAGTCTTCCACTTACACGACTTCTACAGCACGTAACTAAGTGAGCAACGATGTTACCAAGTAGATGACGTCATCAATTATATGTGGCATTATTTAGAGTTTCCTTGACATGATGCTACTCGAGGTGCTACCTCTGGTGCTACTGCTTAGTGCTATGCACTCTGTATCTGAAGATCTATAGTGTTTATCGTCTGTAATCAACCGTTCCTGATTAGTCTGTTTAAAATCGTAAGTAAACAAGCTGTAACTGTAAACACACATTTGAATTAATCGGCGTTAGCCAGCCCATAGATAGTATATTCTACGTACAATATACTGTCTATGGCCAACCTTTCATAATTACGAAGGTTTTAAGATGTTATTACCAGGGCTAATAGCACTTTACACTGAAAAATTACCGGTGCTTTGATTGATTACCAGGGCTCTAACCCTGGTCATCGCCATCCCTGGTATGGCTATAGACCCTTCGCAGGTGAGCTGCTGCCATAGCAGCATCCGCCATCTTGGAGTACAACCAGTTTTGCAAACCTGATAGCATTGCTTTTCATAAGAGTAAAACAATACCTAGGGCTGCTTCTCCTGCATTCCACAGCAAAGGTTGACCATGTAGGTTAAACGTACACTCTCCCCTATGCTATCAGCAGTGTTGGGAGTAACACGTTACATTAGTAACGCGTTACGTAATATTATTACTTTTGTGGTAACTAAGTAATATAACGAAATACGCTATAAAAAGGAGTAATATAACTCAAGTTACTTTGCTTACAAATGTAACGCGTTACCTATGTAATATAGTTACTGTAATATTACATAATACTATTACTACAAGTAACGAAGTTACTAATCTCGTTCATTGTCCTCTGAGTAATGCCTAGCCACAACGAAGTAACGAAGCCTACTGAATGAAGCTTATTCACCAGCTTCTTACTTAAAACCTAGATTTGCACGTTTTCCAACAACGCAATCATGTCACGTGATAAAGTGGTAATTTCACACGTGACAGCTTAAGGCTGTGGACACAAAGTAATATAATATGTAATATTATTATAGTTACTTTATTTTATGAGTAATATGTAACTGTAACTAAATAGTTCAGTTGCAAGTAATATGTAACTAGTTACTTTTACAAAGTAATTTGCCCAACATTGGCTATCAGGGTTGCAAATCAGGTTGTATTCCAAAATGGTGAATGTTGCTATGGCAGCAGCTCACCTGCAAAGGGTCTATATGCTACTGACATTATTTATTGATGGCCCGGGGTCAATAGTCTCTCACTATTATTATTATTATATATATATACTTGCATGGCCAGACTACTGACCTGGAAAATGAATTTATGGCATTCTTTTCTTTTCTGAACCCAATGACACATTGCGACTGTGCCAAAGTTTGTGGATGTGCAGGCATTAATTAGGATACTAGCTGCCAGTCCACTGTGCGACCTGCAACTGTGGTCAATGTCAGCCAGACCTCAGTTAATATTTATGGAAAGGTTTGTCCTCACTATTGACTGATTTCATGTACTATTTATTCATGTGCTATTTTGGACATTTTGGGACCCAGAATTTTTATCCATTTTTTGCAGGTTTTCCTCTTTCAGAGGTAAAAAATGTATTAACCATAACTGTTGAGACCAAAATTTTTGTTCTTCCCTTGTTATCTAAGAGTTCTTTAAAGGGTCAGAAATACTACTGAGATCATTTTGTGATAACTTTTTTTATGGAGCTCACTCCAAAGACATCCTAAAGAGCTCGCTGGTCTTGTAATGCCATTCCCAGAATATGAAGCCTCGACTTTGCAAGTGCTGGAAGATTTTCATTTCTGGTCAAGTTATTTTAATTCAGTTACTGTATAATGTGCCGGTGCCCATCCTGGTCCGGTTACTCTAGTATTCAAATCAGTAGCATGTTACAGAAAACAGGCTATGCCAATCAGATTATGTTGTTGGTATTCACATTTTTTTTTAAGTTACCATGCATTGATACTATAGAACTATCAAGAGTTAATAATAGCTCTTGGAATTATGTAATATGTTTTGTGAAGATGTAATGGCTGCTTGTAGTCAACAATAGGGTGTTCTTTAAAAGAACAAAAGATGGAGGTAGAGGGCCATGTAGTTGGAGCTAATGTACTCGTGATGCCTAATCAATATAAAAACTATTTTTTTGGTTGTGCTTTTTGGTTGAGTTTGTTTAACCTATAACTATGCTTACTTCGTATGGTTGTTAAACATGCCATTCTTGCTGCCATTGTGATCTCATTGTTTAATTATCTTCCATAGTTGCAACTCTGTAATGCTATAGTGAGAGTGACCAGACCCTTCCTCTTTTTGTGAAGGAGTGGGTGCTGCCGGGGTAGTACTCTTTCTAGTAGGGTATGGGTGGAATCCTTACATTGTGCGGCCCCCAGAAGTAAATTCTGAAGTCATTCTGTTTAAACAATTACTATATTCTCCATATGCTGCTGATGGGACCAATGTAAAAGGGGAACCAAACATCTATTCATCGCTTGACTACGGAGACCAGCCATTGTTCTTGTAGTATTGGTATGCTCTATTAGAGTATCTTGCACCTTCATTGTTTACTGTGAGACTGTCAACCATAGTCATATCACTAGGGTGCTTTTCAAGAGAGAATTTATAGAGAGCCATTTGGAGCATTTTGGCTTCTTGGAATGGAACCAAAGCAATGGCGGATTTAGCATGGGGAATTTCCAGAATGAAGTTCCATGGAACCCTTTGAACTCCCTGGATCTGCCCCTGTTTTTATACTTGACCAGCCGTATTTCCAGTCTGTATTGTATCACTTCCAGTAAATGCAAGTGCTGAGCAAATATTTAACATTTCAATACTGCAAGAAACAGGATGATGCTAAACCTGTTATATGCCATCGGCTTTTATTCAATTCAATTCCATGATCACTTCTGTATGATAGCGATAACCATTCACAAATAATTGAATTATGCATATAATATGTGATTGCCTGCTGCCATGAATACTCTCACCACCAACCCTACATGAAACACTGCCAAATGATAGTGTCACTGAGACATGTACCAGCTTTCTCAGAAGCTTTAAGGGTAAACTTGGAGGTATCAAGAGTTACTTAATACTGTAGCTAATGGATCTCTAGTAATCAGATATAGCAGAGTCGATTATCCACAGTTATAATAGTGAGCGAAAACCAGCTGTTTTTGTATGGTTCTATTTTGTAGTAAAAAAGTATTGAGTATAAAAATATGCATGCTACATAAAAAATTATGCATGTTTTAGTTTTTATGTACTGAAACAAAGCACGAATCAATAAAACCTATATAAACCATCAGATTTGCCTTTTCATGGGGAGTAAGACAATCTTTATTTCATGTATATACATCAGAAGCCATGTGAGTTATGGGTGATGCGGTAAAAATTAAGTTTACCATGGTCACTTCATTGTTGGAATGGTCTTCTTCTTTGTCCACTCCTTTTGTTACTATAGATAACGGAGAAGCAATAAAATAGAATCCAAGGAATGGGCGAAAATAACCGGTCTTTGCTCAGCCAATCACATACGCAAAGTCACAAAATATGTGCAATTATTTCATTATATCTTTTCAGTTTAAAGTATTGTTTTCTATTGCAGATCTGTAATGGCCACTGCGTGATGAAAGATAAAAAAGAAGTTGGAACTTGGAAAGAAGCTGGCAAAGGATGTGTCTTCAGGGTGGCTACGTTGCATTTAACCAGATGTTCAGCATTATTATCTTAGATGTTAAGGTACTATGATTTTAGACTATATGTGGTTTATTTACGTAGTATATACTATGTAGCGTAAAATCCTGTATATTCCTTAAAATACGTTAGTGTGAAGTTTACAGTTTTTTAAGTCAGGCTAGAAGGGGATTTGTATGGTCGTGTGACATAATGAGCTAGTTTGAGTGGATTCTAGAAAGACTGTCTGAGTGAATTTCCTTAGCGAGTAATTTTTTCATCCCTAATAAATACAGAACAAGGCACATTTCACAAATGTCTATGTTTCCAGATACATGTACATGATATATTGTTTTTCGTTTACAGACTCGTTCTGCCCAATTCTGGATGAAAGATGCAGAAGCTGGTCAAAGATGTGTTTTTGTTACGTATGTACATTATACGTATATTTCCATTGTTAAACTTAACAGTACGTATAGTTGATGTTATATAATATTTTACATTTACCATTTTGATTACACGAATGTGAAAGTTTAGTGGTTTCATAAATGCAGGTATTTATAGCATTTACATACTAAAATTTATGAGTACAGTTTGACATCAGATTTGCCTAGTTTCCCCATGTCCAGAAAAGTAGTCAAAACTTTTTTTACTTGGCTTACTACAGCCTAGTAGAATGTCTGCAAAGACTTCATTGACGTTCCTGCAGAAGTACATATTGAACCTAATCAATGAATGAAAGTCCTTTGTGAAGTAAATCCTAGCTCCTTAGCATTGACAGCAGCATCCCATACCATATCCCCTGCAAATTTCTAAAGGTTGTCATGTGATCTTTCATGTGCAAACTCATAGTATCTTCTTATAAGCATCCTTTTCACATCAATAAATGGCTTCAGGTGGGAATCTTAATCTTCAAATCAGAAATTTATCAAATGTACTGTATAGTCCCTACCAATAGAAAATCTGAGGCTACAATACATGACTGCTGTTTTCCAGTGTTATCACATACACACACACACACCCACACTCACATATGTACAATCGGATATTTTGTTTGGTTTTGCTACATTTACCCTATACTACTGTGAATACACAGCAAGTTTACATAGTTGTGGTGAAATATGCAGATGATACTTCTAGTGGACACTTTGTGACCATACTGTTATAAAAAGGTTGTCATTTTTCAGAGGTAACATTTTATTTAAAGAAGTCTATCAACCTGCAATTTTGGTTTATAGTCTGTTATGATACCTCAGAAACTGTCCTTTATATACCAATGTTAAATGTTACTGACAGTAACAGTGTTCTTGACAGTAACAGTGTTCTTGACATGCTGTTATATTGATGTGTAGTAAAAATTTATAATGTAGTGAAGGTCACTACTTTTTGTAGTGACCGTCACTACATTATGATTTCACTACAATGTAGTGAATTAAAATGTAGTGAAGGTCACTACTTTTTGTAGTGAACGTCACTGCAGTATGATTTCACTACAACGTAGTGAATTAAAATGTAGTGAACGTCACTACTTTTTGTAGTGAACGTCACTACATTATGATTTCACTACAACGTAGTGAATTAAAATGTAGTGAACGTCACTACATTGGTAGTGACCTTCACTACTTTGATAATTCACTACGTTGTAGTGAATCTAAAAGTAGTGAACGTCACTACATAAAGTAGTGACGTTCACTACTTTGTTTTTACTGTGTATAGAAACTGGAGCAGCCTGAAGTGACAACAGCTGAAAGCCTGGCTACACCAACTGCAAAAATTACTGTATGGCCTAAATATTTTGAGGGGGGAAAATTTTTCGAGGTTGAGCAATGTTGCTAAAAATAAACACTCACAAAATGTATTATACTATATGGAGGTCTAAATATTTCACGGATAAAATTTTTGCTGGTGACCCCCAAAACTGCGAAATCAGTGAAAATTTTCACCCTCGAAATATTTAGGCTATATGGTAGCTTTAAATTGATGGGTAATAATTAATAAACCTATCAATCACATTGATTGATAATTGTCAGTGTATTGCATGTTCCTAATTTGAGTCACGACCAATAATAAGTTTGTAATGATGGAGGTTGACATGGGAGCTGCCATTTTTTTTGTCACAGCTGATGTAGCGTGGATTTGTCAACATTTCCTTCTGTCAAAATTTCCTGTTGTATGGCAGTATGTCAAGTCAATCATACAACTACCAGTTCTATTATAGAAAGCATGCAAAAGTACAACATGTATACATATAGTTAAAGAGATGCCAGTAGGTGAACTGGTTGTTATGGTCTAGTATAATGTAGTTATGTGGGACACAAATTATATGTGGAATGGGCTGTGTCTCATGGGTAGATATTGGCTGCATTATCAATTGCTAGTATAAAGGCAGTTTATACCAACAAGGTTGAGGATATCTAGTGGACAGATGAAACCTTTCCAAGTATGTACAATCTATATACGGAAGATGCAAACTCTAAACTTTGTAGACCAAAAGCTGTTCCTTTGCTATTACTGGGTCAGTGGGAACACCTATAGCACCTAAGCAACATGGTAGTCTGTGGGGTCTTCAAGAGAGACAAGCAAGTTAATAGTAATAAACACAAACCAGGCACCATTTAAGTACTGGTGAAGTTCATACCTCCTCGGAAGACACAAGCATGCTCCAGAGCCAAGAAATGTCTTAAACCTCTATCACAAGATTGTACCTAATTTGGAATTTGGTTTCGGTAATTTAGCAATGATGAGCACAGGCACCATTGTTGCTCATTTTGACTCACCCTTGCATGAAAATAATCTATGGAGATCTTTTAGAGATGTTCTTTGGTGTAGACTGTCACATATCATTAAGATCAACATTCTACGTTTATTAGTCACTGACAACAACCATATTGGGACCAATCTACCAAATAAGGGTATCCTATTCTTGCTGCCAGTTATTGTGTTTGTACCATTGGATAAATTCGATCAAGCACAGTACAATTCATGCATGCTGTATAGAACAATATAAATTGAATATATACAACATTAGCTATCTGGAGAATACAATTAGTCTGTTCATATACTACTACAATACAATCCATTTGTCATACAATAGTGTTTAGCAATGGAAGGGCAGATGATCTGGGAGGAGGTGGTAGTTCCAAGGAACTCCGGAGAGGGCTTGACTACTTGTTGGCTGAATCATTTGATATTATTTTTGAAGTCAAGATCAGTTGATCATTAAAGAGAACAGTAATTTTTTTGGTCCACTCAAATTACTTGCCAGCCATCCAAAACTGGTTCTCAAGCACCTTTAATAATTTTCACATAATACTTTCAGCTCTCATAACTATTGTAACTGCTTGGTTAACTGAGACTTCATATCAGTGTCAAACAATGGACAGGATCACACCAAGAATTTATAATATAGTAGTGGGCCCACTACTATATTATGAACTCTTGATCACACTTACTCATAGCTAGCTAGCTAGACTAAAGGCTGTACTCGGCCAGTCAGGGTGGTGGAACCTCCTTCTCAAACGTCTGGCATCCACCTCTACAATGGATGCAATAAATTGTGAATCATACATGTAGACACTGAATGCAAACCTTAATCATATCCAATTATAGCAATATAATTTTATCTATATCATTTAGTAGTGCTGTCTACAAGTGCATTTGCCCAAATACCAAAACCATGCACTGCACACACATCACACTCGTACTACATGTATTTATGTATAGATAAAGCACCACTTTGGTTTATAGAAAGTACAGCGGTTTTTTTTGTGATCTTGCTGTTTTGAAATACGCATGCGTGAATTTAAACCAGCTGTATAAGCTGTTTAAAAACTGTGACGTATTTCTGGTGAGCTTTTTAATAATGCACAGTTGTATTATCACAATTCTACAACAATAATCTTCAGCCCTGATTGGTTTGAATTCAATTGTGACAGTTTAAAAGTACACACAAGCATATTAAAAACAGAAAGATTACAAAAAACTGCTGTAATAATGCACGCATGAGACTAGTGTTAATAATTCGAGAAGAGATACACAGTAAGAATACAAGTCATACAATATTTATGGGACTGTGACAGTAGCCATAAAGGTTGTACTGCTGATGCTTGTATGCATTAAAATGTCTGCACATATAGTACTAATGACCTGGGACTGGGCTCGGTGACCCTACTGATAACATGACATACAGTTTAATACAATTATATACTGTGCATTATTTTTAGTTCTAGTCAGACTCAACCTCAACAAGCTAGTATATAAGTTTGTAAACATGTGACACCACACACAACCCAACTTTATAAAAAAGGTGTTCTAGTAATAACATCATGCAAGTGAGAGTAATTATGATTTAGGGGATATAATTATGTCACTTACAATGATATTCACGCCATGCTAATACGAAGTAATTTATTAGCTTACATTCTTATGGATCATATATTTGGAGATGTTGGGTATTTGTTAAATGATTATTTAGCATTTTGGAAGAAAGGGTTCTCTCCATTTAAACACCTAGATGAGGTTTATGTATACTCCACTTTGTATCGTGTGATATGTTATATGTAGTATTCTGCTGCGAGGGTGATATTTTTGTTATTACATGAGTGTGAAGCAAAACTGAGGACAAGCGTAATAACAATGATATCATCGGACTATTTTATATGGGAATGCACAACAGTTTTTGGATATTGCCTGCTTTGTAGTAATTTCTAATTCCTGTCTGAATTTAGCTTTGTGGCTACTAGATAGACACTATAATATTATACAGGCTATAAACTGTTGCGATGGATGTTTTTACAAAGCAGCAGTTTCCAGAAGTATGATTTTCCTTTGTCTGGGGTTGGTGGAGTGGCATCATGTGGCATGTAAGGGCTAAAAAGTGGTGAGGATTGCTCTCAAGGTAAAATGATGGAGCCAGAAGTTATTGGAACAAGTTGGCTCTTCACCATACTGATTGGTAGAGCAAGTGAAAAAATTAACACAGACTGTTTCTTGACATTTGTTTAACTTATCGTAGCAATATAACCATTTTGTCATAAGATTTAGCAGGCGTGAGTGCTGTACTGGTGTTTAACATTTCTGCATTTGGCTTCTTGCTCCATTGCTAAATAATACCATTCAAGGTTGATATTATGTCACAAACTAGTCACCACAGGGTGATAAGTTAGTTATCACTAACTTATTGCACAGTAGTAGAGCCGCTCTGTTTGGTTGTATGGTAGTTATCTGTTATGACACTAGATTTATTGACATTATATTTCATTCTGCTTGATGCAATCATAGATAATACAGTACAAGTAGGGATTCGCAACAGTGACGTCACTACGGACAATCATTGTTATGGGTAGGGTGGCGATATCTCACCAACTATACTTTGTTTCTTCTTGAATTTACCTTGACAGTTTCCTATTCACTATTAGATTAAGTGAGTGTTATCAAATCACGGCGGTTTGCAGCCAGTTTGTCTCGGAGCTTCTTCGCTGTGGTTGCTCAGGCGTGGCACCAATAATTTTGTGGCACTATTACTAAGAATTGTGACAAGGTATGAGAATATTTTAAGCATCAACTAAGTCCCCAATGACTGAAGATTTGTATGAAGGTTATATTTTGCAAAGCGATGCTGATTCTGAGCCCGTAACCAAGACCCATCAAACCCGTAACGAGGATTGTCCGTACATAAAACTATTAGTTCCTACGGAAATGACGTCACTGTTGCGAATCCCTGTACTATATTATCTCTGATGCAATCCATGCCTGGATCCTCTGTAGGCCAGAGTAGTCTTGTACCAAGACTGCTTTATCTCTTTTGCGTTTGGGTGGGGGAAAAGGGTCCAGTGTAACTCCAATAGCTATTCGTTTTGAATCCCCAGATTCTGGGGATTGTTTAAAGGGCTGCAAACAAGCCACTACTAATGAACCAAAAGTGATATCTTTGTACAAGATTGTTAATAATTTAGCAGAAATCAACACAATGACATTCTCTTTCCCTGACCACCTATTCATAATACAAGAGGTGAGATTTTTACCACCTCCCATCAGAATCAACTCCTACCACTACTCCTTTTTCCCTTCAACAATTTGACAATGGAACAATCTTATGGAAACTTCCAGAATGTGTAATTAATGCATCGAGTATATAGGATCTTTACTATGTAATTTATAAGTACAGTAAGCTTTTATACTCCATTTTGAGGTCTTCACAGTAATAACAAAGTTAAACTAATGCTTTCGCTGCAAACAAGCTGCGAAAAAGTAAAAATAATGTTTTCCCCCCTACCCAAATACAAACGGAAAAAAAGTGGTCTGGGTACAAGACTAAGGTCAGAGCACAATCTTGGGATCCTTATATATTTTACAGCCACTCTGAGTATAGTGTGGAATTGTCTAGTGAAAGCTAAACTCAGGTAAACTGCTATAAATATAGGTAGCTACAAACAGTACCATAAAAATTTATGAATTTGAGCACAATACAAAAATTAAGCAGCACAATAATTTCTTGCTTTCCCTTTAAGGTATAGTTCCCCCCTTAGGCCACTATTCGGTGATTATTAGTTTCTCATCCAGCCTTTCTAATTATTATGATGCGGGCGGGAGGGTATTACCATTATGCCATTATTTTATAATATTAACACACTGATGTACAGACCTTGTCCAAATTGTCTTTCTTTCTTACTACAAACATTTCCTTCACCAGCTGATTCTACTTTTCGTGATCACCAACTGTTTTTTGACAGTCAATTGAAAGCCCTGCTTTGATGAAGTCGATAGAGCACGATTGCAACTGGCACTGCAGCAATTTGCTAAGGAAACAACAGTTCTCCTGGCGATATATAGCGCATTGTAGTGTTCATCAACAACATGTCATAACAGTTTGGTATCACGTGTTCTTCTTAGCATGCACAGAGTAAATAATGGCTTACCATGCGGTAGGCTAAGAAGGATGCGGGCGGTGGATGAGAAACTAATAATCACCAAATAGGGGCCTTAGGTATAGTAACTTCTTGTTTGTCTGACTGTTTTTTTCCTAGGTGGGAAACCACCCCAACACAATGTGGTCTGGGCAAGACCTGCAAGAGACTATCTAAATAGTACTCAACATAGGCTCTTGTGAATGTGGCTGCTAAGTACTGGCCTAAAACATTAACAGACAGTAGATTACTCAATAGTTTAGAGCAGATCGCATGCCCTCTATGTATTATATCCCACTAGGGACCTGTGAGAAGGCTAGGCCTGTAAATACAGGGTTACTCAATAGCCAGGCGCTTATTGAAGTACTGCGCTTACAATTAGACTGGTAACTATATATACAAAGTTTATAGTTTAAGCTAAACACGAGTACTATGAATTACTCACATATAATAGCTGTCCAGCAACACACGAACTTCCCAGCGCCTCCATTTGTTGCGTAAGCGCATCTACAGAATTAATACTGTATCATTCACGTCATTCAAATCACGTGAAAGTCATAGATTTGAAATTTGAATTGAACAGCGCGAAAGTTGATCGAAAGCCGAAGACAGAAATGGCTACTCCAGAAAAGCAGACCAAGTCAGAAGAAACGTTTACAAACATGGATCCGCCAAAGGCTACTCCAAAGAATGCTGTCACAGTGTCAAGGACAGCCGGCCCAACTCCACAGAACAAAGACCGCTGGAGGGGACCAGCGTAAGTAAAATGACGTTTTGGTTGCTCAGGCTATTGTACTTGGTTTACAGACACTTCATGAGTCCTACAGACGCACTAGTGTCACCCTGCACACAAAAGTTAATGAACAAAAGAAGCGAACAGGGCAAGCCAATGTAAGCGCTAATTGCTGTTAACTATCACAGTCTTTGATTTACTTGACACAGGAAGCCGAGAGGAAAGATGATTCAGAGCATTTCAAAGCCGTCAAAATCCAAACTTGAAGTATCGAATAAGGAGAACCAAGAACGTGAAGTGAAGAAAGAAACGGACAAGCCGTCCTCTGTTAAAGTATAGTTAGCCATTAATCGCTTCCTTGTAAATGTAATGGCCCCTCAAGTAACCTTTTCTACTGAACAATTTAACTACTTCACGTTTGAATGCACTAAATAAGAATATGTATTTAACTATAATTACATCGAATTAAAATTACAACGAAAATTTGTGTAAATTTTAAATAAGTTATGTACTTCTAGGCTACTAAAATAGATGGAGCACTTCTCTTGCGTTGCATGACATCCTTTGCTAATGCTTCAACCATATCATCAACTGATGGCTGGTGCCCCAAAATCTTAGCAACCATCTCCCATGGATCTCTGCTCCCGCCATATTGCAATAGCTCTCTCCTATACTTCTCTCCCATTTCTCTAGAGAAAGGATTCTCTTTAAAGCATGTCTCCCAAATCATGGCAGCGATGGCTCGTGACCATAGGTAAGAGTAATATCTAGCTCCATAGCCATGAAGGTGGTGGAAACGAAGGTACCAGGCTGTTTGTTCAATGTATTGCATAGGCATATACTTATTGTAGATATTACGGAATGTTGTTTGGGTTGATTCGTTGGGAGCACTCAAGTGGGCCATCTGGTCATAAAGAGCATAGAAGACTTGAGTTTGGGTCTCGAGGGCAGGAAACAGCGATGCTGACAGTTTAATGTTCCTCATGACTTCATTGGGTAAGGAACGACCAGTCTTATGATGCACTCCAACTCTCTCTAACACCCGGGTGTCCTTGAGAAAGTACTCATTCATTAGTATTGATGGTACTTCGGCAAAGTCGGTTGAACAACGTGTACCAGACACTGTTTGGTATTTGGTGCGGCCAAATATTGTGTGCATGGCATGCCCCATTTCATGGAAGAGATTGTCAACAGCTTCAAAAGGTAGTAGGACGGGTGCATCATTACGCTCTGGTTTGGGGAAATCAAAACACAGTGTTATGATGGGCAGCTCTGACTCCCCACTGCTAGTCTCTCGGCCAACCTGAATGGTGAAATGACAATTGTAAACTCCCTTTGTCGATCTTGGAAAGAAATCAAAATAAATTGTCCCCAGAAGCTGACTATTTTCATCCACCACAACATATTTTTCTATATCGTCATGCCACAATTCTCCATCCTTCACAGATCCTTTCAATAATTTCACACCAAACAAAGCATTTAGGAGCTCACCAAGTCTTTCCATGCAACCATCAAGCTCAAAATACTGGCTCACCTCAGTCTGTTTCACCATTGAAAGCTGCTCTCTGTAAGTCTTCTCAAGGAAAGCCAAGTCCCATGGGTGGATTGTCTTTGGATCAATCTGGTTAGGAACAGATGCTTTCAACTCTAACATTTTACCAATCTCACTCTTAGCAATAGGGTAAACCTTTTCAGACAGCTTTTCAAGAAAATTTTCAACTGTTCCTGGCTTCTTTGCCATCATAGTGGCAAGCGAACGATGGGCATGAGACTTGTACCCTATTGTATCAGCCAGCTCCTGTCTTGTGTTAAGAAGGCTTACAAGCACATCATTAATGGATGGATTGTAGCCATAGTAAGCGAGGTAGCTCATAGCTCGCAGCTCAGAATCTTCTGAATAAGTTACTGGATGAGTCACAAATACCAAATTGGAATCTGACTTAAAATTGTTCTTTAAAATTGTAGGACACCTTTCCTTCAATAGTCTTGTTGGCAAAAAGCTGTTATAGACCAGTGATTGTCCATAGGCCAATGCTTGGCCATGTAACTGCACACATTTGGCTCTGGTATCATCATCCAAGTGTATTCCACTGACTTTAAAGTCCTCCATGAATTGTGCTGCAGCTTGCTTTGCTTCATCGTCCAAGTTGGCATATCCCTCATGTTCCATGAATGCTTTTAGTGACCCATACAGGGCCGGATTGGTATTAAGCTGCTCCACGTAATTGTTGATAGATGTGTTGGCGGAGTGTGCAGAGTTCGTATACTCATCATCTGGGTGTACTTGCCTGATGCATTCTGACACATCAGCTACCTTGCAGAGGACGGTAGACAATTCATCGAAGTCTTTTAATATCTCTATAGAATCCGATGGATGTGTTATAATTCGATCTACAATTGTAGCGCCCTTTTTAAGCGCGTCCTTGGTAAGAACAGTGAAACCTTCTTTCTTCTCCAATTCAGGAATATCATAGAGTCCATTTGCAGATAAATAACGCGAAGTAGTCAGACTCCGGATGATTGGACGGCTGATTAACGCTCGACGAGCCAAAGACCTGGCTGTGAATCTTAACATTGCGACCGCACGTGGAACATGGACCTTTTAATCACGTGATCGATTTGGTAGTTTCCATAGCAATGTATTAAAAGGAGGGCATCAGACGGAATAAAATGGTGAGGTTTTTGTGTGCCTAAAATGATGTACATTGTTGGGGGTGATTACAGCCTCCTAAAAAACTAACCAAAGCAGAAAAGGAGAAACTAAAGAAAGAAGAAGCTGAAAGGAAAGCTGCTGAAGAAGGTAAGCTGCATGCACATCAGAAAGTGGGAAAACATACCTTGGGGTAGTACATCATCGATCACACAACACTAGAACTAACTGTACAGAGTTAGGTTAATGTGACTACAGCTACAGTATGTTGCCATCACGTGGCCAGACCACTTTTCTCCCCGTTAATGAGTACATGGTCAGGAAAGCTGATCATTACTCAGAAAATTGGTCTGTAACAGACAGTCATACTCTTTGGGATCCAGAATGTTTAGCTACTTATTGCTGGTTTACTTAAAATGTATAGATATTGCCAGCCTCTTGGGACCAATCTGTTGTTATGGAGATTTTCTCTGTTGTATCCTTACTTTAGAGAGTTCGTTAAGAGAGGCTTTACTGTAACAGTTTGAAAACTTAAGAGAGGCTTATGGTTTTGAGAGGGGCTTTTCATTGAGATAGGCTTTTTGTTGAGAGAGGCTTTACTGTAACAGCTTAAAAATAAGTTGGATTAAACCTAAAACTGAGATTTGAGCCAACACACCTATGAGTGTGAGACATCACCGCTATTCTCCCATTGCCAGCTAACGCTATTTATTTTAATGGTTTTATTATAATATTATGTTTCACCCAAGCCTCAATTCCCTAATAAATCCTAGGTGATTTTCTAGATCGTATCATACTATTTAATACTCTTAATGGATTGTCAACATTAGAGGCAAGGAGACTACAGGAGGAGGAAGAAAGAAGACAAAGAGAAGAAGAGGAGAGAAGAGCACAGGAGGAAAGAGAACGTTTACAAGCTATAGAAGATGCAAGGTTTGCTAAGGAGACTGCTGCATTGGACGTGTGGCTAGTTCATCAGAAGGACTGTTTTGATGAATGGAAGGCTGAACAATGGAAAGAGATACAAGTAATCACACACACACGCACACGCACACGCACACGCACACGCACACGCACACGCACACAATATACTGTACAACGGAGTATTTTTGTAAAGAGAAACTTTTACAAAATTAATGTGCTGTGAATATCCAGTTAACCAGCTAGAAGATTTGTGAAATTTTCATCCTTTAATTTTCACAAGATTATAATCATTCGCAAAAAGTTCCTCCTCCAAAACATATACGTTGTGGTATATGGACATTACATGGCTAAAGGATTTGATGCATGTTTTTTGTTGTTGTCAAAGTTTGTATGTATAGCTGTAGACAGTTTGTATGATTGTAGACTTGAATATCATTTCAATGATTTCGAGAAATTGATACATCAGATATATGTGATAAATGTATAGTATATTTGTATAGCATGTTATTTGAAGAGTTTGTTAAGCATTCTGATATTGTTTATTTGTTCTTGAGTTGAGTTCTATATTTTGCATGTATTGCTTTTGTAATCTGTTATTATTACATTGCTTTCTTATTGTAGTGGAATAGATATTTGTCTTGTGAGAAATTGCCTAACCCTCTGAGTGAGAGTGAGCTCAACACTTACTTGCAGTGCTGGGAACAAGATGTTGATGATGTCAAAGATGTTGAGACAACATTTGCTAGCATTTCAGAGGCATTGCGGGTAGACTAGTACCATACATACATATACTGTACATTATTGTCTTCTCCTAGTTGTGTGAAGAAATACAGTGTATATTGGATGATAAACATCTTCCCTCTGTAACTGATAAGCATCGGGAACTTCTAGAGGAGGTGTGTACACTAATGCATGTAGTAGAATGCAAAACGACTTTTGTTCTTCAAGATTGTACTAGTTTGTTTGTGCATGTGTGTGTCTGTGTACATGTATGTTTGTGTATGTGTGTTATTAGATGTTGTTAACATATTTTTTGAAGTGTTATATATACTTAACATTTCTTTGTTGTCGCTGTATCCATTTGCATGTATGTAATAAAAGTATTAGCAAACTGTAATACTAACAATGTCTGTGTGTGTCTAGCTGTCATTAATGTCTGGTCATAACATATTTCAATACTCAGGTGATCACAAGGATTAGGACTATTATTAGTGCTAAGGTGGACAGAACTACAAGTTGTGTGTTGGGGGAGGGCAGTGAAAAATACCTTGACTCTGAATCAAATCTCAAACTGGAGCACAAAATATCTAATATGGCTTTCTGCATTTGGGGAAACCTGTCAAAGAATCCAAGGTGTTTTAACTTTAACTGTGTCAGTATGTGTGATATTGTCAGGTTACAGACCCAGACATTTCCACTTACACATGTAACATTTCCAAGGAATTGTGAAGTTGTATGGAAGCCACTTTATAGTGGCTGATTGAGTCTTTTGTATGTTAACTACAGTGTCTAAGTAATAGTTAGACTTCAGACCACAGGGGTCTAAGTAATTTAGTAACCGATGGCCCTGTGTCGTGGCGCCTGAGCGAAGCGAAGGCGCTACTACAGGGCCTGAGGGTTACTAAATTACTTAGACCCCTGTGGTCTGAAGTCTAAGTTATTTAGACCCTTTATGTAGTTGTTGTACCTTAACATTGTTGACAGCTGCTTGTGACAGAGAAATGTAGCGTTCATTAGTAGAAACAAGCCATTACTCCACCCGTAACAACAGTTACGGGTTTAAAATTAATTTTCAGGTGGCGATGCGTTGCCAACGCTACCAGTCCGGGTGCGCGTAATAAACATGAAAAGGGTCTAACTAAACATGAAAGGGTCTAAGTAAACATGAAAAGGGTCTAAGTAACTTAGACACTTCCAAAATTCACCACAAAAAGGGTCTAAAAATAGGGTCATGCTGTACTTAAAATAGAAAATGTAAAATTGTAGCTTCTGCATGCTCGTAACTTGTTAGACTACATAATTTGTGTTGTAAATTAAGTGAAAAGTTTGATTCAATTCACTGCAGAGAAAGAAATACATAACACACAGTTTTATCCTGTGTAGCATAGCCTGTTAATGGGACACTTAATCCATACATACATAAACTGACTGGAAAAGTCAATATAGGACTTTTGATAATTGATTGGACTAAGTTACAAAAAATCCACTTAGTGAGTGAGTGTGCGTGTGCATGTGTCAAATGTGCAGTAATAGTGTAATAATACATGTTCAGGATTACTACAGATATTCTGTGTTTGTTGACAGGTTGAAGTCATTCTCTTTCAATGAACAAGACCTTACTATTGAGATCCCAAAGCCACTGCAACTGGCAGATGTGGCAGTGCGTGTGGTGTGGCCGCCATTAACACAACAACTTGACAAAGAGACTGTCATTGATGCTGGTAGTGATGGTGACACTCCTAAACAGGAAGGTGACAATACTGATACAATGGAGAAGTCATCTACTGCAGTGGAACCAGTAGAGAATGCTGAGAGCAATGATCAACCCACTGAGGTGTGTGTGTGTGTGTTTGTGTGTGTTTGTAATGTTTTGCATGCATCCATGTGTGCATAAGTAGTCACTAAATAATCCACTACACTATGTGTGCATCCTGTGATCTCCCTCAAATATTTTAGAGGTATATTATCATACAGTACGCATTGGGGCCTCTTCAAGGATGTGTGTAGAACTGATTGACTTCCTATACCAAGATGTTGAGATAATGCTCTTTTCTGTGGAAATAGGGAACTAATAGTATAACAGCAAACCAGGTTCCACATTGTCACAATTGAAGTAGTTGGTAATGAGCAAAACATACTGAAACTAACAATGTACACACATCTGGTAGGGAAAATCTAAATCTGCAAAATTCCATCCAATCGTGATCCCTCCAATTTACATATAGTTATGGTAGTGGTGAAGTTCCTCTAGACCATTTGGTGTGTTTGGATACACATGTGTATGCAAATTAGTTAGGTTTCATCCAGTATTAATGCATTTACACTTTTTTTTGTGCCATTTTTTTTCCTTTTTAAAGCTGGCGTACATAGCATAGTATGCACACTGAGGCAGGAATGTACCCAAGTTTAGAATAGTGGTGGCTACAAGAGACAGGGATGAATCCAGAAATCTTGTATGGGGCCTTAACCTATGTATGTCAGAGGTGAATTTATAGTGGTAGTTGTGGTTAATTTATTTGAGTGGTGGTCGGTACTAACTACTGTGGGCACATCCCTGATAAGGTACAGCTATGTACTACATAATTGTAGTTGATACAATTGATAAGGTGTATGCAATGATAACATGTTGTTATAGACCACTACAACTGAAGGAGATGCTGTTGAGAGTGGCAGTATTGCAGCTAGTGACAAGGAGGTGTGTGCACATGTAGTGTACTGTGCTACAACATATTCCATCTAAATAAACTGCACTGTCTACACTTCAATACTACTCCTGCTTACTCCAGCATAAACATATTACATTGCACAAATGTCTGTTATCCCCGGGAGTAGGGAATTTGTCATTCAAATTCTCTCTTTTAGGGTATGCGTAGGCAGGACATATGTAACATTGATGGTCACATATTGGAGGATGACTGATCAACTGTTTACATGTACACTTCATATGTACGGCCTCTGTGCATGTACACTTCCTCATTTTATGATCTTCAACATATTCACTACTGTATACTTGTCCCATGACATCTGTAAACAAGTTTACCACTGTACATTGGAGAGTGCTTCACAGGGGAAATTTGGGACTGCTCTATACAGTGAAACATGATCTGGTTGCAACATAAATAAAATTACTTGTCTAAACTGGGTATCTCTCAATTTATTGTTTGTCCACAAACTGACCTTCCTAATATAGCCACTTACTTAATTAACACTTAATTTATAAATGCGATGGAATTACCCTATCTACAATGGACATTTTGGGACCAGGAAGTGCGGCCTATTTTTTGCTGTAGAAGTTTTCCTCAAAAAATTGAAACCTGTTGAACTAAAATATTCGTATTATGGGGAAGTGCCCTTATTCGGAGAGTCTTTAAGAGTTAGTAGCTCCACTTCATTCAGTTTTCACTGTAGCAAAGCCTTGAAACATGTGTGGTGAAGTGTGCAGTTGTTCAGTGGTAGACTTGTTACATAAAGACTAACACTGTTACTCACAGGCTAGTGCAGTACAAGTTGCTAATGAAGAAGAAGAGGATGACACTAATATTGGTGGTGAAGACAATGAAGAAGGGAGTACTGCTCCATCAGATAAACCACAAGATGATGCTGCGGCTGCCACTGTTGAGAAGCCGTTGGGTCCTGTGGATGAACTAGATTTGAGAGCTTATGTCCCTGCTGCTGGGGGTCTGATTATGTTGGAGTTGCTGCGTTTACCACCCCAACCAAAATGTGTTAGTGGATGGACTATTAGACAAGGTGAGCTAGTGTATTGTTTGTACAGTATATACTGTAGGTATGTACATATCACAGTGGAATTGATCCCTTTGGTACAGATATGCATGAAAATCAGACACAAAGTTTTGGCACCAATACAGTTGGGCATAGAATGTACTATTGTATCAAGTCATTAGAGATAGAAATATAGGAGAAAAGTAATTTTTAATATTTAATATACATATGTTACACAGTGACTGATAATGGAGTATTATCACAACCTTATCCAGTGGACCCCAATGCTGTATTGGGTTCAGCAACATGGGCAGCATTCAACATATCAATGAAGTGAGTGTGTTTATACCAATACAAAGTGGTGATATGTGTTCATCTCTTTTGTTATGAGTGGTTTTCATGGGTTCAAGAGAACATTTGTATGGGAGATGCAACAATACATTGATATTATTGTATATCAATCATACGTTAAGGTTATGATACGTATCGATACTAAATTAGGGTAAATCGATATATCGTGTATCATGATATATCGATGTGTAGTAGGCCTAACATTCTCATTAATCAACTTATTGTATGTTGTAGAAGCCGGTTTTCATACTTAAATAATTATTTAGCATTTTGGAAAAGAAAAAAAGCTTTGTTATTACCAAAAAAAGTTACAAACACTGGCCTATGTTTATACTCCACTTTGTATCCAGTGATATATCACTGTATCTTGATACAATGAGAGACAATAATATTGAAATACCACAATGTTGCAACTTTAGTTTGTACTATAACTATAACTTGTATGTTCTAATAAGTAGGTGAACTTTTGACCTTAGGCACATGTAGTTGTACACGAATGACAAGATTTTAAAATTACCTTTGCTATACAGTGACCTGGTCTCAGTACATCTGATCAAGACTACAAGATGAATGCCATATTATTAGCACAAAGTTGTGAAGCCAACATGTTAGGCTTATACTTACTACACTTTGCCTAACCCTTATATAAAATGTGATCAGATCTGCGAAAAGGGGTCTTATATAGCCTTTCCAATTGCATGTACTTGGTAATCCATAACTTGACTTGTGAGTATGGTACCAGCCTGAAATGTGGTCCCTTTACACTCCTAACTAACGTAGCACTATTCCTGGTGTCATTTTAAGACAATAGGGTAAACACATGATGAGTTATGACTTGTCAAACTTGAAAAGGCTATAAGACTCCTTTTCGCAGATCTGGTCACAAATAGAGTTGATGCAATTACAGTCATTGGTTATCTGAAAGCTTTAATCCAAAAATGACTGCTCAATTAGAGTATATTCTGGCCATGGTGTGCGTTCTATTAGAGTAATTAGATATTTATAGCTCTATATAACTTGATGAGCAAAGAAAACAAGGATCTATTTTATTGTAATGTTAGAATACAGTTAGTGGCTATGGTTGCTTGGTGGCTTATAGACTAGTAGATAACCGCTACATCTACAGAATTTTCCTATTGAATGGACCAATAGCTGTTAGAAAGAGCTAACGATTTATTATACTATCAACTGGTAAGCTATATAACACTTGCCTTAGTCACTGACTAATTTGTTAAGACCAGCTAAATTCAAAATATCTTGTATGGCAGAGTGTGTCTATGTAGTCCTGTACAAACTACAAACACTGTGTAAATTTCACCTTTGATCAAATTAACAGCTTGAGGTATAGGATGTTTGTGTGCACACATTGAAATGTTCTTCCCTTGAAAATGTCATTGAAAATCCCCATACAGATAGTTATAAGGTCAGTCACTTCTCTAAATCAATAGTAACTGCTGATAGTGTGTTATTAGGTGTTGATCTACTAACATACATATTCTATAGGCTCCCTAAAGATGTGATGGTTAATGAAGACACCAAGCTTGCTCGCTGGGACCAGTCAGCCAGAATATGGCGTATTGGAGGTTTAGATGATGTCAAGATTGACACTGGTATGGTTACCCTTGAACCTGTGAACTAGGGAAATGTTTGTAGTATGTGAGGGAAATGTTGTGTTATGACATACAGTGTATGGAGATGTAGGGTTTCCTTTTTCTCTGTGTATACTGGAGCTTATCATACAGTACAATAGTATCATACAGTATGATAATACTGTATAGTAGGGACCACAAATGAGTAGGCGTGGCCCACAAAATAACATCACCCAAAAACCAGCCTCAATTTTCCCTGACGATGATGAGGCAGTATTGGTTAGGTAAAACTATAGTATGTACAAGTTGAGCTGAATCCTGAAAAAAAAAAACAGCTAAAAATTAAAAAGTGGATTTTTTCTCAACAGAGTTACCATTTCAGCCAACCAGATGATTAGTGGTAACAGCAAAGGTGTCAACAACAGACACATACAGTTTGGCTCCATTACAAATTCGGGAAAGGGCTGTAATGGACACTGTACTTATATGACTTCCCCATAGGAAATGTATTGTAATTAATATATTTTTAAAATTCTGTAGCAACTTGTTGAAAGCGTTTCGGGTTGATCTGAAAGTTTGGTTGGCTTAGCTGTCTCTTTGTAATATATTGCAAAGAGCATGGTATGTTTTAATGTTTGCTTGTATTGTTTATTTGTGTTGAGCTGAATCCTCAAAAACATTTAATAACTCATGGATGCAATTACACATGATCTTGAAATTTGGCTCATTTGTAGTACTGCTTGACCTGCTAAAAATATTTCAAAATCTTTTTGCTCAAATGTCTGACATAATATTTACGGCCAATCAAAATTTAACGGAATTTTCTAGTGACTGACTGACTGACTGACTGACTGACTGACTGACTTCCCGATGCCTTCAGACAAGCGTAACTTGATAATGGCTAAGGCTACGGGCTTGATTTTTTCACTGTTCGACGTTGCTTTGACCCGAGAGGTGCCTTTTGGCATACTGCAGTATGTACAATGCATTCTTCATGGACTTAGCAGTGTCCTCCTTTGTGTCCCATTCATCTTGGCTGACAGTGAAAAGTGTTGATTTGGTGGTAGCACATGATGGCTTTCCTTCGTAACGGAAATCGTCTGTGTTTTTCATAGTGGCTATTTTGATTGCAGAGGTATTTTTCAAACGGTGCTTGATTTGTACTGCTGTGTAACGGGTTGAACATAGCCGACAACAAAACGTTAAAAAAAAAAAAAAAAAAAAAAATTCTGGAGACAAACAACAACAAAGCGTAATGGTTACTTCACTTTTCAGACAATAATTGATAAAACTGGGGCGTGCGGCACCATTTCTTTCTTTCGGCATGCGTGGATTGGTGCTTTCGAACAGTTCTTAATTCGAAATGTTGTGTAACAGGTTGAACATAGCTGACAACGAAGCGTAATGGATACTTCACTTTTCAGACGATAATTGATATAGCTGGGGCATGCGGCGCCATTTCAGATGCGGTGTGTGTGGGTTTACCAGTCATCATAATTATTTACAAAAAAAATTTAACAAACAAGTACACAAAAAAAATTGGAATTTTCAACTAGAGTAGGGACCATAACACATCGATAAAAAGTACTGAAACAAGCTGGAGTAGTGGATGATATTAAATCACAGTAAAACAATAAGAAGTGTTATATCCCTACTATGCTCAAGATACCATAATGGAAATGCCCAGTAGGGATATAACACTTCTTATTGTTTTACTGTGATTTAATATCATAAACTACTCCAACTTGTTTCAGTACTTTTTATCGATGTGCTATGGTCCCTACTCTAGTTGAAAATTCCTTTTTTTTGTGTACTTGTTATCATGAGTGAGTTGGCTTCCCTTTTGATCAGTGTTCTCATTTCCAATATTTTATCCTTTATGTTCAAAGGTATGGTTGTAGTTCATAAAAGCCCAGATTTTTTTTAACAAACTGATGGTCACTATGGACCAGAGTTCATATATTGAATTGTACATACAGCATGCTTACATAAAAGCTAACAAAGGCATGTTACATTTTACACAGTACGTGTTGTGTAGAGTCACAGACAGTTAGCTGTATGGCTCACCACTTCACTCCCATTGCCATCATGTTGGACCGTTACACTAACATGCCTTACCAGACATGGGAGATGAGACCACTAGCTAATGATCACACATTGTACACTATCACTGGAGCCACACTAGAAGTCGCCATTGAAATAAAGGTATGAAATTCTAGAGAGTTTTTTTTCTCTATTGTGCATAATGGTTGGATTAAAACATTCAATATAACGAGGTGGATAAATTTGTACCTATTTGATATGGTCACTACAATGATTATGAGGTACACCTTGGCTATGTTTGGGACCTACTTGGCATGGTCACTATAATGAGGTGGCCACCGTACAGAGGGAAGCTTTGGTAGAGGTGACAAATTTTGCCTGCACCTAAGTTTCCCTCCATATGATCCTGATATGGTCACTATAATGAGGTGGTCTTATTACTGAGGTCATGAAGTACACTTTAGCTACTTGATATGGTCAGGTGGTCTTATTAATGAGGTCATGATTAACTATGTTTGGAACCTTGACATGGTTACTATAATGAGGTGGTAATACTAAAGATATGACCACTATTCCTCTGCTAGATACTTATTGTAAACTTGTTCACATGTATCACTGTAGGAGAAGCAGTGTAGTCTTGTGTCTGCTACTGCCAATGATTCACCAATATTGCCGCAACTGCTAAAACAATGGACAACATTTTCAGAACTCAAAAAGGTACCAACAAACTCCCATGATGATTAATCCAGCGTTTATTGTGCTATAGTTGCTACTTCGTGCTGGGGTGAACCTATTTCCTGAACATGACGCTGATAACTATGTCAGTATTATTAAGAAGGTATGATTCTCTGTAAGCAGCCAGTACAACAAAAAGGGAAGCTGTATCTTGTGTGGCCAGACCACTTTTCCCTGTTGTTGCATTGACAGGGTGGTTCAGCTACACAAGACTAAAAAGGAGATAAATACTAAATAGGGTAGTTCATACTTAGCCCCTTGTTTGTATTGACATGTTAAATTGTATAAACGAACATGGCACCCGATACTAATATTGATCATATCCTATTGCCATAAGTACACAGTAGTTGGCCATACATTGTATTGTGGTCTAACTGTACATGTTTGATGCATAACTCTACAAGTTCAACATCGTTGTGTTTAGGATGAACAAGTTGAGACTGAGGTGTACAAGCAGATGTCACTACTCAGTTGTGTGGTTGGGTTTGCTTGGAGCAAGTGGAGCAGTGAAGTGAATGAACAACAGTTTGTGGTGCAAGCTTGTGAATGTGTTGACCAACAAGTGAGTATGTACAAGAACTCTTGGTACTAGGTGATGCATTGTAGGACCTTGTGGGTCAAGCAAAAAAAATACCATTATGCTGCTACAAGATAGTGGGGGCACTATTATTATTATAAGCTCTTGGTTTAAAGCTGGAACTGAACTACAATACCAATAGAATCATTGTGCTCCAGACTCACTACAAAGTGTCAAATAAAATTCATAGAATAGCTTTAAAATATTCAATACCCATGCACATACCAAATTTCATACTTAGGTACCATTTAAGATCAGTTTGCCAGTAACATGTTTTAATTTATCCTTGCCTATCGACTCTTACTATGTATGGTATGCTCTCTAGTCCCCATGGGAGCTGTACATTGCTGGTCTTAGAAGCTGCAAGTTGAAAATGAAGGATGGGGATGAGCAATTTATGGCAGATGTAGCTGATAACCATGAGGTATTCATACAATTGTCAATGATGTCATACTACATATGCCTATCCATTCTGTAGCATCATCCAGACATCTTCTCCACAATGGATAAAGTACTAACGCAAGCAGCGAAGGAACGAATGAAGCAAACCAGTGCATGTCATGTAGAGTGTATTAGACGTTGGCTAGTCTCCACCAAGCCTCTAACATACTCGTGATGTGTACAGTTTTTACATTATAAATTTCATCATTGATGTGTAAATAATAAAGAAATATAGCACAGGGTTTATGGTGCTCCAAATCCTCCTCTGCCCCTGCCGAATCCACCACGCTATAGAAAATATAGTAGTGATGTTACTAAATCATAAACTGTGTATGTTAGTTTATATAATACATGTAGACAACTGTAAGTATATGTAACAGTTGGGTTTGCAGAAGTGGTCAGTGCACATTGAGAAAGAGGTGCTCCCACGCTGCACCCACCAACTGTGGTTTGCTTTCCTTCCTCGCGACGACCACTCAAGCTAACAGCCAGCCCTATTTTGTATGCCAACAAGAACACGTCCTTGTGAACACACAATGAGAGCCAGCTACAAGGGGGTGCTTTTGATGAGGAAGGAATGTGAGTTGACAAACAACCACATACCAAGTATAGTAATTGGTAGCGTCTTGTTATATGTTGTAGCAATTATGCAATCAGCACAAGAAGCGTTTACTAATCCTTGCATATGGCAACATCATCAGGGAAACCATAATACCTGAACAGCCCATACAAATGGCATGTAAAATTATCACTAATGAAAGACTGCTGATTGATGTGAATAAAACACTGGCATTGATACATGAACTAGTTCCATCAACACAGCTTATGTTTAGCAACTCTTAGCACTGACAAGCTTATGGCGCAACACACTAGGTCTCCATGATGAGATGGTTCTGTCAAAAACACAGTGTGCAGTAACTTACAAATTCTGGTTGAAAGTCTGAACCAGCTCCAGCTTTTTTCTCATACTCTGAAGGCATCTTTCTGTAAGAATCCCTGTCACCTCTGTCATCCTTCCCTCCCATGCCTTCCGAAAAACCTACACAAGCCAACCATGCAGCATTCACCTGTAAATGCTCTATCAAACCTTTAGGCTTAGCCCTTGCTGTTTCTGTCCGTACAGGTCTCTTAAGAGTTGCTGGAACAATTTCTTGTGGTAGATGTAGGAAATCTCGTAAATATTGAATACCTGTAGACAGATGTTCCTTATATGTCACTAAGGCCTCATACACTTACCATCATTCGTTAGGTACCAATAATAGTGAGACCACGCAAAGCGCTCAGTGACATATCCACGAGATCGCAGTGACTAAAACAATTAGAATACACTCACGTTTCTATAAGAATATCACCCTCTGTACCTGCATAGCTTTAATGACGTGTAGGTTAGGTACTCCCTCAAGTTCCGGGTGTTGCGGTAAGTTGAAATCCTTCTTCGCTACCATTACCCCCTCTTTAAAGAGGAACTCGTAAATAGCGACCCGGTTCTTTTTCGGGATCAGCATCCTACAGCAAAATAACAAGACCACGTAAAAAAGAACATCACAATTGCACCAATAGTGCTAGAGCTAGAGAGAAAACACCAGCGATTCTGTCTATCTTCACGGATAATAGACCCACCTGCCTTTCTTGGTGTGCTACTAAAAGAACAAGGACCTGACGTGGTAATCACGTGGTTTAATTTAGGGGCGTGTGCCGTTACCAAAGCAATAGGTCGCATTTCAAAGGCTACCTTCATGTTTTGTGAACAATAGAGGATTTATTACACCTCTGGGATTTTGAAATATAGCACTTAAGTATTTTGAAACGGGAGATGGAAGAAGCTAAAAGCGAGGAAGATTTTATCGCTGCCATGACGGACAGCTTTTGGGATATCGGAAATTACAAGCGTGTAGTGAAGCGAGTGGACGATGGAGCGAAGCTGTGCGTCGAATATGGCAAAATGATTAACGAACGAGCCGAAATTGAGGCTAAGTACGCCAAACGATTGCAAGAATGGGCGAAAAAATGGGAAGACATGATAGCAAAGAATTCAGAATATGGTTCGCTGGAAACAGGCTGGAAGGGGCAACTGAGAGAAGCCCAGCGGGTGGCTGAGTGCCATCTAGACTGCCAGAGACGCATCCAGGAGGAAGTTATACCAGCCATGAATTGTTGGAAAGGTGAAAATTACCACAAGTCTTTGCTACATTGGAAGGAGACGAAAAAAACTGATGAAAACTTTCAGAGAGCCCAAAAACCTTGGGAAAAGAAATTGTTAAAGACACAGAAATCGAAAAAAGTGTTCCACAATGCAGCCAAGGAATTAGATGCACAAGAAAGAACTGTCAATGCTGTTCAGAATAGCCAGGACTCTACTTACGAACAATGCCAGCGTGCTCGAGACAGGCGAGACAAAAGCCAAGGAGAAGTGGAAAGGACTAAGGCAAAATACGAACACAAGTTAGCAGATCTGAAGCAATACCAGAGCAGATATATTGAAGACATGACAGTTGAGTTTGATAGATGTCAGCAATTTGAGAAGCGTCGAATGGAATTCTTCAAATCCACCATCTTCTCTTACATGCAAGCAATAGACCTAACTGTGGATCCAAGGTGATGTTTTGTGTACTGTACCATAATCAGTTTATGATGTCAATTGTATTGGTTTCAGTAAATATTGGTTACTGTCCATATGTTGTGATTTTGTGTGTGTTGTGGCTTCAGCTAGATAATATGAATGATATTACTGTCTCCCAGGATGCCTGAGATTTACAGGGAATTTTCAGAGACTATATCACGTGTCGATGCAGAACAAGACTTGAAGTATTACACAGACACATTTGGTGCTGGAATGGGTTATAGTTGGCCTGACTTTGAGGTGAAATAAAAACAAATGAATATTATTGTATTAGAAATTCTCCGTGCTATAGGAATATTTACCAGGGACAGCTAAGATGACATCACGTGCAAACACACCGATGACCAACGGCTCTCCACAACTTGGTGGCAGGTAAAGTGCATATTATACACACATTTAAACTGAAATTATACATGGGTTATATGTGTGATTAATTGAAATTGGTTGTTTACTAAGTACATGAGGCTATTGTAGGTGGATATTCATTTTCATATGTGCACAGTTAGTGATAATGTAAAATATTGTACTGTTTATTGGTAGTGATTGACAAGAATGAATAAACATGCAAACTTGTTATGTTGTTGTAATGTAACAGTGGGGTAGTCAGCTGTGCAAATCTGGAAGCTTCTAAATTTGCTATTCGGGAAATTGTTGTCTTAAGGAGCAATGCTGAACATTTTCCCAATCATTGTTCCCTCTTAGAATTAAAAAAAAATCTAAAATAATTTTAATTCGGTTATAATGACATCTCATTCTCCCACAATTACATCTACCTTCTTCACTGCAATGGGAGAGATCTTTAAGCCCCAGAGTACTTTGGCAAAACTTTCAAGGGGTATGAAAATTATGCAAGTCATGAAAATACTATTATCTTAGGTTATGTTTCTGAATTTCGTGAATAAAAAAGGTGAAATATTCAGTTACACATTTCCATGAAAATCAAAATTTCTGCCTATACTGTATAGTATGCAACCTTAGCCTTTTACAGCTAGCTACATGGAACACAATAAATGACAGACAAGTTGGCACATAAACAAAGTTGTTTCTGAGTGGCTCTTATGCCGTCTGTCTGCCAGGCATGGCATTGATTATTGAAATGTTGAACCTCATGATGTAGTCCATTAATGAATCCTGACCAGTTCTTAATTTGTCACTGCTAATGTTTAAGAGTGTGTAACCAGTGGAAATAAGCCCAGGAAGGAAGCAGCTCTGAGCTTGCTTTGCATGCATACACTCACCAAGACTTCATAATATATATACTGAGGAGAGTATCCTACTCTCATATACCCCTGTAGAAGGGTGTATCATGAAGTTATGACATAATGAAATAATATTGTGGTTTGTGACATACAAGCAGCCATAAAAGTGCAAGAATAGTTAACACCATTTCACACTCGATCATGACGCTCAGGATAGCCGTATTCGCAAATGGCCTAACAAGAAACACCTACGAAACGGTCTAAACCCATGAAGGAATGATTGTAGTTCGGTGAGAAACGCTTAGAGCTGGAGTTAATTAGGTTGCTAGCAACGTTGTTAGGCACGTGTTCAATCGATACCATGTTCAACTAATGACATCATTATAATTATACAAGGAAAAACGGACGAACTCAGAAGTGCTATGTCATAACTTCACGATATGCCCTTCTACAGGGGTATATGAGAGTAGGATACTCTCCTCAATATATACGTATATTATGAACTCTTGCACTCACCTATTTATTAAAAGGAGAATTAGAAATTTATATTCTACCCATTTTATAAGGCGGCTCGTAGAATTGCAGTTACACGATTAAGTGTATGTCCTGCCCCCCATTGATTTATATTATTGCTTAGTGTGTGCTAACCATCCATCATTCCACTATTCAAATTTTGATGGCATAAAATTGTATCATGATGAGTTATTATTGTTAAGAAGCCAGATTATTTTGTACGTCTTCATAGTGATTTCTATCAGGACTAAATACATATTGACAATATGCTTATAGGTGGAGTACAAAGCCAAACATATGAAAGAGCAAGTTATAACTCCGTACATGTATCAAGTATTCCTGTCCAATTCCTGTTCTGAGTTTTACCTACATTCCAAGGTCACTTAGGGCAGGTTCCATTGGAGCAATTACGTCAGACGTAAAAATGGCTGTTATAGTAGGGATACTTTCATAGAATTTGTATGGATGACCATAGGAAGAAAATTTTCATATCTTATCTCAGCCAAGAAATAAGATATCGAGCTCTAACCTGTCATAAGATATTATGATGAATACACACAAGTGATTTTTGTGTTGGACCATTATTTTTTCTGTTACTGTATGGCCATACCAGCAAGTTAGAACTAGATAGCTTCTTTCTTGGCTGAGATATAAATCCTTAACAATTTTCTTCCGTAGTTGCCCATTCAAATTTTATGAAAGTCCCCCCACTATTGCTTTGTATAGCAGATTATTTTCAAGAGGTAAAGTTTTCACAAATGCATGACTTTTCTTCTAAATTTTGAGTGCTAAAATGTTCACAATGTCAATAGTGTGCTGAGCAGTTCATAGTAAAATTTCACAAATCAAATGTCAATTTTGAAAATTTGCTACCCATAGGTATTTGTACCAAGAAGAGAAGTGGTTTAGGAGTACCATGTGAATGCTTAGAACATATGTGACCGAATTTTGGAAAACCGTCGATATACGCACAATAGTACTTTTGTAATAAAACTCATTTAAAAACTATGGGTAAAAAACACAAGCTCCTGAAAAAAATTTATGCAAGTTTTTATTGCCTCACTGGTGGGCGAATTAAGCCTCCAATGAATAAATCCTGGGCATCATTGTGTTCACCTGTTCATAGGGAGTACAAAAATCTATGTTTCATCTCCATACACGAAAGGATTTCAAAGTTACAGACGTTTGTTTATGTTGTGGTGACGAAAGAATTTACTGATGATCGTTTTTCAGTGAATTTGTCTTCCTTCTCGAACACAGAAGCATGCCTGGGGCAAAAACTATATCTTGGTGGATGCACAAATTCATGGCGAACGCAATGAGTGAAGATTCAATTCAGTACGCCATTGTATCAGTACGTTATGATGGTTTATGTAAGTGCCTGTGGATTCTTTTCTCGATAGCTTCTGTACATACCAATTTATTTGCTCGTCCGGCTGTCTAGTGCTGTATTTCCAATGCTACTTAACTTATGAAGCTGAAATTTAGCTAGTCCATTCCTCTGTCCCTGTAGAAAACAAAAAACAAATAAATACATTTTGAAAATTGTGCAGATATCGACGGTTTTCTAAAATTAGGTCACATATTATGTGGAAGACTTGTTGCACTGTAGTTGACAATTTGTTATCCACATGTGGCAACATAGTACTCCTAACTTGGGTATATAATTATGGGTAAAGACATGGTAGTTTGGAAGCAACCCCGTGGCAGTGCTTTCTCATACATTTTCAGTCTATAGTCTATTGTCTATTTTATATTTATAGACAAAAATGTAATGGTGTTTGATAATTTGTTTGCAATTTGTCAAAAATTTCTCTGTTCATATTTTAGATGTAATAGTTGTAACATGAGCATAAGGGCTATGCCTAATATGTATGCCTGACAGCCCAAGGGCTGAAATATCAAAATCCCAAATGCCCTAATATGTAACACTTGTGAAGTGAAAATTTTGATTATGGGTTAGTAGCTGGTAGAGTTGCAACGATATATCGATGTATCGATATGAATCGATGCATGATGAGAGTGATACAGGATCGATTCAAATTTAAGTGAATCGATATATCGATTAATCGATATTTGCGCATGCGCACTTGAGCCAATTAATGTATTTGCTAAGTTGTTGAAAATGGCGTCTGGCAGTCTGAAACCCTACGGGAAAAGCCACGTGTGGAAGCATCTTGTGTTTTTCACTAATGAAGAAGGGATTCTGGTAAGAGAGAAAGCTGTTTGTTGACTTTGTTTGTTAGAAGTTTTATATTCTAAGAATACAACTAACCTTTGTACTCATTTGGAATGGCACCATCGAAATGAATACTCACTATTGTTAAGGGAGGAGGGAGACAAAAACAAACTTTTAGAACAAGCGCAGCCAACGCTACTAAAGGTATTAGAACGGAGTCAGCCGCTACCAAAAGATAGTGAACGATGGCAAGGTTTGGTTGAAGCAGTTGGTAACTTCATTGCGTCTGATATGCAGCCGTTGTCTGTGGTGGAGAACGCTGGATTCAAACAATTGATGTACACAGCTGAGCCACGTTTTAAAATTCCGTCTCGACCTTACTTTACAAATATGGTGATTCCAGCTTTGTACATCCGTAAAAGAGAGAAAACTGAGAAATTGTTATCTTCTGTGCAGTACTGCAGTGTGACTACGGATATCTGGACAGCTCAGCATAGCACAAAAAGCTTATATTAGCCTCACTGTTCACTGTGTCACCTCTTCATGGGAACTTGCGAGTTACTGTTTATCAACAAAGGAACTACCAGGTGAGCATGCAGCTACTAATATTAGCACTGCAATTCAACAGATGTTGAGTGACTGGAACATTAACAATGAAAAAGTAGTGGCTGTAGTTACCGACAATGCCAAAAATATGGTAAATGCAATCAGTGATCTGGATTTGTTCAACTTCCCTTGTATTGGCCACACATTGCAACTTGGGGTGAAGAAAGCATTTGATGTGCTAAAAGTCCACACAGCACTCGCTCGAGTTGGAAGACCAGTGGCCCATTTTCATAGATCACCAAAATCTATGTCAAAATTAAGAGAGAAGCAAAAGCTGTTGGGCTTACCTGAACACCAGTTGATAAATGACTGCATCACAAGATGGGGTAGCACATACGAAATGTTAAAGAGGTTCTTAGAGCAACAACAAGCTATTTGTGCTATGCTGTTGGAAGATGGAGGTAATAGATCACTCATGCCTTCTACAAATGAAATTGCTACCATGGAGGAATTGGTTAAAATTTTGGAACATTATTACCAGGCAATAGAAATTTTTACCCAACTATTGGTGTGGTATTCCCAATACTAAACCGTCTTTTAATAGTGTTACTAGTTACAGACAGCAGTGATAAAGATGTTACAGAAAATTAAAGAAAAAATAAAGCAAGATTTGATAACTAGATACCAAGGTGATGAAATTGAAAATATACTTCATGTATCCATGTACTTGGATCCAGCTTCCGATGCTTACAGAACGACAAAAAAGGGCAGTGTGAAGTGCAGTCAGGATTGAGCTAACATCTACAATATTACAAGAAAGGGAAGTTAACCTAGAGACAGAACAAACAGCAAATCAGTCTGAATCTACCACATGCTCTTGTGCTGAACAATCAGAGGAACCACAACCTAAGTGTACAAAGTTAGAGAAGTTTTTTTGATGGTGCTTTTAGACCAAGGGCAGGAGAAATGGTGCTGCTTCAGAGGTTGCTGAAACAGAACTACAAAAGTATGAACTTGAGGAACCAGTTAGTTTAGAAAACAAGCAATCTTTATTATGGTGGAAGGAACGCGAGTCATTATACAAATATCTCACCTTACTTGCCAAAAAGTTTTTGTGCATCACAGCCACTAGCGTACCTAGCGAGTGACTTTTCAGTACTACTGGAAACTTGGTTTCTGAGAAAAGATCTCGTTTAACGTCCGATAATATTGACAAACTCATTTTCCTATATGAAAACAAAACTGCATAAACTGTCTAACATGTAGTAGTGGTAGTAGTAGTGTGATCACGTTGTCTTTTACATGCTTTTATTATATCATCAACTTTAACTGGTGAAGATCATACATATACGTTATAGTGTTCTTTAGTTGATTCTTCTGGAAAATAAGCTTAGAACATACTGATCCAATGTCTGCTAAGTTACTATATGAAAACAATAGTAACAAGTAAGCATGTAACATAATACAAATATTACAATAATGAGTACACTGTAGCTAGTCTACTATATAGGTTACTAGTTCACCTTTGCAGTAGACTTTATCAAACTACACATGTGTATCGTGTGATATATTGCTGTATCGTGATATATCAGAGACAATATATTGATACGTTTATCTGCCATATCGTTGCAACTCTAGTAGCTGGTACGTTAACAGACAAATCTTAGAGATATCACAGAGAATTTCAGTTGCATCGGTTTTTAATCAGTGCTATTGAATTGTTCTTGGCATAATTATGGAGTTTACTAAAGGCCTAGGTAGGTCAACTTGCTTGTAGAATGGTAATTTCAGTAGTGTGGGTGTGGTCCATATTCGAAAATGTGTGGAAATGCTTGCTGTGTGTAACATTAGTTTTCACCTTAGCCCAAGAATGGCAAGGATAACAAAATGCTTTCCGTGTCAATGGTTTTCATGGTCATGCATGCTAATCATGTGAGCATTAATCCATCACCACAATCAATTTTGGCCTTTATGTCTATTATACTTAGGCCATACCTATTTGATCTTATGTTGCGTGGGCCCGACCGACTGCATATTTCTTCAAATGAAATAATTTTGAAAATCACGTGTGCGGATCACGTGTACTTAATTAAAGACAACACATCATCAACACCCTCGTGATATAGTCCAAAGGGACCATTGAAGATCGTCCAATGCTCTAAAATTGTAGAATACAATGGGAAAGCTCTTTTTAGTATAGTGGCATAGCCCCCAAAATTGGCAATATTGTGCACTTTTTCATAAAGCCACGAAACTTTCCACATAAATAGTACTCCTCATGACATGCATTTTTAGATATAGTGCCATCGCTGATTTGACCTTTGGTGACCTTTACGGCCATTTTTGTACAGAAAATTGATCATTTGTGTCTTTAACTCCCTGAGGCAATAATTAACTTGTTAAAACATGGTACCAATCAAAAGATCTTGCTGATAGAAACACGTTGGTTTTTATTTGAAGTCAATTGGTGATTTCATTACAACGTTATGGTCATTTTTACTAGCTGCAAAATTTGATAAATTTACCTGCCCTTGAGGTGTGAATTACCTGTGGGCAGATAATTATGCATAAATTTATCAACTTTTTCAACTAATAAAATACTCATAACTTAAGAATGAATTCACCTATTGACTTCAAATAAAAACCAAGTTGTTTCTATCAACAAGATCTTTATTTTGGTACCATGATTTAACAAGTTAATTAGTGCCTCAGGGAGTTAAAGACAAAAATGAGCAATTTTCTGTACAAAATGGCCGTAAAGGTCACCAAAGGTCAAATCAACGATGGCACTATATCTAAAAATACATGTATTGAGGAGCACTATCTTTGTAGAAAGTTTTATGGCTTTATGAAAAAGTGCACGATTTTTTGGTTGTGCCCCTATACTATTTGGAGATATCTGATGCTACTAGAAGAGTATGAAACCTAGATTTTTAACTGTGTATGTACTATTATAGCTACATTCATTATTTGCATTTTGTATGCTTGCATTTAAAACTTCTATCATTTTCATTTTCAAACCGACCTACCTACCCAAATTTAAAATAATTTTGCCCGCACAACATAAGATCAAATAGGTATGGCCTTACTGCCCAGTTGTACCCTGGGGAAGTCACCAACTGGGCTACATTGTGAATGTAGCCTGGGCAGCTTTTTTGATCTGAGGTGTGAAGTGTTATATTTAGTGTGTGTATGGTAGCATAACACATTACCAGTAGCTATATAGCTCATTGATAATTTTGTTAGGAAACAAATGCCACTAGTTGTCAAAATCAATTACATTTATAATTTAATTGCCAGATTAATTGTTTGGAATTGCTCAAAACAGATGAAGGTTCAAGGTAAAACAAAACAGCAACAATTATAAGAGTTGTTTACACAGGTTGATTGGTTCAAAGAAAAAAGTGGTGTAAGGCCCCAGACATTGCCCCAACCTAACATAGAAAGCTCAGGTCACATGACTGTGACTGTCACCATTAACAATCTGGGGCGCGCCTTGTGTCAGTTTGGAGTTGCGAGTTGAGATACTGTAAATTATTTGAGTTGATGCCTGGCTCAAAACTAACATGCAGTGTAATATTATGTACTCACATGTCCTTTTGTGTAACACACTACTGTCATATCATTTTGTCTCTTGCTGTAGCAAGTTCAACCATACTGGTGGTGATAGTGAGAACAGTAGTGTACATGTGAGTGAAGGAGGCCGGGATTCCCCTACCCGTCACCACAGCTCCACCAATGATGACGAATGGCCAGTACCTCCAGATGAAGACCACCATGATGAAGTTGAGAGTGATCCAATGTATGCCCAGGTCATACCAAAAAACCAACGAAAATCTGAAGAAGGTGTACCAATGAGGGCAATGTATGAGTTTAGTGGGGAAGATGACGACGACCTGAGCTTTAAAGAGGGTGATATAGTGCGTATTATTAAACAATGTGAGGATGGATGGGCACAGGGTGTTATGGATGGTAAACTAGGATATGTTCCATTTGCTTATTTTGAGGAACTTAAAAAATGACATTAATTGTGTACACTGTGTATATAATATGACTTGTTTTTAAACAAATTTGTATCAATGTGATATTATGTGTTAAGGTGGAGAATATCTTTTTTTAAGTGTTCGGTATTTCTTCAACATGTAGAGTGCCTTGATCTCTTTCACAACGAAGTGTCCCCTTTCCACCAACTGTGCAATCTTCTCAGGGTCAGTCTCATGTTTGTTACGTAAGAAGGCATTCTTCAATCTTGTCCGGAAGTAGTCATACCCAAGCGGGTACTCTCTGCCCAAATATAGTAGCTAAAATGGAGAACATGTTAATATAACACATGTACAATCTTGGGATTATTGTTCGAACAGAATTGTCCCACTTCTTTAATTATCATGTAGACTAACACATAATGGGGATGTAAAAAGGTGAAGATGGAAGTTGCTAATTATAACAGGCCAGACTGTTCTATTGGAGTATTTGATCTTCACAAGTGTATGTAAGGGCCTCCTACATAAGTACAATCAGACAAGTTTCGTTCATGTTACTGGTCAACTGTATTATTGTCAGGACGTTGTGTCTTGGCAGCACCATAGGCTTGCTTGCATGAATTTAGTTAAACGGATAAATGAACACTGCAAAATATACTATGGGTGTAGTTGAGCAACACAGAAACAAGGTTAACCTGATTGTTGTGTTTCTTGAGACTATGGTACATGTGCTCTTTTCATAAAACTTTGTAAACAATGCTTAAGTACTTAAGCCATTTTCCTAGGAGCTTAAAGTACTTAGGCATTGTTTTCAATTACCAGACATTATTTTTGAATTACAGCACAAGTACTGGACACCTAGCTGGTCCTACAGCCTGTTTAAAGTGTTTGAAAAAATGGAGAAAAAAAATCCATGACTGGATTGGGCAGCACCAAACTTACAGCCATCTGATTTATGCTTGAACACTTACAGGAGTCTGCCAGGTGTTTTCTCTTGTTAATTTCATGTATTTGTATCCATAGGATCCCTAGAGAGTGACTTGTTACCCCTGGTGGAACAAATGGACATTGTTTTTATTTACTAAGTATAGCAGCACAATGCAAAAATCATGCCATTTTTCATAAAACAATGAAATTTTCCACATCAATGTATTCCTCATGACATGTATTTTTGATATAGTGCCGTTGCAGATTTGACCGTGATGACCTTTATGGTCATTTTTTTGCATAGAAGTTTCTCAAGGCATTAACTTGGTATATACCAAAGTGAAGGTCTTGTTGAACGAAACAACTTGGTTTTTGTATAAGGCTGTACTGATCCCACCTTTTACTGATACTTCAAGTACCAAGTACTTACACTTGGAAGTATCTGCAAGTACAAGTACCTTAGCTACATCACTGCTCACATTTGTTTGTAATGTACACCATATGTAATTCATCCATATATTTTTTATTTATTTATTTATTTACATGTAGTTCATGGTACTTCTGTACAAGTTTTAACAAATTCATTGTAGTGAGCACATGATGAAGTAACTAACTGTACAAGATTCACTAGAAGTACAAACCAGTTCAGCAGCCAGTCAAGTAGTCTTCTATGCTCTGAGAAGAGGTCTAGATAATGGTTGTCACAGAAATACTAACTGCTAACCTGATTGCTCTATTAGAGTTATTGACTGTTCTAGTGTATAAATATTGATCTTTTTCTCAGATTGCATTTTTACAGAGAGAATTTCAGCATAGAAGAATGATTATATCTACAAGTGTAAGGAGGGATTAAATGTTCACTAGTATATCTGCAGGAGTAGGCCACCTCCCTTGTTTCCCTACTTTTTATTCTATAATCCCTAATTGAACTTAAAATTCTTACACTTGTTTGTTTACTTTTTTTGTAACATTATTATGACTGGTGAACCCATGCATACTGCATCAAAAGAAAGGGGGTATCTCTTTTGTCACCCATTTCATGTCCCTATAAAACTTAGATGAAAAAGGTGACCAAAACAAAAAAAAAGTGCAACAATGATCCAGGGTTTGAACCTGGGATCACCAGTGTGATAGCTCAGTGTGCTACTGCTGCTAGCTCCCATACCCCCATTCTTTTTAAATAAATGTGACTCAAGAAGTAACCTGTATATAGTAAGAACCTAACCCTAAAGGTGAAGAAGAAATCAAAGGTGAACCCTAATGCTAATACCACTTGTTGTGTCCCCAAAGTCGACTATTTGCAGCAGTCTACTAGACATGTGCCCTAAAGTCAAAGAGAGAGAGAGTAACAATTGTGGTAGGAAGTATGGATGCTTCTGAGCTCAATATTATGTAACGGTCACAAAAGGTGGTTAAAAGAGTAAAACCCAAAAGGAAGGATGGCACCAGTGTTTTCACCTAAACGCGCTCCCCAGCAGTGTTGGGCCGCTACTTTTAAAAAGTAATATATTACTTATTACTCGTTACTGCCACTGTGATGAAATGTGTTACAGTTATATATTACTTCAGTTTAAAAGTAACTAGTAATAGGTTATATTACTTTGTTAGGTAATAATATTACAGTAACTAGGTAATAATATTACAGTAATGTGCTAGTTAAGTACTTGTTAACACGCTAGTTAAGTAATGTGTCAGTACTTTGTTAAGTAATAATATTACAGTAACTAGGTAATAATATTACAGTAACTAGGTAATAATATTACAGTAACCTGCTAGTTAAGTACTTCGTACCCTAGTTAAGTAATGCATCAGTACTTTGTTAAGTAATAATATTACAGTAACAAGCTGAATAAGTGATGCATAGTACTTCGTTAGGTAGGCAGTAACGAGTAGTAATGCGCTATTGTAGTAATGCATTACTTATGCAAAGTAACTATCTGTTAGATATTACTAGCTTTGGAAATGTGGTGCGTTATATTAGTTACTGCATTAAGTAATAATATTATGTAATGCATTACAAAAGTAGCGCGTTATGCCCAACACTGCTCCCCAGCTATCAAATACTACTTCAAAAGGGGTGTAACTAATCACTGGACTGGACTACTGGACTGGAACACTGGACTGACATATTTTTGGTTTTTACACATTCTGAGGTTGGTTTTATTGAGTCTTGCTAGCTAAGGGCCTTCAGAAAACTTGCAGTCTGCTACTAAAATGATGAGTGTGAGGAGTGGAGTAGGCAAAAAACTGACTTCTCACTACTTGTTATGCTCTACAGCATTTATACACTTCTTGGTATTGTGTTTTGGAGATTGTATTATATAGCAATAGCTAACCAAAAATCATTTTACAATATTTGTACTACCTATGATACACTGTATCCTTGAACTAAATAGCTCAGACCCCTGGGACACAACCTATCCTTCCTAAGACTACTGTAGCTAAGATGCAATGTACAAACCATTGTACAACTGTAGGTATTTTTTGCTATCATGATTAGTTCTTACGTGTGCTGGTTGGTGTACTACTACAATATGTGACCAAATTTACAAGCTTGCTACTATCTCCAAGACGTTATTGTTGGTTAACCATAACTAGCACATTCCCTGCAGTACACTGATAAGGAGTATAGGTATATGTACTGTAGAAGAACATAACAAAAAGAGGAGAAATCACTAGAAGTCAGTTTTTGCTTACTCCACTCCTCACACTCATCATTTTAGTAGCAGATTGTAAGTTTTCTGAAGGCCCTTGGCTAGCAAAACTCAATAAAACCAACCTCAGAATGTGTAAAAACCAAAAATATGTTAGTCCAGTAGTCCAGTCCAGTGTTCCAGTCCAGTGATTAGTTACACCCCTTCAAAAGTGCAGGGTAGTGTCTAATCACTGGACTGGACTACTGGACTGACATTCTTTTTGGTTTTACACATTTTAAGATGGGGATACTGTACATTTGGGTGACTTATGACAACATTTCAGCACTGAGTGGTGAATGTGATACTAAAAAGTAGTTGTGATAAGTCAAATGGTAAATGTATTCTATTCACTACTTGATGGTATCTACATACTCTACTGTATAGCAGATACTGACATGTAGGGATAGTGGTATACCCAAAAATGTTTCTCTCACTCTTAGAGGCACACGTGATCATTGTATTTTCTATAACATATGTATATTGCGAATTGGTGACTAGTCACTGGAGTCCATGATATGTAACTGTGTGTAATGAGGGGGCACATTAAAGTAACCTACTTTTAGAACTTGTATGTACTTGTGCTATGACTATGCAACTTTCTACTCCTATTAACAGCTAAATGACATTGTAATACAATTAACAGAATACAGACATTTCATTCCAGTAATAAAATATAACCAGTTATACAATGGAATCTAGTTTGTGTGTACACATGCGCCATATATGTTACTGTATAGCAGATATACTGACATGTGTGTATGCCCAAACATGTTTCTCTCACTGTTAGGCACACGTGATCACTGTGATACAACTGTCTATAACAGTAGATACTGTCAAGCAGTAATTAGAATAGATTTAATTGAACCCATTTGACTTATCACAGCTACACTGTACTTTTTAGTACCGTATACACTACTCAGTGCTAAAATGTCACAAGTACAGTAACCCCACCCTTAAAAATGAGTAGTCCATTCCAGTATTCCAGTCCAGTGATTAGACACTACCAAAGTGCAGTGGCCATTACGTTTCACTTTCAGCTATGCTCAGCCCGTTACACTGTGCTACAAATGAAAAACAGTAGAAGAAGTGCCTCTGCAATCAATCCAGTCACCAAGAAAATGACGTTTCATGTGCCCCAACTATCAATTACTGCCTTGAAAGTGCAGCAGCTATTATGCTTTGCTTTCAGCTATGTTCAGCCTGTTACACAGCATTACAAATGAAGAACAGTGTTAGAATTGCCTCTGCAATCAATCCAGTCACTACAGAAAATACTGTACAGACGATTCCCATTTACAAATGTACTGTAGGGAAGCCATGCATAGCACTACTGTGAATTGACACCTTGGGCTGTCAACAAAAAAAAAAGGGACACAAAGGAGGACAAAGGTAATTCCATGATGCATGCATTGTACGTATTGTGGTATGCCAAAAGGCACGTCTCTTGATGAAGCGATGTCGAACAGTGAAAAAATCAAGCCCATAGCCTTAACTGTTATTGATTTGCGCTTACCTGAAGGCATCAGGCAGGCAGGCAGTAGAAAATTTCATTGAATAATTATTTAAAAAAATTTCCTTATTGAAAGCCTTTTGGATTGTACTGAAGACACTTTTGGGCTTAATTAAATACCTAACCAATGCTGCCAGGGTGCCAGGATTGTATTGTGAAGCTGGTTTTTGGGTGATTTTTGTTGGTCGGAAAAACCTAAATCTCCATGATCACTAATATACAGTACTACCGTACTGATTATTACTAGCATTGTGCTTGATGCTTTTAAGCATTTATTGTGCCTGTGAAATAGGCTAGGTTATTTCCATCCATGACACGTGATAACCGGTACCTGCAGCAATACATTGGCTGATTCCGATCTAGAATTGGTGCAGCCCTATTTTTATAAGTTAACAGGTGATTTCATTCCAAAGTTATGATCATTTATATTACCCAGGTACTTTGAGATAATTTACCTCCCCATGGGTAATTCACATCCCGAGGGCAGGTGAACTCAGCAGCTAATAAAAGTGATCAATATTATACATGAACACAGTGGCTATTAATAAGAGCCACCAAAAGCTATTGACACCAATTGTTGGTGTCTTGTATGAAAGACAACCTAAGGTTGAAGGGAGTGAATTGGCTGTCCTGGCAAAGCTCAACAAAAGCTTACAGTGTACCTTCATACAGACAGTGAAAGACATCATTATGCTTAACAGTTGGCTGGGTTGGGTTAGGGTTGGGTTCAACCTTGGTTTCTTTTCAGTGGTCTTCTAAAATATGACATCCTTTTCGACCTACACTAGGAAAGCCAGTAGCTGGTACTGGTAGTTGATTGAGCATAGGTTGCCAAGGGTTGGGGATCTGCTTTAGTGTATTTTTCTTTTTGCTTCCCCCCCTATGTTTTCTGTCTAAGTTCTTGCTGGTTGGTGTCAATAGCTTTTGATGGCGCTTATCGACACCGATGATTGGTGTCAAATCACCTTAACTTCAAATAAAAACCAAGTTGTTTTTAACTCTTAAGACCTTTACTTTGGAACAATATTTTAACAAGTTAAATAATGCCTAAGGAAGATGTACAGAAACGGACAAAGATGGATATAAATGTTACCAATGGTCAAATCTCAAAAATACATTATGTTGACGAGGAGTATTATACATGTGGAAAATGTCATGGTTTTATGAATAAAAAAGTACACGATTCGGCTAAATTTTGGGCTAATACACTATTATAGTGAGTGTTCATACAATCTACACTGGTTGTAGAATAATTAGATGTCATGTGTAATTTGTGTAAACTTTGGTTCATAAACAAATGTACTGCATTCATTCAATGGCTCAAAAGGCACATTATTCAAATGACATAGTGAAGTTTGAATTTTGTTCATGCACGACCTGGTTAAATTAGCAACTTAGCAAGCAGAAGATTGCAAGAATCCGACTGCTCATCACAATTTCGCCATGGGCAGTTATGCTTTAGACACTAGGAAGTAATGGAAGGTAGTTGTAGGCAAAGCCATTAGATGTCTGACAAGTAAATTAGCTACCATGCTCACTGCTAGTCTCAAAGTGTAGTTGGGACAAGCTGTAGAGGAAGAATATTCATGAGTTGTGTACTACTGTAAGGTCGTTTAGCAGTAGCTACATTTTGTTGTGTTTTCTCCAACTGCTATATCTTGTTAAACAGACAAACAATCATGTCAATGTGAGAAATTCCATTTTCCAAAGGGAGCCAAAACAATGACTCTTGTTTAACAATACACTCAAAATCATGCCAACTGCATAATTTATGTAGCTAATTGTAGCTATAGCTACACACAATATTCATAGAAGCTTAGAATGTTGCAATCAAACCTTCGAAGCATAAAATCGACATTCGTTTATGCACTAGTAAATTTGTGAAAAAGCAGCAAAACTTATTGTTCTTAGCCATATGGCACATTTTTTAGAACAATTGCATCTCCTTAAATTAATTAGTATTAAAAAAAAACAATCGGTGAAGTACCAGGCTGGAGGTGGCGTCAGCTGGAATTCAGCCAGAAACTGGCAAATATGTGAGTAATTTAGGTTACGTGACAGATTATTGTTTAGAAGGAATTTACAACACAGGACTGTTATCAAACTGCACAGCTATTCCAAGGTTAGCTTGTATATATGGCACTAGCCTGGAATTGGAAAAGCATAAGTTTGTTGATGCACCATAGCAGAAATCAGACTCATTCAGAGTCTAGAATTTACCTCTATATAGATCCTTGAAAGTGAAATTCAACTTTTACTGTGAACTTGGCGGCGCCAGACTAAAAGTCACCCAGGGAGTGAAGTGCTTTCACCTAAATTCAGAAGCAAGCAACTCGCATATTCACCAGTACATGCAGTACATGGCAACTGAATACGTTACAAAGGAGACGTAAATTTTTATTTTAGTATTTTTTAAAAACTAACTTTGACTTATATCATACAGTTTTGGCTATTTCTTGTGTTTGGCAAGTGTTAAATTAGTCATATATAGGCTGACAGGTGGTCTCTATCATAAAATGATACATCTCTTAATATTTTGATCAACATCACAGACTAGTTCAATTTGTAGTGATACTCAGAACTGTCTAATTAATCAAGAAAAGCAGTTTGAACTTTGCTCTATGCCCTTGGTGACATCACGAGTGCACAAAATAGTACGAAAGTCCAAAGCACTCGAAAAGCACAAAACGTTTACAACAGATAGTCATTGTACCTCTTTATACAAGTTGATAACTTGTCTTCGTGCCATTATTCCGCTACTCACATAGGAACAACTTGCTACAATACGGCCATATCATTCTCCGGTTATTTTCGTATAGTCAATTTCCAGCCATCATGTCGAGTATCATGTTGAGGTTGCCAAGGATCGCCAGGTTTGGCTATTATGCAGTGAGGATGTTCTCCGATGCTCCAGGGAAGGTACTGTTGAATACGCTACAGTGTACTGGTAGTAATACAGTACGTGTTTGTATGTGTTGTAGCGGTAGAATAATAGGACCGCATAATTGCCAATGCAGACTGTGTTCACTGTTATTTATATTACAGGGAACTGGTAGTGGAGGAAGCATAAGGTATGGGCCAGATACAAGGTTGTTTTTATTTAATGCACACCATTTTTGCGTAGATCCGCTGGTGGAAAATTCAGTGAAATGGAAATGGCACGTGAGGAACAGTATTTCAGGAAGCTGGTGAGTGTGCGTGCATGCGTGTGTGTGTATGTGTTCATACATGCGACTTGGCATGCGATGAATGTGTTGTGTGTAATATACAGTACAATAGTACTGACATTGAAGGTGTGGAGGTGATCCGTGATATAATATACCCCAAAAACCTGCTGCAATTTTTCCTCACAACAACATGACAGTATTGGTTGGGTAAAACCAAGCCCAAAAGTGTCTTCAGATTGACCTGAAACATTTCCGTCAAGTTGCTACAGAATTTTAAAAAAAATCATTCAACGGAATTTTCTACTGCCTGCCTGCCTGACGCCTTCAGTGAAGCGTAGTGGAAAACTGGCTACAGCTATAGCCCTAATTCTTTCGCAGAAACGTTTCTAGTTCACTTAAGAAAAAACCTTTGGTATATTGATAAACATACAATACTTGCGCTATTGTCTTACCTTTTATCCTTCTTTACCATGGCCATCAGTCAAGGTTCTACTGCTGAGTGTTAATAGACTACAGTACGGCTTCCATCTACCAGTGTATATTGTATCAAACTGTTCAAATACACGTGGTTGCCGGTTGCACCAAACTATTTGAACACACGCGTACGTGACTCGCTGTTGGATGTTGATCAGAGAGAGCAACTCACAGCGAACTATGTAGCAATGTGTAAGCCCATAAATATTGTTTAATTAGTAGCAATGTTCGGGTCATCCAGGTCCTGCTTTACTGATTATTTGGTCTGACCTCACGTGCTAAACTAAAAGTGGACATGTTACTACACGTCATAGCGTAGCCCTGCTTCTTTCATGAGCCATGCCCACTTATGTAAATTACTGTCTGTAGACATATGGTAGCCACGCCCATTCATCAGTCTGTAGGTATGCACGAACCACGCCCACTTGTGTAAATTACTGTCTGTAGATATATGGTGCCACGCCCATTCATCAGTCCGTAGGTATGCAGAATCCACCTCCATTATTGTCTGCATGCTTATGTAGAGCCACGCCCACTGATCAATTGTTATTGTATGAGTCATAATCTAGTATAATGGTGCTGTGATTAACTCTTTTAAAATATTGTGACTGGTTTCGTGAAAAGCAGGCTATTTAGTGGTCATGAGCTTGCAAAAAACTTCACAAACAAGTATAAGAAAAAAATTAGGGATTTTAAATTAGAGTAGGGACAGTATAATAGTGCTGCAATAAAAAGTACTGAAACAAGCTGGATCGGAGTAGTACGTAATGTCCAAATACTGTAAAACAATAAGAAGTGAATATCCCTACTGTGCATTAAATGTAGTACAGTAGGGATATTCTTTTCTTGTTGTTTTTGGACTTCATTGCACCAATCTTTCACATTCCTTTGGTTTACAATATGCAAGGTAGCTACTGTGTGAGTGCAGTGATCTTGGAAACTGAACTGCACAACCTCAATATTTGGTTAATCAGATGAAATAATGGTTAAGTCTTTAATAACAGAAATACGTGCGGCAGTAGAAGTACATGTGGGCGCTGATGAAAAACAGAAAATCATTAAATAGTGGCCTTACGTGCAGGCCTCACAGGGGAGCATGTATGCACTAAGTGAATTACAGTTCAAAAAAGAATTAAAGCAGTTCAGTTTTTCGATCAAAGTCTGAAATGATTGCAACACCTTCTGCTAAAGAGTTCCATAGCTTTATATTACTTGGGGAAAAAAAAGAATTTGCATAAGTATTAATTCTTGCCAAAATTGTAAGTATTTTTGAGTTTCCATGTGTACAATAGGATGGGGTAGGGATAAAATGTCTGTATATAAATGATGTGTTCCCGGAGCTACAGCAACAAATGCTGGTTAGTGGTATGGGACGTCAATTGCTAGGATACTGTGATTGCCTTTTTATGAGCAGAGACAATGTTTGTTGTTTTCCAATCTGCCGTAGTACATGACATTGCTACAGAAAAGCTTGAAAAATTCATTGTGAGTACCGGGGAAAGCTCTCATTTCTGTAGCCCCAATGGTTTGTGAGTTGGTTACATTTGTTTACAATGCGGTAGACATAAACAAAACCGTCACTATTTCTTCTTCAAAAAAAAATGTCTTCATATGCCTATGTGCAAGTGACTGCAGGGCTAAAACTATACCTTCGTTGATCGCCAATGCATGGTGAACATTGTAGGTGGAACTCTAACTTTTTAACGTTTTAATTCCAAAACTACCCACCATAATCGACTGAAACTTTGGTGAACCATCCCTTGGACAATCCAGATAATGCTGAGAAATTAAAAAAAAAAAAAAATTGGAGGTTTTGTGAACTAGATGGGTTTTCGCTGAGATGCATGGTCACATGGTCGCATATAATATTATGTTATCTGGACCAGTGGCCTTGTGAGGATCTAGGTTATCTTTGTGTCAATACTGATTGTAGCAATATCTGAAATGTGAGATTCTTCCTAGGTTGTTTTTTAGTCACTGAAAATGGATGAAAAAATAGCTGTTGAGAATTTCTGCCTTTTGAGGAGAATCTGTATACACCGAACCATTTTGAGATAGTGATGGAATACTGCTATTATCCTTTCTTTGGCTTTTAATATAAGACTACATAATTTTTTTGTGACATGGCTAAGTTGTACAATTGCTGTTTCTTGTGGGATAGGTTCATGATGTGCCATGGTTTCTTTTTGCTATTTAAGTTTTTGGATGGAACGTGATTACATCATTTTCTGAAAATGCAAAGTAGAGATTTAAAGCATTGTTTTTCATGCTCTAAATATCTGTTTTAGACCATAAATAGATGCTGCATTGTGTTACAGTATCATAGTGGTTCACTAGAGAGGGCATCCAGGATGTTCCAGTCTATAAAAGTCCACTAGTGTGTCTGTTTCTCTACTTTTTCTGTGATCCCTTAGAATTCCTAATTTTCCTTATAGACCATGTGCGTATTAAGGCGTGGCACTTTATTACATCATCAAAATAACTCATTCGCCATTTTTTGAGGGCAAAAATGTACGCATTCTATGCCTACGGAATTTTTTTTTAATGCTAATATGAAGGAATTGTGCTAAAAGATAGAGTAGCGCTGGTATAAAGTAAATTACTGGGTAAAAATATATAACAAATTTGCTGCATGGTGAGTTATTCCGCCTAGGGAAGCTTTTTACAGTAAAACGCTTGATACTTTTGTCCTCACTTTTCTCATAAACTATCGTGAAACTTGAAGCCGTAGCAATTTTTTCTGGTTTTTGCCAGACCACGCCTTGGCATGCACAAGGTCTATGCAAACTTTTTTTTGTAAAATTATTATGACTGGTAAACTCACGTACATTGAATCAAAAGAAATTAGAGCGGCAGAGTTAATGATTTTGTCTGAACCTGTACCCCAATTATCAGTTACTGACTTGAAAGTAAATGGTCATTATGCTTCGCTTTCAGCTATGTTTAACCTGTTACACAGCGGCTACAAACGAAAAACAATAGGAGAAGCACCTCTGTAATCAATCCAGTCACCATGAAAATATGGTCAATGTGCGTGCCCCAATTATCAATTGCTGATTCGTAAGTAGCTGTCACGCTTTACTTTCAACTATGTTCAGTGCGTTTCACAGCGTTACAGATGAAGAACAGTAGGAGAAGTGCCTCTGCAGTCACCATGGAAAATACAGATGATTCCTGTATGGAATCCATCGTGCTATAGTGTGGGACATCATAACTTACCAAAAATGCAATGTGCTATATAATTTGATGTACCGCTACCCATGGTTATAAGCAAAGCGCTGTAAGTTTCAAAGTGTTTATCCTATGACTATGAAATCAATGTCATTTTACTTGTGATGTAATAAGGATTAAAATGACACCTAGGGATTTACCCTACATAAGAATCATAACACGCCGTGAAAACACATTTTAATTTTAAGCACACAAATCCATTACATACCTTTAGAAAATGGTCCATAACTTGTTCTCAGTTGATCCTATTCACCCTAAACAACTGCTGGTTGATTTGCCATTCAATGGCGAGTAAGGCCATATATATAGCTCACGTGATACAAATGCTAATTAACATGGCGGACGAAGCGTGGAATGTGGCGTTGCGACAAAACCAGTCACTGTTCTCATTGCTTTATAACAAGTAAGCCTCTGTTGTTGCAGCGATTATTTAGTCTTCCCCTAGTACCCCTATAAACAAACTTTCTTTTGATATCTAGTTTTAGGCCAACGGAGTTAGACAAGTCAAGTGATTTGGCCATATAGCTAAAACCTGTTTGGTACCAGCACGCATTCCTCAAACAAAGCTGAAATCTTGGTGGGAAAGGAGTACAGTGATAGCTCTAACTTTGTACAAGACAAATTTTTATATCTTCTTTTATTTCCATGTTAATGTGAATAAAAGGGAAACACATAAGTCACTTTTTCTCAACCAAAGAGTCCTCAATGATAATGATGAAATTTGGTACACACACAGATTGTGTCATATACAAAAAGTAAATTTAGTCAAGTGTTATAGCTTCCTTAACCTTTAAAGCCATACAAAATGTGGGTTATACCTACATGGAGAAAAAGTGAAGTATGTGAAATACTGATTTTAACCAGTTATTATACATCATTGCACTAATAGTTCACATTGGTATGACTTCAACTTCTGTTTGTGTAACCACAATGTTTACATGTTCCACCTGTCCAAATTTCAATTAAATAGACCAAACCCACATAAAGTTATGACACCACAAACACAGCATACTACCTTTTGGAAAGTTATGATGTCCTGCACTATAGCTACTGCGAATCGACACCTTGAGCTGTCAGCAAAAAGAAATGGGAGAACAAAGGTAACTTAGGTAAGTCCATGATGCATGCATCGTACGTACAGGGTGTACTGCAGTATGCATACCAAAAGGCATGTCTCTGGACAAAGTGACATTGAACAGTGAAAGAATCAAGCCCGTAGCCTTACTGTTTATCGAGTTAAATTTGGCATTAGTTAGTCAGTCAGTCAGAAAATTTTGCTAAATAATTTTAAAAAAATGTGGCAACTTTTTGGAAGTGTTTCAGGTCATACCGAAGGAATTTTTGGGCTTGGTTATACCTAACCAATACTGCCAAGGCACCATGAAGGTATTGTGAGGCTGGTTTTAGGGTAATATTTTTTGCTAGAAAAGCCCAAACCCTAATACATGATAGTACTGTATGATGTAGAATTTCAGATATCAAAAATAGTTTGATTTAGCTGTGCATAGGGGTTCTATTGTCTCCTCCGCACAAAAGGGGGCCATTTTTTTTTGTTTTGGTACTGGTTGTGCTCAGCTAACTCAGATTGTAGTTGTTTGTTTGCCTCCCGTTCTCTTGGTGTCAGGTCAGGTGTGATAAATTATGTTTCTACTGTTCTGGATACTGAACTTTTTAATCTGCATTTTTATTTTTCCTTTTGCTCATTAATGACTGATGCTTTTCTTACAGTCTGTTTACACTAGCCATCTAGTTTGAACTATCTCGATTAAGAGCGGTTTTAAAGTTAGTGTAAATGCGTACTGTATCGAACCGAACCATGTCAAATCACTCTGAATTGGACCTGTTAGGGATGTGGGTCTGGTTTGATCTAGGTCACTCTGGCTTACCAGTATAAACAGTTGTGATCCTGCAGTTTGATTTGGCTTTAGTAAGCAGAATAAAGGTATGGAGAACTACAGTTAAAGTGGCGACTGTAATGATGAAGTGAAGGTATTTAGGTGACGATACAGAAGGACGGCCTCAAGAATGAACAGGTGCACACTCCACAGAATTGAGAGGTTGTCGTCAACACTTAAGGCATTGTCATGCCTACTAACTTGATGATAATAGACAACAGAAATCCTTTAACTCTATCAACAATCTCTGCTTCAATTATGATTGTGGGTTTAAGTTTTTTTTTTGCTGATTGGATTTGTCCCAGCCTTTGTAGTATAAACCCCACTCAGTAATCAATCTGGATTGTGATTTCATCCAGAGTGATCTGTAGTATAAACACGCTGTAAGTGCATCCGTACTAGACAGTTGTGCCTGGCTAGAACTAGGGTGGCTAACTGAGGCCTTTAATGTGGTAGATGGTGAAGATTGTACAGCTGCTGCATAAGACTGTTTGTGCACATCATTCATGGAGGTAGTGATAGTTTGATCTGGTCTTGAAGTTAGTGATTGTTTATAGCTATATCTTTCATTTGAGTAGTGATGTCACATATTTTGACCTTGTAGATGTTACTGAATCATCCTGGGACAGTTTCCTTTATTACTGAAATCACTTTAGTTTGAGAGCTATCTTGATGTTCATGGTTAAAAAGTCAAATAGTAATTGTGTTAATGCAATTATTTGTATTACAGTACTACACAAAATGTTAAGGTTACCATGCACAGCATTCAGATTTTCATAAACTTTGTGGGATGTATTTTTGCATTGAGCACAAACCACACGAGTCACACTGAATTGCCTGCTCCAAGTTCTTGTTCACACTTTGCAACCTTCCCCAACACTGAGTGAAGATTACTTAACTGTTCTTGTCATTTTGTTGGTGATATCAGTTGAAACGCAAGTGGCAAAAATATGCTTTATTACGCATATTTAATTGCACAGCTTGTTTCCCGCGAAGAAACAAGCGCTTCTTCGGGTAGAACACCATCTGACTACAAACCCTTGTAGCTTCCAGATGCAACGCTCTTTCCTGTTTGCACTGAGTGTCACGCAACAACACGTCACTTGTCTTTCCCACAGCAACCAAATTCGGCAGCTGCAGTTAGTTAGCAACGAGCTACAAAGCACTGAACGAAGTTGGTGAGTAATAACAAGGTGGTTTTGAGGTGTGGTACAAATTTGTTTCAAGCCATATTAGTGTTTCTAATTAATTTGCACAACTAGACAAAAGCCCAAACTTGATAATTATGTTGTAAAAAGTTGTTCACTTTGGCTGCTGTTTACACATGCAGTGATTGTTGACAAATAGCATTTTTACACATTTTAAATCAACAATTTCTATAAAAGTTATCAGGTGGAGACTTCCTGTGCCAGAATACTGTTGGTACTACTCCGAGTTGACCAGAGATGAAAGTTTCTACCATCAAATCAATAACTTGTAACTGCTTGGGTACAGCCATCTTCAAGGACTCCATTCCTACTGTGTCCAGGGTAAATCCCGCACAGTACTGCTCCTGTCATGGAGATACACAGAGGTCTGGTCATCCATCACAGTCCTAACCTGTATTAGTTTCAAAAATACAACTGGATGTACTAGCTGTTAGAACGCAGTATTACTAAATACATAGAATGTGAGGTAAATTGGTCAAAAGAAAAGTAAAAATGTTACCAAGAGTTAATAATAGTGGAGTATTAACTCTTGGTGTTACTAAAATCTATTGAGGAATGGATAGCTAGCTACACTGAAAGAGAGCAGTCACAACAGACCAATTTACGTACCAAGGCCACTTTCATCTAGCCAAATTATTGTTACTTCAGAAGGGCTTTCTCATTCCAAAACAGAGTTATCATGGTACAACACTGCAACTGGTACAATCAGTTTGTTCTGAAAGCTTTAACAAACCAAGGTTATCATCAGTTACCTGTACAGTACAAACGTCTCAAGTACACATGGGTACGCATGAGACTTTAAAAGACCATCATTCTAAATCAGGGGAAGATCCAGGATTTCACAAGCTAACAGGAACAAAATTTGTAAAGCGGGACTCAGAAAAGAGATACCGTATGACAAGAAAATTTGATGAATCTACATTTCAGCAGTTTTGGTGAATTACTATAAACATCCTCAAAAATCGAGATATTATAGATCTAAACACATACTTTTAAAGGTGCTTATGAGCATTTAATGAATTTATAGTTTACAATCTAAACTAATTATTTGTCAAATTTTCTCGAGCAAAAATTTCCTGCCCTATGGTAAGCATCCATTTTGAGTAATTATCAATTTCCAGCAGTGATTACGATTTTAAATATACAGCAATACTCTAAATTGCCAGATTTTGCTGTGGGAAGCCCTTACTATTGGATGTGAATCACAAGTTCCTGAATTCAGCTGCACTGCAAGAGTCTGACCTAGTAGAAGAGGTTGTAACTGATTGATCTATTTTTAACATGTGCACCACTAAGGTAGCAGTAATGATTATTTCTCAAGATGTGGGATAAAAAGATTGCATGGATTTTGTAGGCATCTGATAATGTAGGGATTTGCAATGGTGATGTCTTTCCATAGGAATTAATAGTTTTATGCTCGGGAAATCCTTGTTATGAGTCCAGACTATCTCACTAACTCAACTTTGCTTCCTCGTGAAATATCTTGAAAGCTTCACTTTTACATTGGGTAAGTGTTATCAAATCACAGTGGCATGCAGCCAGTTTATTCCAAATTTCATCGCTATGGTTGCCCAGGTTTAACTATTTCAAAGCATCAAGACAAGGTATGAGAATTTTTTCAGTATTAGCAAAGATTTGTATGAAGGTTACATTTCTGTAAACTGAGGCTGATACTGTTGACTACTGAACTTGTAATGAGGATTGTCCATGTTATGAATCTCTACTTACACAGTACATGTACTAGAGGTGTGGAGCAACTGAGATATTTTCACTATTGAGAGAGCTATATCTGAACCACAAAAATTTCTTTCAAAAATGTTTTTAGCATAAGTGACCTATTATCGAACGGTACCTATTATCGAACATAAAAATCACGTAACGTATTCGGAAGTTTACAATTTTATTCCGCATACTTGTAAGGTGTTTATATGGAGAATTCCGATAGTGTAGCCTATTCTTAATGAGCTTTCCGTCCTTTAGAGTTTATGTGTGGACATCACAGCAGTCTTGATACTCATCACCACTGACGAAGAAATGAAGAAAAAGAACACAGGAATCGCCTTACAACTCGAGCGTGACTTTGGCGGCGGAATTGGGCTTACTGAATCGAAGTACAACTCGAGCGTGACTTTGGCGGCGGAATTGGGCTTACTGTTTGTCATTTACCTGAGTAAAAGATGTATCCACGAAGACTGTACAGAAGGGGTTGATGTAAACAAGGATAATAAGACTGTGTTATTGGTCGTAATGTGCTGATTTTTCACTGTACGCATTTTACACTAAACGATTCGCTGTTGTAACTCACAAGTGCATGCTTGTATCAAAACTATACTTCAGTTACAGTATCATGGTACTTCAGATAACACGTTGATATAATAGTTAAGAGTGTGTAGGGTGCACTGAAGTCACCACAGTAGAAAAGGTGCAAAACGTTCAATAATTGATTAACGCAAATTAATGGGCGTTCGATAATAGGTATCGGTGTTCGATAATTCATATTTTACGGAATGCAGAAATCCACTCATAACACGGACACTAATCGGATACTATTACTCAAACTTACGTGAGGTATTCTACAAGAAAGGCGCTACCTCCTGGTTAAAAGTTGAGGTTGATACTACTTTCCTGGAGATATTTATGAAGTAAAGTATAAACTTTGTTCGATAATCGGTCACTTACGCTACATTTTGGCAATCCACAAAAGTTGTTTTAACACCTTATGACACTTGTGATGTATGGTTTATTGTGTATAACAAGATACTGAATAACACCCTCTTCTATATTAACAGAGTACAAATTTGTTTCACAAATGTATACAGTTTCATACAGCTACTAGACGTGCTCTATACAAACCTTATCACTTTCGTTGACTCAGATTTTGTGCACTCTTTTTTGTTTATCCACAGCAAAGTGAAATTGGGAGCAGCTAAATTCTTGTTCAATTCTAACACTAAAATACTTTCAGCCCGCACGTTTCAAGATTAAATAAACTGAATAATTGTCTCCATAAATCATCTCCTCAAGTGTTTTTATTCGAAAATACGCCAGAAATTTACTGGTTGAATGCCATTTCTCTCGTCCGCGTGGCCTGGCGAAAACGCCATTTTGGACTTGTCGTAAATTGCACGTGCAAGTAAAAACTCACGTTTTTTGTCGCTTGCGTTTCGACTGATATACTGAGTGGTCGTTTGTTCCTGTGACATTTTCCCGGAAGTTGAGATGTGGATATTGATCCTGAGACATAGTGAGGGATGCTTTATACTCATTGACTGATGAATCAATCCTTTGAGTAAGAGCACAAATGCAGTCTTTAGGTAGGTGGTGGTACTGTTCAGATGTTGCACCACTACGTTTTCGACTACGACTGCTTTGGAGGCGTTCCAATTAGTTGCCTTTCTGCTAAGGCAATAGATTACGACTTGACATAGATTGTAGTGATTTAAAGCTTAAAAGAGAACAAGTCAACATTTTCACAAAACAACTCTCACAATTGATTTTTAAAATTTTATTAATCATGTTAAGGTGTGTGGTTATAGCTGATGAATGGCTATTGTTAGACATGCTATAGTCAATGCAATGGTAAAATTGGGTAGTAGGGAGACCTGTAACCTTGAGGTTCTTGTGTATGTAGTATTGCTGAGGATTTACAAATCTTTGCAGTATGTCTGTTAAGGTTACGGTATAGTCACGGGCAATCATTCAAAATTTTGAATGCCTATCGATACTTTTTGAGAAGCCCATAAAACCAGTCTAGCAGCGTGAAAAGTTTTAAATAAAGGTGAAGCCCTTCATATTTAATGTTTTTACATAGCTACAGTGTAGTTTGAGGCAGGTGGAACAGTACAATTTGTTGTAGTAACACAAGTAAGCCAGCCCAGCCCGTACATCGCCAGCTGTCACTACCATATTTTTCTGCTGCCAAATATGGCAAAAGCTGTAGGCTCTATTGGCATTTCTGGGGCATAGTGATACTGTATATTAAATTTATTAGGTCCTGTGGAAGCGTTTTTGGTGTATTTCTTCCCTGTGACTCAGATACAAGCCTTCAAAGAGCTTGTTTCACTCGAAAAAACTACTAAAAGTTCAATAAAACGTCTATACAACCATTAACTTAAAAAATCGCTTCCACAGGACCTAGATATTTTAGTTGTTTAGTCACTTGTGTTGAAATTATAAGGATTCAGTAATCTGTTAGTCTGGTTTGTGGCGGCGCGTTTTTATGAAACATTGCTCTATTGTGGACCACACACCCAAGAACAGTCGTTGTTCTGCATTAAAAACAAACAAGCACAATTAGTTGTATTGCTAACACAACAGAGTTGTTGAAATTATTTATCCCTGCTTGGTTTAAAGCAGTTTTTGTAATTTGTTCCACCCACGCATTTTAAACTATTCCGTAACCTTAAGTGCAAAGCAAAAACTGGTGATAATTTATATCACTTGCCCAGTATATTATTACTAATGTGACAGGCAAACAGGTGTGATCTAACAAGTTGCTTGTTATCATACGGTACAGTAGTACTGTATATGTGACCCAGTCTGGGAAAACCGAGCTTATTGCCTATTTAAAATTATTGAGAAACGCCGGTTTTAAGTATTTAGTGTATTGTAGCTCGCCAATGGTTGAAGCTATGTGTACCAAATCTTCACACGTTTTACACCAATTCCTTACCTTCCAGAGCATCCACTGTGCAAGTAGCCAACAACTAAGTTTCCCGCCATTTTAGATAGTTTTTAAACCGAGGTTGACTGTATCAGGCGAGCTGCAAATTGGGTGGGAGGCGGGAGCCCTGGAAGGCGGGCAAGATAGTGTTCAAAAATTGAAAAGGAAGGCCAAGGGATGAATTAGGCCAAGTTTTGGGCCAGTGAGGTATCAAAACTGGCTAAAATGAATGGAAATTCATAGCAGAGATGCTTATTCAACACCACAGAGCTGTACAGCCACATACAGTCATCCCCAGGCTGACCAGAGCTCCATTAAGGCCCCACACCACACGTACGGATCGCCACTGGGCTTGGGAAAAGCAGCCAGCAAAACCAGACCGCTCAAGTCTAACTGACTTTGATTGTGGAATTAGATAGTTTATTCATGTAGCTTTGTGTCCTGGTTGAAAAAATGAATCTGCTGACATGGGCGATAAGACCGGTTTTCTCAGACTGGGTCACATTAGGGATCATGGAGGTTAGCACCTTTTCACCAAAAAATATTCACCAGAAATCAGCCTCACAACAGCTTTGTGGTACCTTGCCAGTATTGGTTAGGTAGAATCAAATCCAAAAGTGTCTCCAGAACGGCCAAAAGCGCTTCATATAGGTTGCTACGGAATTTTAAACTTTTATATGCAGTGGAATTTCTACCGACTGACTGACTGACTACCTGACTGACTAATGCCTTCAGAAAAATGTAACTTGATAATGGCTAAGGCTGCTGGCTTGATTTTACCACAGTACGTATAGTGCATGCATCATGGAATTACCTTTACCCTCCTTTGTGTCCCATTTCTTTTTGCTGACAGCTGAAGGTGTTAATTTGCAGTAGCTCAATGGTTTCCCTACGTATGTAAACAGGAATTATCCGTATTTTCTGTGGTGACTGGATTGATTGCAAAGGTGCATTTTCTACTTTGCAACAGGCTGAACACAAAGTGTAATGATCACTTCACTTTTGAGTCAGTAGTTGATAGTTGGGGTGCATGAATCATCCGTATTTCTGTGGTGACTGGATTGATTGCAGAGGCCCTTCTCCTACTTTTCTTCATTTGTAGTGCTGAGTAACAAGCTGAACATGGCTGAAAGTGAGGTGTATTGTCCATTTTCAAGTTAGTTATTATTGATAGTTGGGGCACACGTTCAGATGAAATATTTTTGTTGCGATATGCGTGGGTTTACTATGATCCCTACTTGAACTTAAAATTCATAATTTTCCTTATACTTGTATTATTAGAATAGTAGCTTTGTAGTGGCCACACTGTGTCGACAGAGCATAACTTGAACACCATGGCTACTTGATTGTTTGAAGAGAGTTTAGCCACACTTATGCTTGGGTTGGCAGGGGCGGAGGAAGCATCTACAAGTTGGGTAGGCAACTGTGAGATCATACTTCTATAACAGTGCTAATAACAATAACCACCACCAGCATCATAGTTGTGGAAGCATAATCAGCATTTGCAGCATGCTTAGGCTAGCCCCAGAAAATTTTCAGAAAATTGCTTCAGTCTGAGATTGAACCTGGAGACAATTTCACATCTATAAAAATAATATTATAACTGCTAAAATATACTCTAATGAAATGAATAGTCGCTGACTGCTCTATTAGGGTATTGTTGACTGTTCTATTAGAGTATCTGGAGTGACATTATCCAAAAGCGATCCTGGAAATCTAGAGCAACCAGACTGCTTTCTGTGGACTTGGAACATGGATCAATAGCTACCACTAAAAGTTGGGTAGGCATTTGCCTACCCTGCCTATCCGGTTCCGCCGCCCCTGTTGGGAAGGAGAGGTGTATACTATTCTGTAGTAGTATTTTCAGTATGGAAAAATGCAATAGTTTTTCTACATTGTATGTCCAGAGGTTATACCTTTCATGATGTTTCATCTGCTATTCTTTTGGTGCAAAGCATAAATAGGAATTTAAGAGTTCATAGAAAAAAAGTAGGGAAACAAGGGAAATCACCTACACCTATAGATGGACATTATTTTATTCCCTACTTCAGTCTATGCCCATGACTGAAGTAGGGATTAAATGTCCACTAGTGTATCTGTGACCTCCCTTGTTTCCCTACTTTTTTCTATGATCCCTAATCAAACTTAAAATTTCTTATGCTTGTTTTTGTAACATTATTGTGTTTGTCTGAAAGCATTAAGTTAGTCAGTCACTCAGGCAGTAGAAAATTCCACTAAATTTGTAGTGTTTCAGGTGATCCCTAACCAGTGTTGGGAGTAATGCGTTACTTATGTAATGCGTTACTAATATTATTACTTTTGTGTTAACTAACGAAATACGCTATAAAAACAGGTAATATAACTCAAGTTGCTTTACTTACAAATGTAATGCGTTACCTAAGTAATATAGTTACCGTAACGAATCATTACTACAAGTAACAAAGTTACTAATCTTGTTAGTAATCCATTGAGTAACACCTAGCCACAACAAAGTAATGAAGCCTACCGAATGAAGCTTATTCACCAGCATCTTACAGATTTGCACATTGTCCAACAACGCAATCATGTCATGTGCTTAAGGCTGTGGACACAAAGTAATTATGTGTTATTATTATAGTTACTTTATTTTATGGGTAATATTTAACTGTAACTAAATAGTTCAGCTGCAAGTAATATGTAATATGTAACAAGTTACTTGTAAAAGTAACTTGCCCAACACTATCCCTAACGTACAGTACTGTATGAAATGTAGTAGCTGAAGTGTGTAGTAAATGCTCTTCCTATATTTTATTTGCTACAATATGCTATAAGTACTGCCCTTGAATAGTAGCCTCCCTTGAATAGTAGTTGCATTGATTTTGACCCTAGAATTAGACTCAGTTGTCCATGGTTGATGGTGACAGCTGACTACACTCCTGTAGACAGCTATGTTGGTACTACAAGTGTTTCATAGCCATAAGGTGTGATTGGGAGCTAACATCTGTAATGCAGCAAATAAAATGTTTGTGTGATTTGACCAGTTACTTTACCTTAACACTGACATGTTTATTATCTACAGCAACAACAACAACTTGATGAACTCAAGAAACATTTGGAGGAGGCAAAACATCATCATGAGGAAGAAATAAAGACCCATGATGAAGCCATAGAAGAACTGGAGGAACAACTTCAATGGCACAGGGAGAAGAAACGACGTCATGAGAAGAAACTATCGGAGAAGAAAGACTTGCTGGATGATGACTGACTCCTGTTACTATATATCATTTGTTGTCCACACATATTAGTACATGTGTTTGGTTAAATATACAAATGCTAGTGCTCTTGCTATGACCTCTGCTATAGATTATAGTGTTGTTGAAATAATACAGTTAGGTGGTCTGGTGAACCTTGACATGAACCCGTGGGGCTTAGCAATTATTTTGTATATAAGTTTTGCCTCGGTTTTTGCTATGTGTTTGCAAATTTGTTAATTCTTTTTGTACAGATCAGGCTTTACAGGCTCCTTTGAGTCTTCTTCACCTGTTGTACTATTACTAAAGCTTATATAAACGCCCCAAAGCTAAAGGTGTAGGCAGAATTGCGTCTAAGTGTTCAACGCTTTTGCGTGTGGGGCGGAGAAAATGTCCCCACCCCCACGCAAGAAAAAAAGCGGTCTGGGCACGAGACTAAGTAAATGGTTTTTACAGCATAGCCCATAGCCCTTACAGTGAGAACATGGCGTCCCGGCTCCTTTCGTTGTTCCGACGTGGTTTGACTGAAGTAAGCATTTAATAGTGTCGATTGTTTACATATTTGCAGGCTTTGCTTTTTGTGTAATCCTTGCATTGTCTTTTGACATAAATCTCGAAGTGCCGGGTATCTTTTACGTAAATCGATAATTTAATCTCTCTTCTATGGATCGAGTCTTCCTCAGTTCTTTTGATTCACAGTGTGAAACATTCCAGCATTCCCCACTTTTGTTGGCTTCTGTGGTGGGATTAATATCATCACGGCTTTTTTCCTGTCCTAGTAGGAGGTATATTTGTCCCGTTTCCCTTTAAGATTGTGTTGATTTAATGTAACTCAGCTTGCTGGCCTAATATACTTATGACAGAATTTTTTAGACTAAAGAGTTGAGGGGGGTGCAGTGCAGGTCACACAACAAGCCCGTATCATAGACTTCATAGTATCAGTAAGGTGATGCTCCAGGAGAATGTTGAAGTTCTGAGATGATATAGATGTTATGTTTTTATCATTAATTAGTAGTGTCATTTTAAGCAAGGAGTATCATGTAGGTATGTGCTGTAGCGACCATGAAGTCTTGACTGGTCGAAATTTCACTTTGACCTGTGACTAATTAAGAGCCTTTGATCGGTGACTTAGTAATGATACTTTTTGATTGTGGGTTGGAAACTTTTACCCTTGATGGTTTATTTGGCATGAATTTGGTGGCCTTGTAATTGATCTTTGACTTAGATGAGCTAAATCTATGTTGGACAAAATAAATTGCTCAATCCCTCATTTTCGTTTGGAAAAAAACCACGACTATAATACTAGATGCTCATTAAGGTTTTTTCCACTAGTATTATGTCATTTAATTTCCATCAAAAACTTTTTTGACATGCTGCTGCACTATGGTGGAACAGATTACCTGATGATCATCAAACCTTCCGGCCACTGTTTTTGACTTCTTGTTGTGTTAATTGTATTTATATTTGTATAATATAATTGTTTTTGTATGTATCACCTTGTCCGCTTGTCATTCTACTTTTATGTGTAACGCTGTATGTGTGTAATGTTCTGGTAAGAAAGAAAGGCTATGTTGATTACTGTGGGGTTAAATCAAAAATCAATCAAATCAAATCTCCTTGTTAGGTACCATTTTTTGAGGCAAAGGTCAATAGCATGCACTCATGTAAGAAAATGGAACTTTTTGTGATTATACAGTTGAAGAAAGACTGGGGGGGGGGGGACAAATTGCATGACAAATACACCACAGCATTGATATTTTTTGCTAGCTTGTAACTTACTCTTGTCTCACACATTCACAAAGATATTATGATACAGAAAATATTTAGTGTGATGTACTTACTATAGTGTATTTGTCATTGTTTTGTTACAAGCATTTATGCATATTAAGACACACAGTAGTGTGTGATAGACAAGTGTATATACAGTAACAAGAGAACATGTGATCAAAACAATAACAAAACAGTTACTCATAACAGCACACCAGTAGGGGTGTGTACACCATAACATAGAGAACATGTGATCCTTAAACATGAGTCCTATGGAGGTATGTTGCTGTAAACGAGGTGTGGTTGTTTACATTACAGTGACACAGTGATTAGTGACATGGGAAATTTATATAAAGAATCCCCTGGTTCAATTCCATGTTAAAAACTTTTTTTTGTGTCAGTTATCTATATATTTAGCTTACAATACTGAGAGTTTTAGACTAAGGCATCATCATGGATCATCAATAATTTTGAACGTTTTCTGAAATGTACAGAGAGTACTCTTTTCACTTACCCCCTCCCTCCTACCCAAGAATGTACATATAATGTTGATGCTCTACTGTTTATGAGTAATCAGTGTTGGTTGTCTTCACTGGGTCACAATGTAGACACTGAATATTTGGAGCCTTGTGTACACTATACCTGTACTTGTCTACCATACAGTAACTATCTCCCATAACAATGATTCAGATTTCAGCTATGACTTAGCTTCCACCACCTCTAACATTCTAACTGAACAATACTGATAAATTATTATGCTTTGTATGGTGCTACTAAGACTAACATGCAATTTATCCCCTCTCCCTATCTTATGAAAATGCTAAAAACAATAGAGGATCCCTGAAAATTCTATTTTTGGAAGGTTCTATGATAGCTGTATTAGAGTAGAGCTGAGTGGTAGTTGTGATCTATCAATTATTGTGATAGTGAGTAACAGTTGTGATTATGATAGTATGCTATTGTACTACCATGATACATTATGCATATCTGTGCTTAGTCCACTAATGTGGATAACAGAAGTTAACGTTGAGGTAACTGTGAAAGCCCAGTAGAGCGTGCAAATATTACAACTGTAATATATAACAATTTTTACCAATGGAGTGTTAGAAAAGCAAATATGTGGTGTGTAATTGAATTATTCATGTGTCATATATGTGAGGTTGAGTATCTGATAACTGCTAGTAATATAGTATTGCTATGGTGATATAATAGTTGCTATCAATCATGAATAGTGATAGTTGTACTATTGCTCAGCTCTATATTAGAGTACACTGTTCTATTGGAGTATTAAAGTAAAAGAATAGATACTGGCTATATTGAATGACTGTGTTATGTATAATATTTATGCTCAAAGTGAAATATAGACATGTGAAAGAAAGCCCTAAAGCTGGTCTACAAGTGGCTTTTGGACTAGCAAATACAAATAGAAGTGTTATCCATGCCAAAACAGCCAAGTTGTGACAAAAATGGTGTGGCCTTTTCTAGCATTAAAAGTTACAAAATCAATAGTGATGACAAAGGAATGATTGATTATTATTATGTTGATAATTATAATTACAATCAGTTCAATGATGACAACAGTTACTAGCGTTTGATTAACATTAACATCATTGCTATCATTTCTTGGCTCCACCTCTGGTTTTCTTTGAAGATCACACCTTTTATGGTATATGTAAATGTGAAAATATAAATGTTGTATTAGAGTATTTGACTATTTTATTAGAATATCTCAATATATTTGGTACAAGTATTCCTGACAATGAATAATGAAAATTCCAGAAATACTGTGTGGACAGTTACAATGAATTGTAGATCACTTTTTCCCAGCCTTAGTTTGTAGGTGGAAGGGAATAATTGTTTTGATGATATGATAGTGGCATATCACAGAAAGTGTTATTAAAATTTGTGCGTAATTTTCGTGCGAATACCCAATTAAAAGTGTATGCATATACTGTATTTACTGATGATCTCCATGGCTTGTCTATGCTCCATTTTGTGAAGACCACGATAAAGATCATCTAACATGTAATTTCTATGTTCTAATGTGTTTAAAAGAATCTCCGTCGGACTCTTTCCTGGGATCTGTCCCTGGCGCTCCACAGCGTCCACTTGTTATCTTTAAATTTTCGAGTTCACCAATCAATGCCTTCCAGTTGTGATTTGGTGGTTCCTGGCGGTCCAACAGAAGCGCTAACTTGAAACAAAGTTTCCATGGCAGGTCTTGAATCAACTTAGGCATCTCACACTCTACCGGTCAATATACGTGCTGTTTCTCAAGTCACAAACATGGTAACGAAAACCACTTCTGGTTTGAAAATGAAAATCAATGCATATATAAAATTTGATATAGGTACTTTCCAAACAACCAATATACACACAAAAAAGATGTAGATAACATTTAAACAAAAAAAATGAACAATATAAGGTATTGTCTCAGCACTCGGTAGCTAAAAGACCTGTAGCAAAACAAAAGATGTGAAATTATAAGAGACAGCCCATCTGAAAATACAAACAAAACTTACCACAATCTGGTCCAATCAGTCCCCTGGGACCTGGTACTCCATCCCTACCATCTTGACCATCTCTTCCTCTAAGGATTTCTAGAGTTTTCTCAGCATTAGCTATTCATTTATATAGCCATGGTGTTTCCTAATAATGGTAGAGACCTTTTATGACTTGTGTAGGTCAGACACATATAGACTAGTACTAGTAGAGTACTAACAATACAACTAGTATTGGTGTCCTTTGTATCATATCTGGTATTACAGGATGAAGTGAAGGAGGTGTTTGATGCGGTGATGGATGGGAACCTGAATACTATCAACAAGTTCATCAAGAAATATGGGATCAACAATATTCGGGATACTAGATGGGTGAGTAGATGAATGTGTATGATGATAATGTGTTAACTATACCTGTGTATAAAAGTTATAGCTAGTTATGTTGTGTGTTTATTTCAAATTATGGTTATCATAATTCACCAATTACCAAACACATTACATTACGCATTTATAATTCCCTACCACAATTACTTTCAGTTGACCCATTACAATTTTTAACTTGTCTGGGTACCAAAATTATACAATGAAACATCACGTATGAATAAAACTACTAGTATTGCACCAATAATCAGATTGGTTATCGGAAAAACCATATATTGGCTGTATTTTTGTTTATCAGTATCGGATCGGTTGCATGATGGAAAAAGTAGCAGATACAAATATATGAAATGCAAGCTTGTGTGCTTTAAACGATGTTAATAAACACCTTGAGTTGTATTATAATGTTGTTTTACTGCTAAAATATAATGTCAGCTATTGTAGCACTACTGCCACTATAAATGAACTAAATTAGTACCATATCGGATCGGTTACGTTTATCAGCTTGAAAATATTGTCCAGTATCGATTATCAGAATATCAGCCAAATCTCATATCGGTGCAACATACAAGTGATATTTCTGTGGAATACCCAGCTGGTGGATAACTACATATTTCACTAAGATCAGTAGGAGTTAGTGGAAACTAACATAACTACTAGTTGGTGGAATAACTGGACATCATAAAAAGTTATCAGTAGTACCTGCCCTACCATGTAGTTTATACACTTTCAGTTGCTATACTACACTTGATGTGCTGACCAAACAGTTCAAACATAGTACATACATCTAACAAACCTGTACTGCAAAAGGAATATACAACATATATGGGACAAACACACAGACAAACTAATGTGAACCTAAATGGCCTGCTTATACCTGCACTGCTGTTATGTGTTTTGTTGTAAGTTCTCATTGTAATGGTAGTGTGTATTAGGGCCCAAGTGAACTTAAGTGAATTCGAAATTTTTAGCAACATTGCTCAACCTTGAGAAATTTGCCGTTCGAAATATTTAGGCTATATATGGTATCCATCTTGCTGTGTTCCGTAATGATTTTGGGGGAAGGTAGACGTATGGTATTTGACATTTAATTAAGTTAAGTGTTGATGGTTTAGTGGTGGTCACAGGCCATGCCTCTATGAGGTTAATATGGTGTGATTTATAATTTGTATACAGGAACCTAAAAGTTCGAAAGATTCGTGATCTTTAGTTGATGAATGTTCGAACCCTAGTTTGTATACCCCAGTATGAAAATATAACTTTTTGTGTAACAAGGTTTAGCTAAGTAGAAAAATTATGCTGGCAGTAGGATTAGAATCATTATTACATACAGGTGTTAGGTACTCTAGCACTTTGTAAGGTGGTTTACAATGAGATGTAGTTCAAGTGTTCTCTACACCATGTTCTGTGGTGTGGTGTAGTGTACAAGCAAAAAACACATAGAAACTTGCAACAAACTTTTAAGGTAGCTAGTGCTTCATTTAGAACACAAATCGTGTTAATACACGAAGGAGAATATGTAACTCATCAAAAAACGGTCACCAAAAGTTGCTAATGAAAAGAAAAAGTTGTCACCAGTTGGGAAGCAAACACAAGACCTTTATGTGAACAGTTTGATGTACTATTGCCAGTCGAGAGCTGTTTACCAGTGGCTTTGACAGGAATGAAGGTGAAGTTTCCAATGTATTTAATGTGTCGTAGGTGCTAAACAACAGTAGTAAGTTATCAGATAATTTTTGTGGAATCTGCTCTATATATTTCATTGAGACTACCATCATACTATACTGGTGTGTTAACTTTTTGGTCAATGTTGTAACAAAACATCAAGGTACTCTAATAGAGCAGTCAACCACTCTAATAGAACAGATATACCTTAAACACTGTGACTAACTCAATGTAGTGAAAGTAGTAAAATTACTATCTCATCTTCTAAAATATATGCCCCATCCCCCAAAATGGTGTCCATGTGTGTTGTGTGCTTCAAACAGTAACGTTCGTTGCCGAAATTTCCCTTCCCCCTCCTCACTCTTTGGTGACATACTCCACTGCCCCTGGTCTTGGTCATCTTGATAGTTTATAATTGTGACATTATGTACAATGACATTTAGTGACCTGTTAATAATGCCACATAAAATTGGTATAAGACAATCATATTAGCTACACAAGGTTTACTGTAATATGGTAAGAAAGTAGTAGTATCTACTATTACATGTATTGTCTACTATTGTATAGCCCAACCAGACCTTGCTTCATATAGCTGCCGTGAAAGCACAGGTCCGTGTTTTCCAGTATTTGTTAGACAAAAATGCTGATATACAAGCAGTTGACAAAGTGAGTGGTGTATCATGTACATGTTATACATTATTTAGGGTGGGCAATATATACAAAGCAGTTACACATTATTGTTAGTTGGACAATTGTCATTAGTTATTTCTTGTACCATGACAACAACTTGATGTCTTAAAATCACCCACCTAGCTTGTACTAGGTGTTACTTGATAATAATAATTGCTCATCAATTATTTTTTTATTATTTACTAATCACTGTACTATGGAGTAGTGATGCACCGATATTGGTACTAGTATTGGTATCAGCCCTATTTTGGCAGTATTGGATTTGTATTGATAAAGCTGTAAATGCCTGATACCAACCGATACTGTGAATGACGTCATTTAATTACTTTTCAAGATGGTGGCGTCAATCACACATCAACAAAGTTGAGCACGAGCTGATCTATGCTATGAATTATTTGAAAGAAGCCGGTTACTAGCACAGCGGAAACTGTAATAAGCCACGAAATAAGATTCATTGAAATCATACACTATTGTTATCCTCATGATTGATGACCACAAAACCAGCAAACTGCAGTAGATGAGATTAGCAACTGTGTTTAGTAGCTGGTTTATTGACTACTGTTAGCTGTTTCTTGTGAGTAATTCCTGTGTGGCAAAGTATTGGTATAGGATCGGTATCAGCCAATTTGCCTTGAAATGTATCAGTATTGGATCTGTAGTGAAAAAGTGGTATCGGTACATTACTACTATGGAGTTTAATTCCAATAATATACGTACATGTGTACATGTATGAAGTTGTCATAATTAACAACAATGAAATACAAATACACATAGTCCAGTCATTTTATGGCTTAACCACACTAATTGCAACAAAACCTTTCTTAACATTTTCTAGCACAGAAAACATGTTCTATAACATATCAAAAGTCCTTAGGAATCCATTATGGAAAAAACCCTTTTAGTGACATTTTTGTGGTCTTTTGGGATTAAAATGTGATTTTTGACTATATTTCATCTGCATGATGTCAACCAAATTAGTTAAACTTGGTATCAAATAAATGATCTCACTGAAAGGAATAAGATGAAGTTATTTGAAGTTGACAACTTATTTCATTCAGAAGTTATAACCATTTTATGAATCACAATTTGTCCACTCATGCATATGATTATTGCTATAATGCAATAGTACATTGTATACTTAATAATGACCCATCAGTTTATTTTATTATTGTTTCATCAGAACACTCCATACAACACACTGATTGTGTGTTATAAACAGTTTCTATTTAAATGTTGTGGTGTGTATGTACAACAGATTAAAATTCTCTCACTGACTGTAATAAGTACAGTTATCATAGAGTATGATAGGTACTGTATAATAGGGATCATGGAGGTTTGGCTTTTTAAACCAGGTGTGCACCCACAGCCGGCTTTAGGCCAGCTGTGGGCACGTGTATGGTTTACTGATTTCAATTGTTTTCATAAAAGTGTGTGTGTACTTATCTACCTATCTCCATCTACCTATGTTTGTCCATATGCACCCACGTGAGCAAAATCGTTAAATGATAAAAGCAGCTTGCACATAAGAAGTAAAATTAAGTGTAATAAGCTTCCACACAGGTAAATTTTAATCTGAAGTGGTTTCTACTCACCAGTGTGATACGGGTGTGGCTACTTCACTCAGACTTTGTGAACTTCCTTTCAGGTTTTACAGACATTTAACAACTGAAAAACAGCAGTACAGGCCTTGTAGACTACCAGGAATAGCTTATTTCTTCGAGTTGAAAGGGTGTGTGTCCTTATGTATGGAGCGAAAATGAAGAGCACCTTTGAGGCTTTGTCGAGAGAATTTGTGGGTAAAACACAATAGTCAAACTATAAAACAGTTTGGAAGATACTTCTGTGTGTAATGTGTTGTTAAATGTGGTTTGTTTAGCAAGCGCTTCCTTAGCAGTGCGTAAGAACATATTGAAGAATTACAAAAGTTATGATAAATTTATGAAATCCAAAATTACAATTAATTAATTATGTATTGCGGTTTATGTAAAACAATAAACCTATTTCCTTAGTGAGTATACTAATTGTAGAGGTGCTTCTTGTACTGTTCATAAAAGGTGGAACATACGTACCTGAAAATAAGCACCTCATTAATTGATCGCTGGGGCACATATTCATTGACTCAGTCAAGACACATAGTAGTGTGTTGTTCAGTCATGGATCTGGTGTGGTCACATGACAGACAAGTGTGTGTTATACAGGAACTGGAATAATATGTTTACTTTGGTCATGTTCAGCCAGTGTTGGTTATATCATACAGTAGAGTAGTATGGTGTATTAACTTTCTTACACAAAATATTGACCAGAAACCAATGTCAAGATGCCTCTTGCCAGTATTGGTTAGGTGGAATCAAGCCTAAAAGTGTCTTCAAAGTAGCCAAAACACTTTCAATAAGTTGTTATGTAATTCAACAAAAACATTTCACAGAAATTTCATGGCTAACTGCCTGGCTAATGCCTACAGACAAGTGTATTTTACTGATGGCTAAGGCTTCACTTTTTCACTGTTAAGTGTCGCTTCAGCCTGACAGGTGCCTTTTGGCACACCACAGTACGTACAATGCATGCATCATGGACTTACCTTTGTCCTCCTTTGTGTCCCATTTCTTTTTGCTGATAATGCCAAGTTTGCAATTCGTGGTAGCACACTTTGGCTTTTCTCTGCTAACTAGCTATTACATTTGTAACGGAAATTGTCTGTATTTTCAAATTGATTTCAGAGGCACTGCTTGTTATGTTCTTCATTTGTAACACTGTGTAACAGGCTGAACATAGCTAAAAACGAAGTGTAGGGCAACTACACTTTTCAGTATTTGATAGTTGGGGTATGCATTCAAACATAAATTTTATGGAGCCATTCTTTCTTTTGATGTGGTATGTATGAGTTGATCACCAGTCCTACTGTAATTATGATACAAAAAGTAAACAAACAAGTACAAGGTAAAACTAGATGTTAGAGTTTATACATGTTCACTAGTATATATCTTCAGGTGCAGGCAGGCCCGTATGCAGGAATTTCAAAAGGGGGGTTCTAAATTGAAGTGGTAGGCGATCCCAGATGCGGGGGTCTGTGCCCCTAGACACTGAGAAAGGTTTAATATTCAATGTCCTGAGAATAGCCTCAAATTGCTTAAATGCAGAAATGCATGCACTGATTAAATAAACTTCTCACACATCATTGTGTTGACACAAGGCCGGCTCTGGATGGGGGGCCAAGTAGGCCATGGCCCACCCAACATTTTCCCAACTACAGTAAACTTGACTAGCATGTAGCAGACTGACAGTACGAGAAGCCATACAATTACGAGTGCCAAGTCTGCTGCTTTTTAAGTAAAACTTACACTCGAACTTACCAAAAACTATACTAAGCACAAGTCTGCCAGTCTCTCAAACACGGAGTATTGCGGAAAAGTCTTGGCAAGAGTATGCATCAAAATATTTGTGAGTGCCTTATTGTCTATGTGGTACAATTTAGGCCATGCCACTGTTACAGTATCAGTACTGTGGTCATTATTCATCTAGCAACTGGCCAATAAGCTTAGATTGAATGCAGCTGTTAATGAACAAATTATTGATTGTAATATTGGATAACTATGCCCAACTGAAATTAGGATAAATTTGCTTCTAGATGGCATTTCTTTAAAAAATTTCCTTGGGGAGCATGCCCCCAGACGGAGCATACTATGCATACTATCAGGAGCATACTATGCATGCTGAGTGTGCTTCACACACTATATACCTACCACCAACCATGCATGCATGGCCCACCCAACCCAATTTTGCCAGAGCCGGCCAACATGGGCCCATCGCACACTAATACAAACAAGAGATTAAAATATGGTTGTAGTGCATGTACACTCCAGCATTTCTAAGACTGCTCAGGGTCATTCATTTCAGCTATAAGCTAAACCTTACATTTCACCATTGTCCAAACATGGATGATAACCACAATAAGGTTAATATGAAAACAACTGACAGACTCACACACTTGACACTTTAGAATTCATATCATTGGATGCAACAAGCCAGGCTTACTTGTGTTATAGTTGTTGCTATAGTTAACAGTCTATCAGTCACAGTGTCCATCAAGTCTGTGCTTATCATTGCTATTCCGGGCTCTTAGTAGAAACTATTTAACAAATTACAATTGGAATTAATTGAAATAGCATTAATAGTAGCTCTCAGTGCAGTATGGTCAAGGATGGCTCGATGGATAGCCTTATTAAGATACTGTAAGTAGAATAATAGAAGTCTTAGTGATAGAGAGAAAACCACTGTCTGTATTCATGCATCATTAAAGTGGTTTCTATGTACACAGATAACCTAGAAGCACTATGGTTAATACCTGGAAGCCACACACATTTCAGCTGGTAGAAGCCCATGGAATGCGTTTAATGAATGCTAGAACACAGATTATAGTTGAAAAGATCGTTTTACAGTAAAAATAAAATTTCCAGTTTAAAGTATGGGGTTCGACCAAACCCCCCCTGGGTACGGGCCTGGTAGGTGACCTTCCTTGTTTCACAAATTTTTATTTCTATGATCCCTAATCAAACTTAAAAAGTAAATCCTTGCACTTGTGATATTAAAAAGTAAATCCTTGCACTTGTGATATTAAAAAGTTCCAGCAGATAATGATTGTAATAGTGTAAATGACTATAAACAATACAATCATTGTAGTCATTTCATGGCCACCAAATGGATACCATCTACACTTTGTGACTTTTAAATGGTTTCTCATTTCACAACTTTCCTCTCAACAATAAATTATTGTTTGACACAATGTATAATGTTTAATTGTAACACTCATGGTAATCACATGTTAGGTGATGATAAGTAACATAATTTGTGTTGTTTACAGGTTGGAACAAATCTGCTACACTATGCTTGTATGGGTGGTAACTTGGATATTGTCACCACAGCAGTAGGATTAGGTCATGACATCAACAGTACTAATAGAGTATGTTGGTATTTCACAAGTGAATATTGTACTTGTTGTATTCATATGTGTATGTACCCATGTTAATACGGTGGACACTGTTATTCCCACATTATAGACTATTGTGATGATCGATCTTTAACAATGAATGTTATATTACATATCTTCCATTAGTCTGTATGTGCCTCTATTGTGTTTCAGTAGTCCAAACTAATTTTGTGGTTTGGATTAAAAGGACAAACTACAATTACATTTTGTGTACTGTAGTCGTTATACAGCTTATCTTTTTAATAATGTAGTGATTTTTATCAGAGTCCACATTTCCTTAGCAAATGGACAAACTACATAGTTGGATGCTAAATCTTGCATAATTGATGTTCTACTTAAAGTTTTTATAAGGATTTTATATCTGTGGTATTGATGAAATATAGTAATGTAATATTGTATTTCAAATATGTGACTGTCTCAGCAAAAATCAGATTGTTCGCACAACTTCCATATATTTTTATTTTCTCACATTATCTACAGTGCCCAAGGAATGGATCACCAAAGTCTCAGCCTTTTGTGGTGAGTAGTTTTGGAATTATAGCGCTAGACGGTAGGAAGAGCAAAGAGATTGATTTGTACAGTGACTATACTGAAAATAAACTACAGACACTTACATTCATAGCCATAACTTCCATCAGCATTAGTCTACAATGTTGGAATTTGGCTTAAAATGTTCACCCTATTAACCAAGGTATAGTGTTAACCCTGTAGTCACTTACGCATACAAGTATGAAGGTAGTTTAGTTGAAGAAGTGACAACGATTTTGTTTACATCTCCGCAGCATCGTCATAAACAAACACATGTGACATGCATGCCATTGGAGCTACAGAAATGAAGCAAAGATTTTTGAACCCTCCATGAGCAGATGAATGAGATGTTGTATAGTTTGACTCTTCTTTCTCTTAGTAATGGCCTGATAAAAACTTGTGTACGTTTTTCTTTTTGTTCTTTTTAAAATTTCATTTTTCTTAAAGTGCATGCTTGTGCAAACAAGTTGAGGTTTTGCTGTGATGGTCACACATCATTAGTTACTGTACATGTAGTATAGAATGATTCATCCAGTCTCCTTTTGTTGTAGGATGTAGCTAAGAACCTCCTTTAACAGGAGCCTCAACAGGTTTTGGCTTGAATTAATACAAGTGAAAGGAAAATTAAATTTTTACAAGCTACTAGCAGTCATTGTAATAAAATGTGTTTAAAGGGACAATGTGGTGATGAAAGCTGTTTGAGATTTTCTATGATTTCACAGCCCGTGAAATAGTTACATTACCAGAACTTTACAATAGCAAGAATTGAGATGAGGAATACAGGCTTGCTGATTAATAATTATCCAAGTTAACTGTAATCTGAAGTGTTTTTTCAGCTGTTCACATTGTGACAGGTGATTAAACAGGCCACTTCAAGGTGGTTGCTATGTAGCACATTGTTTATGCTTTTTATGACACTGTTATGCTATAGCCAACCACCTGGGTGAAATACATAAATAGAAGTTTAATTACACACTGTTATTTTGTTACCCTTTTACTTTTCCACAGCACAAAGTTAACCCTTAAACCCGCATAATCCAGAAAACTGGATTTAAACTTAATAAATATGCATGCTTTGCACAAAGCCCTGTAACTTTCAAAGCGTCCATTCAATGGATATGCAATTTATGTCATTCTACTTGTGGATTAAAATGATACCTAGGGTATTACCCTAACGCTAAATGATGAGGCCAAAACTAGCTTTGAAAATAACTTTTTGGTAAGGAAACACGCGAACCCTTTACGTACCTTTATAAAATGGTTGATAACTTGATGGTAGTTTATCTTATCGCTTTGCAACAACTTCCATTCAGTTCGTTGTGAAATTTTATATCAGGCCATATATGACTCACATGGGTAAACCCACAATCGAACTTAAACATGTGGCAAGAATTTAGAAACACAGAGACGCGACTCATCACTGTTCACTGCTTCATAACAGGTAAGCCATTGTAGTTACAGTGTTCGTTTAACCTTCTCCAAGTAGCCCATTAAATACACTTTTAATCTATGTGTATTTTTAGGCTGTAAGAATTAAGTTACCCCACCTAGTGTCGCCATGCATGCCCATATTGTGTAAATATGCATTCCGAAAAGTTTTCTGTGGGTTTAAGGGTTAAAGAGTTTTAGAAAGTGTTGTATACTACTTTATTGTTATTACATCATTTGCTTTTTAATGGCTTCACAATATCATTGATGGGGTAGGTAGGAAAATGGGAATGAGAAAGACCAACAGAAAATTCCTTATAAAAGTAATTATATTAATGTACAGGCGGAATTTTACAGTAAAATACTTCTTTGCAGCAGTTTTGGATCCATCCGCTATGATGAGTGATACACTCTAATAGAACAGTCACTTGTATTAAAATACTCTAATAGAGCAGTCAAAAGTATTTGTTAACTATTGCACCAGTGAAAGCCTGTGAACTTGTGGTAGACCGTAGCTGGCATAGTATATAGACTAACTATGGCATCAATACTGCTCCTTCCTTGAAACTATAAATACTTGTAAAAAATTGAATCATTAAGCATGAGGAAGTTTACAAAGTTAACTGACAGTGGGAAGTTATCTGAACATCTTTGTTCCTATAGCGTTCAGATAAGTGAAATTGTATAAATGAAGCCTGTTGATTTACAATGGAACCTCAATCATCTGAACTAATTGGGGGGAAATAGTGTTCATATGATTGAATATTACGTAAAATCGAACATCCATACATTTATATACAGAGCTTTGCTCAACTACTCTAATAAAACATACACTTGTTGACAAAATATCCTAATTGTGAGCAGTCGATTTGGTGTTCAAATAATTGAGAGTTTGGTTAATCGGTGTTCGGATAATTGAGGTTCCACTGTAGAGCTTCATTCAGTTACTAACAGTCATTTACTCTAATAGAGTGCACATTAATGACAAAATACTCTAATAGAACAGTCACTTTTGGCATTCAGATAATTGAGGTGTTCATATAACTGAGGTTCAGATAAGGGAGAATCCTCTACCTGTAACCTCGAAATAAAATGCACATGATAGTATGTGGCAGCTGCAAGAGTTGAATCTTTTAGTTTCAAAAGAGAAGCTAACATTTAGTATTGATGACTTAGATAGTCAATATACTATGCCAGCTGTAGTGCATCAATTCACAGGGTTTCAGTGCAGGTCCCTGGTGGAACAGATAACAAAACATTCTTGTTTTAGCAGGTGAATGATCTATTAGAGTATTTTAGTGAAAGAATTTTAAAATACTGCAAGAAGCATTGTGCTACCTGTATATTGACATGATGACCTTTATCAGGCTTTTCAATTTGTTGATCCTGCTTTATGTTCCCATCCTGTTCTGATTTTCCTAGAATTCTACTTATCCCAGTCACTCAGTAGAAAATTCTAAATATTTCAATAAGTGTTTTGCAGCAACTTGTTGAATGCTACATTAGCAGAGCTTATGATAACATCCGGACACTGGATAATATCCAGACTAGAGCTCGGCGGTATTGAAATTTGAATACATGGTATTAGTAACAGGAAAATATCGCGGTATATCGGTATATAGTTAGCTTGTTATTGTAACTATTGCATCATTTCTTGGGCCTAGTATCATCCCAAAAACCAAAACTATATAGTTCAGTACAAGTAAGCATGTGTTGTAATGTGACAACATCAAGTTTTGTTTAGGGAATGTCTACTAAACCATCAACAAATTGGATAATTAAACACCAAAGGCTGGGTTAAAAGCAATCCTATACCAGTATTCATCGATATACCGGTATTTCGATATATCGGTTATCAAACGCTGTCACGGTATGATAATCGGTTACAATAATTTATCACGATAAACGGTATTACCGATATATCGCAGAGCACTAATCCAGACCTGGACAAAATCTGGTCAAATTGCATAGATGTCTGACCATAATACAATTTGTCCAGACACAGTGTCCCATCAAAGCACAAGGAGGGAGCCTAAGGGCTGAGCTGGCATGCTATTAACAATAACAGTCACTTGGTTGCTAGGAGATAGTATACATTCTTATGACCACAAATGTATATACCATTGCCAACCTCTGGTGTACTGTAACCACATAACAGCTGCAGTAAGGCATGTGACATCTTACCACTATAATGTTCATGTGCTATACTATAGTGGCATATTGGGCATTCATCTTCCACATGTCCAGTCGATTTAGGCAACTACAATTCTGGTTTGCCAGGACATTGTGGCAGGACAACAGAGAATTCGTATCATAAGCTCTGCATTAGTCAGTATTTATCACTCACCAACAAACAAGTCATACAGTATATATACCAGTCAACCTAAAACATGTCAATTGTCTAGTAATAATACAACCACCACCAGTGAAGTATTAGCTACTATACAACTAGAAATTTCAAGGGAGAAATTTTCACTGTTTTCATGATTTGTACTGTTAATGTATGACAATTTCTGTTATCCTCAATAATAACAAGTGTAATGCTTTATGTGTTGAATCCTTAATAAATTATGATGAGTACTAAATACCATATATGGTATATGACTGTTATGCTGTACGGTGAAATGTAAAGTAGAGTTTTATTGAATCTCAAAATTTTATCAAAGTTTTAGGTGAGGATTTTTTGTAAGCAGGACATTTGGCTTACTGGTTTTGAGGGGGGATTTTGTAGCAATTAATTAGCATAACCATGAAAACAACAAAACTTTGAATCTTCAAACATTTTAATTTTACTGTAACATGATAATGAGTTACTTATTATATTATTAAAACATGTGATGTGTGTTCTTACAGAATGGAGGGACTCCTATTTATTATGCGGCAGCCGATGGTCATGTGCCAGTTGTCCAGTATCTACATGAGAAAGGAGCAAAGATAAACTGTGAAGACAAAGTGAGTATACATCGGTGTTCCACTATGTGTCACCACTATGTGTTCCACTATACATATACTATTATCAACTGATCTGTATACACACATCAATTGGTCTTTACTGTTATAGTTGTTGAAACATTTTCCTTACCACTAGGGATACATACACTAATACTGTAGAAATATACTAAACTTTGTGGTTACATGCAGTGGTGTACAGTTGTACAGTAGGTTATGTTATAGAACTGGTACTTTGTACAGTGGGTCATGTAGTGTAAGCTTGTGGATATAATATACAGTTTGGACCATACACTCATAGTTACTATATACAGTGTTGTGAGGTGTAGGCACTACATCCTTGTGGTATGTTAGGATAGTACAACCAACAATAACATGTTTAAATGTCATGTTTGAAGTTCGACTGCCAACATTGACATTTAGCATAAAGGACCATTCGTCTTGCACCTGTCGCACATTGACACATTAAACCATGCATCTAAAACATGGAGCAATTTCCGTTGCTTAGAAAGCTAGTAGTGCTGTCCAGTCAAGTGTTCAATAACCCATAATTCCTAGTGCTGATAATGACACTTCTTTTGTGACATGGTAGAATATCTTAAGTCTCACTTAACACAAATAATAATAATTTCTCTTAGTACTTATAACATTGTACCAAGAGTTCACATTTAATATTATGATGGGGTATGATCCAACTTAATGGTCTCACAAGATATACTACATCCACACTTGGTACAAGTGACTATAGTACTTTGAGGGATACCCAGTGGTACTACTGACTGAGAACATGGATAGCTGCTTTGCTTGTTATAAAGTAGACTAAGTTTTAGAAATGTAAAAAGTTATCTGTTTCACAGTGACACGTTAAGTCATGCATCTAAAACATAGAGCAATTTCCGTTGCTTAGAAAGCTGGTTCAAGTGGTAGTGTTGCCTAGTCAAGTGTTCAATGATTGGCCAAAGCAGGCACCGATTATAACTAATACTGATAATGACACTTCCTTTGTGACATAGTAGAACACTTGAAGTCATGTAGTTTTCCTAACTTAAAATTCTGTACTTTTCTGTGCTGTTTTTCATCACGACATTGCATGTTTCACGCCACTTACCATCCATCAAACATGATCAGAAGCTAGTAACCAGATTTACATATTTTAATGATACATAACATAGAAAAGTGGAAACTGCACGACTTATAGTGCTGCATGATTTATCATCCCTTACACTACATGTTCCCTTGTTCAAAGGATTCATGTACTTTGTTACTGCACAGTACATTGAAAGACTTTGTTAGGATTTAACTGTTGAATAGTTTGAGAAAAAACTGTTCTGTCACCAAATATGTGTCCTTCTGTTCTGATTGGCTAATAAAGTTTTGCAACTTTTAAAGTTAGTGTTGACATGTATTAGATACATAAGATAGTGAGAATGAATCAGATATACTGTAGTTGGGACTTGTGAACACTAGCTAAGTATCTAGATTCACACTTTTCATACTCCATGTTTTTGTTTAAATATTTCACTAACATTTCCCAGTAGTTCTGTTGTTATACCAACCTCACATGCTGTAAATTCCGAGTGCGCAAACTTACAGTTCACATGGCTTATGCATACACGTACACATGTAGTCACTAAGTTGGATTTTTGAAATCCACATTTCAATATGGACTAGGTTTCCAATTTCCTTAATAGTATACAGTAAATGTGTTGAAAGTCTGAATATGTGAATTGCTTGGAAATTTAAGTCTCTAACCATTTCAATTACTTGTTATCAGGTCCATTAGTGGACTTTTAAGACTTCATTGTCTCCAAATATCAAACCACACTATGCACACCATGCTGTAACTTTCTCCAGTAATAGTTTTAATCTTATTGAGACATTGACTAGTAGCAAAAACATTAAAAATGATAAAAAGTAGTCAGCATGTAAGAACTGAAAGTCTGTGGTAAACCTCCACACACATAATCTGAGGTGGTTCTTTTCGGTGGTCTGAAATACGGGTATGGCGACTCTTCATATACTGGTCTACCCTTTCGGTTTTATAGACGTTTAACAACTTTAAAAACAACACTGAAGGCTTCTTAGGTTACCAGAGGTAGCGTATCCTTTGGGTTGAAAGGAGGAGGGGGGGGTTACCCATACTTACGCGAACAAAAATGAAGGGCAGCCTCAAGGCTTTCTCTAAACAATTTGCGTGAGAAAACACGATAGACACACTATAAAACAAATGAGAAGTGTGTAATTTGAGGTTTAAAGTGGTTTGTTATAGTTACATTTCCTTAGCAGTGCATAGCAATGTAATTATTGAATTACAAAATAATTCATGAATTATGAAATATACTAAATTACAGTATTTACAATTCTAATTATCTAGTTGAATTAATCATAACTATAGCATGAATATAAACTAAATTATATACCTGGCTGATTAATTACCTATTTAGTTAAAATGGGATAGTATTAATTGCATGGACGTAGCACAACATCAACTTGTTAATACCAACCTCACAAGTATAGGGTAGAGACCAAACATGAGGATATTAGTGATGCTACTACTAAGGTCTGAGTGCACCGACTTACTGTAGAACATGGTTCATGCATATAGTCACTAAATTATATTTTTGAAATGTACATACAAATATGGACTTTGTTGACTAGGTGTTCGATTTTCTTAATAGTATACAGTGAACATGTTGGAAGTGTGAATATGTGAATTGTTTGGAAAGTCTCTAACCATTTCAGTTACCTGTTAGCAGGTCTATTAGTGGATTTTAAAGACTTCATTATCTCCCAAATATCAAACCACACTATATACACCATGTTCTAACTTGTAACAGTAATGGTAAATTTCTCCAGTAATAATTTTAATCTTATTGAGACGTATACATGGTACGTACACAAAATGTCATGTACACAGTACATTTACTATTGACATTGTGAAATTGTAATAATCATGTTTTGTTTGACTTTTAGGATGGTGATACGCCCATGCACAGGGCGGCATGGAGGGGGTCTCTTGCTGCTGTGAAATACATCACAGACCATGGAGCCAATATTCATGCAGTGAACAAAGTGAGTCATACATGTTAACCATACAATGAGAAATGCTTATTGTAGTGTAACAATGTGAAGTATTCTTTATCACATTTTAGTGACACAAATCACTGGTATGGGTACATGTCATATTAGGGTAGGTAAAAACAGAGGACCCGATGACCAGGGGACCCAACTTTTTGGAATTTTATACCCTTCACAATATTCTATACTTGTACTAGGTACCTTTGCAAGTAGTCTTGCATGACCAATCCACTTTTCCCCGTCACAGTGTCTCACATGATGTTGAATTAGTAATTATAAGTGCCTTGGTAAAAAGAGAAATAGCAATTACTAGCTAAGCAAGTTTCAGTCCAGCAGTTCAGCATTCAACCAGACTTCATTAATCGTTGTGCATTTGTACAATGTTTCTAAATTTTAGTAGTGAGTTGACACAATAGCCTAGTATGCTCATTGACTAGTATACTCATTGACTAGTATGCTCATTGACTAGTATGCTCATTGACTAGTATGCTCATTGACTAGTATACTCATTGACTAGTATGCTCATTGACTAGTATGCTCATTGACTAGTATGCTCATTGACTAGTATGCTCATTGACTAGTATGCTCATTGACTAGTATGCTCATTGACTAGTATACTCATTGACTAGTATGCTCATTGACTAGTATGCTCATTGACTAGTATTCTCATTGACTAGTATGCTCATTGACTAGTATGCTCATTGTACAGCAGGCTATAAATGCAGTTAGCTTCACACTTTTTCAGAGGCACTTACAATTTCTAATTGGTTTAACATCGTGTGAAATCACCGTGACGGGGAAAAAGTGGATTGGCCATACAGGACTACTTGCAGAAGTTCCTAGTACAAGTATAGAATAGTGTGAAGTATACAAATTCCAAGAAGAGTTGGTCCCCGGGTCCTTGGTCCTTGGGTCCACTGTTTTTACCTACCCGTCATAATATGTGTATACATGACACAATTTTGATGAATGTTATATGTGACTGACTAAATTTACAAGTATAGTCCCACCAAAATATTATCCACTATATGGTAGTGTAGTTTGACCTAACCAGGTAGATGTGTTGTATAGGTAGTTGTTGATGTTATGAGTTGTACTAATAGTGGATAACAAGTTGTGTATGATCTGTGTTATTGTGGTACACATTAAAAGGTCCACATATTTGATGATGTACACATGGAACACACTACAGTGGAACCACAGTTATCCGAACCCCTTGGGACCAGAGGTGGTCCATAAGTCTGAAAAGTCTGTATCTCTGAAACTTGTGTATAAATAACATTAAAATAGCATAATCAAAATTTTTTTAAATATCAGCACTTTCAACTACCCTAATAGAACAGTCACTACTCTAATATATTGAGCAGTCATTTCCATAATTCGGTTAAGTAAGAACCTGGGTAAGTGGTGTCTGGATAACTGAGGTTCCACTGTATTATATAGTACCCTCACCTTCCTTAACAATCATCTTGTAACTGATAGTGGTCCAGTGTAGCTACACATAGGGTTGGGAGGTATTTAAGGTATTAGTAGTTAAAAAGGTATTTTTCAGATACCATTGTGGCTTTCTAAAAATACCGAATACTGAATTTAATGTATTAATTAAATTTTTGGTGGTTTAGTGGTGGCTACACATGAAGTCAAGCCCATGTGTTTATGCTGTGGACAAGACAAACACAATAATTTACCTTTTGAGATATTCAAACCTTACTTTGTGGTACAATTGTCATTTCATTTGTTCCTTTAAAAGATAACTTTCACTACTAGCACAATGTGGGTATAAGTGTAAATCATAGTTTACCCAAGTTTTTAAAAAGTGTACAATATAAAAGGTATTTAGTGATACCGAGGTATTTTTCCTAATACCGTACCGTTCTTCAAAAAAGCAATACCTCCCATCCCTAGCTACACAGTTTCTGTATACCTGTAGTAACATTGCTGAGTAGTGTTTATATGGCTGTAGTGAAGTGTACACACAATTGGTAATAATTTCTCTTAGTACTTATAACATTGTACCAAGAGTTCACATTTAATATTATGATGGGGTATGATCCAACTTAATGGTGTCACAAGATACAATACATAAAGTGATGATATAACATCATATAATTGTACATGTGTTAATGTATTGTAGTTATGACAACAAGTGTTGTGTAGACTGGGTTCAGTTAAGTGACATCAGAACATGTAACATTAACTAATGTACATGGTGAAAATCAACTTTTTGTAACAGTACAACAAGTACTTTACACTGCTCATATCTCTAATGTATGGACCTAATCAGTCACTACACTACAGTTTGAAAATCACCCACTATTGTACAGTCATAGCTGCAATGTGGACAAGATCATAACTTTTTGTTGTGACAACAGAACATCTCATCATTACCCCACACTGGCCACACATGATACACATGTGAAATTAATGAGGTGTCATATTATAATATGTACCACTCTGCGTGGGCAGTTCAATGGTGCCACTAGTGCCATAATTTGTATATGGCACTGTTTCAGACCACAGCAAGTGCATTATAACTTATATGCACCGACCGCAGTGCAATATACAGATATTGCACTGGCTGCGGTTTTGTGCAGCATTGCACAAATGCTGGCAGCCAAGACCACTACGACACTTCACCAAATAGGTGGAAAGACACCTCATAGGTCACTTGAATTCTTTTATAGCCTGACATGTAAAAGTTGATTGTGGGCCATAACATCACCGATAGGTTTAATGTTTATACCAAGCAGCCAATGGCAATTGAAAAAGCCAGCATGGTGGCCACAACTCTAGTCTACATATATATAAATGTACTTAAACACCTTACTAGTCTGGTGCCATCTGAACCCAGGTAAAACCGTAGCTCACTTGGGCAATGACTCGATAAAACTATTATATTCTAAATAATACCCACCATTACATTTGATTGTGGCAACCAGTTTGTCATGCCACCAGATTCGAGTTTAGCCAGTATGGATTGTAAGAATTAAACTAGTATTGTTTAGTAGTTAGGTTTTGTTTACTTAAACTGTCTATTAGCTGCTTTTTTCACTGGGGAGAATCACCACAGGTGATTGATTGATCACGTATGCTGAGCACTACATGATGATAGTCACAGTGAATGCAAGTTAGTGATATTCCCATAGCATACTAGCTTTGCGGTACTGTAGAGGGAACGTCACCGCAGCATTCGGCTATGTCACCCACAATCGATGTTAGAAACCTGGCCTTTATAAGAGTTGCAGCTGTCTTATGAGACTCTCCCTGCCTATTAGGTGAGTGGTACATAGCAGTTATACAATGTACACTTGTGCTCTGCCTGTATAAATGTACTTGCCTTCAGGCCTGACGGCCCTCAGGCTCGTGCATTTATATCAGCAGAGCACTCGTGCCTGCTATATAACTATATAGTAACAAATTCAACTTACACCTTGTAGTATATTAGTGATAATTGTAGGGGCAGTCCACCAGGTGCTAAAGTCATACAAGTGTGACAAGCATTTGGGTTTTACATAATTACTCAGCAATTCTCACTTTCATACAACCTGCTACAACGACTGGGAATCATTTTGTTGTGGAATTACATGTCTAGACAGGTTGTTTAAACCAAGTAGAAGATTGTAAACGGCCTGAATGCTTTGAAGATAATGCATAGGCATGGAGCGCTTGGAAATGTAGCCACAAGAACAGCAGCACTAGTCCATAGCAGACCATTGACTGAACAGGCTGGTTTACTACAAGTTCTTGTCAGTGATACAGTTGTGACAACATTGCAAGTTTGTACCAGCTGCTACAGCCTGGCTGTTGGCAATTCGCGCAGGGTGAAACTTTATGGAGCAGTATTTTCACTACCAAACAATTATGTGAACTGCAGGGGAAACACTTTATGAGTAAAATAGTATAAGTTTATAGTATTGCTTCCAATTATCTGTTAGAAGATCACTACAAGTTTGCTATAGTTTTGTGGTGTGATGTAATAAAATGCAACAACCTCTTACGTCACGAACATATTATGGGATGTAAAATTAGCATTTGTGTGGCTTGACATACTGTCTCTTTAACACGTCATGATGAAATTGATGGATGCATGAATTACATGCATATGGTATTTCCTTGGTTAAATGCCACATCTTCAATAGTAACCACTTAAATATTATTTCAAGCCTCGAGTAGTGGTCAAGTTTGAATAGTTGACACATGGATTTTTTGAAGTAAGGCAATAAATGCTGTAGTGTTTAACCAAGTAAATGTGGTAATCTCTGGTGTTTAGTTCCATTGACAACAAATATATACTTTTTTACCTTTGACATTATGTAAACTAATGACATAAAGATAACAAATTGTGATCATAATAGGTAGACTTTGTAGCACTGAAGCATAACATGTTAGGTAAAAAATAATGGAGAAACATTATTTACTCTTATTAAAATCAAGAGTAAAAATTAAAAAATTGCTAAATACAATGTACTGCATGATGTCGTTAAATTTCTACATGGATAATAATTTTCACAGACAACGATTTGCAGTTTAACATCATTATTCTACCCATTATGCAGTTGTAGGCAGCTGTTATTGTGAGAATTATGCCAGTATATTTGGTAGGTGTCTAGATCAAGTGTTGGTGAACTATCAATTAGGTGCTGGCTTATTATATTGTATGGTCTTATTGATATGATTGTAGTTTGGTAAATTTCTTGATCTGTCAAACTATAATCCTCACCAAACAAATCACTGATAGACACATTATGTGATGTCCAGCTACATGTACAGTATTCACTTTGTTTACCATGTACAGCAAGGAGATACACCACTGTTGAGTGCAGTCAATGGATGGGGGGATAAAGCTGGCAGGTGCAAGGTGGTGAAATATTTTGTTGAAACGAAGAAGATGGGGATCACACAATTTAGTCAGGTAATTCAGAGTTAGTGTCTGTGGTTTGGCATGTACCTGTTTCCATTTATTGTCTACCTCCTTGTTGACTATAACTTAAATATATCACTAGACATTACATTAGACACATTCACCCTCCCAGATTACAGTATTCCCATATTTTGTATTGTTATTATTATACAGGAAGTACAACAAGAAATTCACAAGATGATAGCAGAAGCAGGAAGTGATGAGGAAGATGACACAGTAGAAGGTGGGATACTAATACTGTCATGGCAACACTGTGTGGGGAATGTATTATAATAACAGTACCTTCATATGATAAGACTCTTAATGATCCATGTGCTGTACAATGTGTACAACTGTTGGAATATTAACTATGTGGGACAATCCCTACTTTAGCATAACTGTAAACAAAACACTTTTAGTATCTCATAGGAGGTACCCTTAGATGACATCATATGACAAGATGACATCATATATGATTCATCCTATCTTGACAGGTTTAACCCTTAAACCCACACACACCGATAAATCAGTGTTGACGCATATCTTTAAACAAAGCACTGTAACTAATGAATCATTCTTCCTATGGCTACGTAATGAGCACCATTTTGTTGGCAATTAACAAGGATTAAAATGCTACCTAGGGGTTTACCCTAGCACAAAAGCATGGGGCCAAAACTCATCCTGAAACTATTGTTACACAAAATAAGCACACAAACCCCTTACATACCTTAGAAAATGGTTAATATCTCCTTCCTACTTCATCAGATTTGTGTGAAATAAACACGAGGCGATTCCCCATTCTTTGGCAAGTCACGTTATATATAGCTCATGTAATTTAATTAATTGTTAACATCAGCGTTGAAACCGGGTCACTACTGCTGACCCGGATGACCCACTGACCCGGATAGCAATCCGGGTCAGACCCGGATTTGACCCGGATGTGACCCGGATTGACCCGGATTAAATTAAGCCGAGGCGCGCGATAAGAGCTATGTTTCGGGTATTCTCGAGCGACTCAGGCGGCGAGACTACGTTTTGAGCGTTCGATTCGTGTTGAGTAAACGAGTAGTTATGTGATAACTAAGCCGGTAAGTTTATAATTTAAAATCAGTCAGTGGGTTTGGTTCCACGTAGCTACTGTGAGTTTACAGACAGCAATTGGGTGTGGCTTCGCACATACTTAGTATTGCAATTTCCCAATATATTAAAATGGGTGTGGCTCACAAAAGTACTTATCCTGCTGCAAGACTAGACCTAGACTATATACAACTCATACATTAATTGATTAGTGGGCGTGGCCCCACGTAAGCTTGCAGACAGAAATGGACACAGTTTCATGCTACAGACTGTACTTACTAATAAATGGGCGTGGCTGAGCGTATGTTTGTAACGCGATAAGTGGGCGTGGCTCACGAAAGAGCTACGCGACTAGCGTTTATAGGTTCCACGTCGTCAAACGATCAATTTCGTTTCTCACGTGATCCAATCCGGGTCAGACCCGGATAATTTGTAAACCGGGTCAGACCCGGATGACCCGGAGAAAATGTGACCCGGTTGACCCGGATGACCCGGATGACCCGACCCGGTTTCAACGCTGGTTAACATGGCTGACATCACGAGTATTGAGAAATAACAGAGAATCGAGCTGCCGTTTTCCATCGCTCCATAACAAGTAAGCCTCTGTTGTTACAGTGGTTATCCTCAAGTAGCCCAATGAATAAACTTTCTGTTGGCATATAGCTTTAGGCTAATAGAATTAAGCTAGTCTGGCTAGACAAGCCATTTTAAATGGTTTTGTGTAATCGCATATTCCTTAAAATAATGTGTGGGTTTAAGAGTTAAGATCATGAGATCATGTCATAACCAGCGTTGTAAGTGGGCCGGGTCATCCGGATTATCCGGGTCATTTGGGTAACATTTTGTCCGGGTCAAGTGGGTCTTATCTACTTCACTGAATATCTGGGTCTGACCCAGATGAGATCACGTGTGACTATAAGTTAACAAGCTCGATTGTATTGGTGGAAATGCAGTTTTAAACACTCAACAAACTTACATGGAATGACACCCACCATTCAGGAATATGCTTTGCCGTCTGTGTGGGATATGTGGAGCCATGCCCACTTATAGGATTTGTATCGGGTTTGCATAGCATCACCAGATCTGTGTTGCTACTTGAAATGGTAACTAACTTCTGGAAATTCTTAATTGCTGTAGCTGCATGTAGACTGATGTGGAGCCACACCCACTTGATAATGCGTATTTGGAGCCACATCCACTTGATAATACGTACGTGGAGCCACACCCACTTGATAATACGTACGTGGAGCCACGATAATACGTAGCTACTCACTTCTTGCAGACAATCGTTTCTAAGTGTAAAAAATTGCAGGGCTAACTATCATACAGTACGATAGTACTGTATGGTAGGGACGACGAAGATGTGGGCGTGGTCTACAAAGATAAATCAAGCCAAAATCATCTTTGCAAACTCTTCATGGCCACTTGACAGTATTGGTCAGGTATAACCAAGCCCAAACATGCCTTCAGAACGACCAGAAGCATTTTCGATTAGGTGCTACGAAATTTAAATAAAAAAAATTATTTTCGCGAATTTTCTACTGCCTCACTGCCTGCCTCACTGCCTGCCTGCCTGCCTGATGCGTTCAGTCAAGCGTAATGGAAAATTGGATACAGCTACAGCCTTACTTCTTTGGCGGAAATGCTTCGAATTTCATGGAGATGAAACTTCGAATTTCATGGAGATGAAACTTTTAGTATTTTAAATATCCTGCAATGTATGTACTATTGCTTACTGATTTTCCTTTGATCCTTCTTTATCGTGGCCATTGCTCATCAGTAGGGCTTCCATATCAATAGGGCTTCCATAATCATTGTGAATACACGTGTTATCGCACCAAACTTTTAGAATACGTTTGTGATTTGACGTTTGGTTTATACAGGACCTATCGTATGTCGTCGACAAGATACACGCGTAAGACATCTTGTTTAGTATTAGTGTGTTTGTTGTTTGGCAGCTAGGTTTAACTGCTTGCGTTTCTAAACGCATTTCTTTATGACTAACATTCTTCGCTATTACAGTATTAACACTTCTTTATGTATCCTTGCATGTGCTTACTATTGTCTACACAGTCAGCAAAACCATATACATACATGATTGGAATAGTCAAATAACTATCTAAAGCTGTTAACACTATTAAGTGTAAAATGCATATACAAAACTTCTAATTCAATGCATGAATAATAATGTATTAAGTGCATAATCTCATAGAAACCCTGCATATTATGTTTTGTCACAATTCCTTGTCAGTTGTCAGTCGCTCCAGCAGCATCGTCCTTATGTGCAACAATTACTTATTACTTATTGTTCCACCATATTCCCACTACAATGATCAATGTGTACTGTATAGCTATCCTATGACAGGTACAAAGAAAGCATAGCTTATTTGGTAACATCAATGTTGTTAACAAAGTTATAGCTAATGAATGTGTAAAAGGTAGAGTAGGGCTTATCATACAGTACGATAGTAACTGTATAGTAGGGACCACAAAGGAGTAGGTGTGGCCCACAAAATAATATCACCCAAACATCAGCCTCAATTTTCCCTTACAACGATGAGGCAGTATTGGTGAGGTAAAACTAAACCCAAACAAGCTTTCAGATCGACCCGAAATGCTTTCAACAAGTTCTTGATTAAAATGCTGTGTAACGGATTGAACATAGCTGACAACGAAGTGTAATGGTAACTTCACTTTTCACACGATAATTGATATAGCTGGGGCACACGGTGCCTTTTCAGATGCGGTATGCGTGGGGTCACCAGCTATAATAAAATTATTTACAAAAAAAGTTAACAAACAAGTACACGAATAAATTTGGAATTTTCAACTAGAGTAGGGACGACAGTACATTGATAAAAAGTACTGAAACAAGTGCATAGGGGTAGTGAACAATACTAAAATACAGTTAAATAATAAGACGTATTATATCCCTACTGTGCTTATACTTGTATAATTGAACTTGGAACTAGTGGACTTTTAATCTAGCTCTTGAGGCATGCCTCTATTTTAATTAAACCGGGTCACATGTGGGTCAGATCCGGGTCCCATCCAGTGGGTCAACTGGATCAACAGTACTGACCCACTTACAACGCTGGTCATAACGCATGGCATGTTAAACTTTTTCCCTCCCTCTTACCCAAAACCATGCATTAAGTATATGTGCCAGTACATCTATTGTTGTATGTGCTTTGTGTGTGCTTTGTGTGTGCTTTGTATGGTTGTCCACATATAAAGATTGAACCTGTGGTTAGAATTAAGGCAAAGTAGGCAATAGAGCTAGGTTTGGTGGAAGGGTGGTGTGTATAGCTAGGAAAGTACTATATATTCATGTGTATTTGTATGTACACATGGTAAGTGGTGACTGCATCCTGGGGGTGTGCACTGCTCGAATATGCCAAGTGCACACTGCCCAGGGTGTTGCCACACCAATTAGCATGATAACTATGTAACAGACCCTATTTCTTCATTATGTCACTATATAGTATTTAGAAATCACCTAAAAATCACTGTCATTTTGTACGGTACTGCCCAAACACAATGTCGTGAGCACTAATTGCATGCAATAAAACTTGCTTGAAAGGGGGCGTGGCAGCCATTTCATTCTCAAGTCTTCATCTTTCCAGTCGAGGATGAAGACTGCAACCATGTCCTCTTTTCGAGTAAGTTTGTTTAATCACGTGCAATATCGCGATATTACATTTGGGCGGTACCGTACTTTTTAAGTCATTTTATATGTTTTTGGTAGTGTTCCACTGATAATTGGATCAGTATCGTATCGGAGCCGATATTGGGTTTTTGGTATCAATCGGTATCAGTTATTTGGGTGTTCCGATACTGATTAATAGTCACTCGTACCAATTGTCATCATCATAAATGCTATGCTAGCAAAACATGAGATATAACAGGCTGGAAGCAGTGTTGAACATTATTCTAGCACAAAAGGTGCAGGAATTGCTTTGTTAAACACTGAGCAACTGCTACTTACTATGTTTGCATGAAATACTCTAATAGAACAGTCACTGCACAATAAAAATTCTAATAGAGCAGTCACACATAGCTAACTTGAGAAGTATGTAAATTGTATGGCAATTATCGGTGTTGGTATCTGTATCGGTGAAAATTTGCTGCTAAGTATTGGATCGGTAGGTATTTTTCTGTATCGGTTAAACCTTAATTTTTGGTAGTATGTACATTTCCATAGCAAAGTATGTATTGTTAATGTCCAAACCTTTTGTGATATGGAAATTGATGTAACTAATAGAGTAAGCTAGAACATGCTACTACTGAGATTATTATGTCTTAGACTAGCAGGCAGACAGTGATATAAAATTTTAGCAACACAGTTCTTTATTGAGAATGTTTTTAGGTTTCAGATCAAATCCACTACCACTGTTTCCTGGAGATATCATGTATATAGTACATATCAAGGACATAGGAATGATTTTCAGAGTATGAGGGGCCAAAGCCAACTAACCACAAACTGATCAACACCTATTCAAACATCCATGCAGACATACAGGGTACCTCATGCGTACATTTATGTAAAGTGTTACGGAGTGTGTTATCACTAGCTAATAGCACTACAGCTATACACTGCATAGCTATATCTCTTCACTCCCTATCCTGCTAATGGCTGCTGCGTATACTCCTCTATACCTGTTGCACGTGCTTGATACTTATCATGTGAGAAATTGTGGTCACTATTCTCTTTACATTTCACATTACCAAGATTATAAAAGTAACAGTTGGTTATCTGCAAAGTGAAACATCAGACCTTGAAGGAACTGGGATGTCTGCTATATACTATATAGTAGGCATTCCAAAGTGAATGTAGATCACATGAACACCACATTGAATTCTCAGAATCCTTGTGTGTCTAGTGTCTATTTTAGACTACTTTGACCAAAGTCTTCACCCTGTCTTTCAAGGTTTAATTATCAGTAGCAACAGATCGTACTCATGCACTACAGTAAACTACAGTAAGACTGCCCTCTTGCCACCTTTGAAGTAAATCTTTGCTATCATATGTAATGCCATGCACGGATGTTTAAACTTCTCATTACTGCACAGGCTACAGAAGAAATATTTGAACAACAGATATCACGTGCCATGACTAAACAAAATTACGATTACAGGCTCTTTTGGGTTTAATACAGTGGATGGCTTGATAGTTACTATGCAGTTGCAAGAGACTGGTGCTGCCACAAAAGACTGTACTGTTGCATGGTGGTTGTATATACCTTCTTGTATGGAAGTATGTATGTTTTTCTGTGCATGTATAGCTTTGATACCAAGACATACTTTTGTAAATAGTGTGGGGGGTCGTGGCCTTCCTGCCCTCCTGATTCCGACGTCCTCGGTACGTATATAGCATGATGACTTTTAGCAATAGTAGCGTAAGATCTTTAAAATAATTTAGCGACATCTAAATATGCTGTGCAAGGAAAGTGTTGATATGGAAAATCGATGCCTCAATATGGTTTCATTTCATGCAGATGACGACCAGCATGATTGAAGATAAAAGGAAAGACAAGGGGAACAGGGCACACACTTGTTGGAACCCCAAAAGGTGCATGCACATTATGCACTGGGAGAAATAATAAACTAGTAGCAGAAATTGTGAAAAGTGAATATTTGTCCGGTTCTGAGAAAACCTGACACAATCGCGCAAGCCTAAATTTACGGTATAAAGCATTGAATACATTGGGTGAAATACTTGTGTATTATTGAAAAAATTCCGTAAATTTTTTTGAATGCCTCTTTCTTAGTGAAGGAAGGGACTAACAATAAAATCCTGGGTATCATCTTATTCGCCTGCTCAAGAGGAGTTGGAAAATCTTGTTTTCGTTGCATTAGAGCCAAGGATAAGGAAGTTATGAGCGTTTGTCACATCAAAGCAATTGTATGCGATTGATTTTTCTTCACAAACTTCATTTTTGTATGCAATGAAAAAGAATGAGTGAAGGAAAAACTTGCCCAGTAATTGATTTCCCTGTTCATGGTGAACACAATGGTGAAAATTGTAGCTCCGTACCTCAATTCATTGGTAAGTTACAACCGTTTTTGTAGGCACGTGTAATTTATTTTCCCTGTACTTGCAGTACAAATCGATTTTCTGTTGTTGCTACTTTGTAGGGCTGTAACTCTTAAAGTTATTGGCATAGGAGGCAGAAAATTTGCCAGAGGATACACTTGGCTAAGTAAATTATAAATATTATAAACAGGAATTTGAAAAATGCACGATTGTGTCGGATTTTTGCAGATCCAGTCACATATATCCACTGCCACGATAATATGGTGGAATATTCCATAGAGGTGTGTGAGTAACTATGTAACAGACCAAATTTTGTGGTCACCACTTCGTAACTCATGTCACTGGTGTTTAGAAATCATCCAAAAATCACTGCCATATTGTACTTTTAAACCATTTTATGTACTTTTGGGAGTGTGTACATTCTTGTAGCAAAGTATGTATTGTTAATGTCCAAAGCTTTTGTGATATGAAAATTGATGTAACTGGTAAAGTAAGCTAGAACGTGCTACTACTGAGATTATAGGTCTTAGACTAGCAGGCAGATGTGATGTAAAATTTATAATGTTTAAGTTGACTATGCTCTGGCCTTAAATTAATGGTCAGTCAGCAGACAAAATCTGCACAAATGGCATGATTTCTTACCATAGTGATTTTTGGGTGGACACAAATGTTTGTTTGTAGTGCCAACAATAACTGTCACTTGGTTGCTAGTAGATACTGCTGCAAATGACCACCCTCTTAGATCTGTTGCCGCCTTCGAACTAAATATTTGCCATCATGGATAATGCCACAAATGTAGCAATCTTTCTATTGTTTAAACTCCTCACCACTGCACGGGCTCCAGAAAAATATTTGAACAGCAGATATCATGTGCCAGGACTAAACAGAAATATAACTACAGGAACTTTTGGGTTTAATACAGTAGATGGCTTGATAGTTGCTGTGCAGTCACAACACACTGGTGCTGCCACAAAAGACTGTATTGTTCTATGGTTGTTGCATGTCTTCTCATATGGAGGTATGTATTTCTGTGAATGCATTGCTTTGGTAACCTGAGCTACTTGGCTTCAAAAGTGTGGAGACCAAAACATACTTTTGAAAAATAGTGTGGGGGCCATGGCCTTCCTGATCCCCCCGTTCCAACGCTCATGCTACATATACATATTAGCAGACATGGGGCCAAGTACATTTAAAAATACTTAAGTAAAGTACAAGTACTTTTGAATTTTCCAAGTACATGTACAAGTACTCCAGCAGCAATCAAGAGAGTACTTTAGTAAAGTACAAGTACATGCTGGAAGTACTTAAGTAAAGTACAAGTACATTTTGCTGTAGTAAAATATATGCTGTATTCAGTGTATTGTAGTATGTAAGTGCACCTAGGGGGTTGGTTTTTGTCAACCATTCTCTCTCTTAAACTCTTAAAATTCACTGACTTGAATAGCAGCATTGTTTTTGTTTGCCAGAATGTTATGACATCATTAATCGTGGCAACATGGTACAACGTTGAAACCGGGTCACTACTGCTGACCCGGATGACCCACTGACCCGGATTGACCCAGATTAATTAAAGCCGAGACGTGTTTCGGCTAGTCTCGAGCGAGCGAATGAGTCTACATTTTGAGTGTTCGATTCGTGTTGAGTAAATATTGCAACTTCAGCCTATCTGCAGGTTGAAGACCAAAAAAAAAAACAATAGCTACCCTCGCGTATGTTGGTAATGCGATAAGTGGGCGTGGCTCACGAAAGAGCTACGCGATAGTGTTTAGAAGTTTCCACGTCGTCAAACGAACAATTTCGTTTCTCACGTGATCCAATCCGGGTCAGACCCGGATAAATTGTAAACCGGGTCAGACCCGGATGACCCGGAGAAAATGTGACCCAGATGACCCGGATGACCCGGATGACCCGGATGACCCGACCCGGTTTCAACGCTGACATGGTACATAGTAAGGTTGGGGAAGGCAGTAGAAGAATCGCAAAAAGTTGTAAACTGCACCTTTACCCACTGTGTACAAACTACGTACAATGTTTGCAGTACTTACAAGTACTTAAAAGTACTTTAAGTACTCAAGTACATACAAGTACTTAGCAAAGTACTTGAGTATAAGTACAAGTACATTGGGGAAATTAAGAAAGTATTTAAGTAAAGTACAAGTATTTTCAAATGCTGTACTTAAGTGTACTTAAGTATAAGTACTCATGTACTTGGCCCCATGTCTGCATATTAGCATGATGACTTTAACAATACTCGTGAGTATAGTGATGAGAATGCTACTTTACATATAATGGAATTCACTATTGTTCAGTGCACTGTATACAACAGATACCATATGTGTTATAATAGTAGCACAATCATTAGTGGCATAGCTACTATTGAGACACAACCAAGGCAACTGTTTGGTAAAATTAATTTCAATAGAGAAATTGAGATCAAGTTATTCTAATAAATTATTTGTGTGTGCCATAATTGCCTTTAATATTTTCTGACTACGCCCTTGCTCATTTCAATACTGTTCCAATACTCACTGGGAGATTCTACTGAGCATGGACATTAGTTATACAAATAAAAGGTGTGTGGTGGTCCTAGGATCAAGGGAGTTCCATCAAGGGCATAGTTAGCCAGAAGGTGATGGAGGGGCAGGCAAGCCCCATTCAAAATCATTCATGATTCCAAAAAAAAGGCTAATGACCCAATGGTGGGCTAGCCAACATACGGTGCTGTATTATTACAGCTTACACAACTAGCTACATAACTATTTCAGTACTGATTGCTTATCACTTATCAATGGAGGCATATTCGTAGAATATCATTGCACGTGCCACAACTGTACTCCAACAAATTCATCCACAATCCGGTAGAGCTACATTGTTATTTTTAGTGTAGATACAAGTAGCCACAGCCTGTGCTGCAGTCCTAGCACACGGCAGAGAGGATGACGTGTTCACTCACTTCAACCGTTGAAATTCAAATGCCACGAAATCCCAGTTTAACACCTGTCTTGCTCAAGCAGAACTTGTAACCTTGTGACTGATCCGCCTGACTGACAAAGTAAAAATAGACTGGCATGCCACTGCACTGCCATATGAAGATCCAGTATGATCAACTCAAGAAAATAAACTTGCCGGGTACATTTAACACTTTATCACCTCGTAGGCAGTAGGTTCGTAGCATCACCTGGTCTCTGTTGTCACTTGTGAGTTGCAACTCCTGCAAGGTCACTTCCAGCGGGTTACTCTTTAGGTTCAAAAATGCTCTATCACGGAGTAATCTAGGCTAAATATAGAAGTATGTCTGTAATATTTTCATTCGGTGGATTCACGAACGAGTTGAATGTTGTGTGCACATTCACTAGCAACCTCTGGCGATACTGTGTAGTAGTGCACATAACTTATAGTCATTGGCATGTCAGTTTAATACTGGTGATAGAAGTAAAAAAAAAACACTTGGTGATGGAGGGACAAATGCCCCCCCTTGCCCCCCTTAGCTACGCCTCTGAGTTCCATACAGGGGTTGATTTATAATATCACTGTATGGGAGTGCTAAACTCTTTTCCAAAATTCCAGTATATGTATAGCTAGTGATCACATATTTGTTATACAATTCTTATGATGGTAGTTTTTGTGAGTATTGTAAAAAAGTAACAATAAAATTTTGATGTGTGTTGAGCCTAATTGGAGGATAGCATCTAGGGCTGTATCCCAGATGCTATATGTCTATAAGTGTTTATTTTAGCACCTTAGGTTACTTTATTCATCCACAAAGTAGTTATTTGGCTTAAAATGGTATCACTACAACCAGTGAAACCCACAATCATTTCATTTTTGTCCACACAATTTAAACCCACAATTGATCTTTGCAAACCTCTGTATAAAAGTAATGTGGTGAATGCAGGTTTGTCTTCCTTCACCTATTAGGTGAGCATACCAGAGTGGTATATATTATTTACACCAAGAGTTTATAATGTGTTGGGAGAGTGTCAAACTACGCTATACCCTGTGAAAAATGCCGTAAAGTCCTATGGCATCGTTTAAACGACTCGGTGATTTGTGCTGATTGGTGACTAATTATAAGTATGGGGGCGCGCCCATAAACGTTGAGAGACTGAACAGTGTGCCCGAGAAAAGTATGGCACAACGTGCTGAGGAATTCAGTACAAAGGGAAAGACACAGCCAACTAACCTGGAAAGCCATAAATATCAACTTCGCATGTGATGTCTCGTTCGAGGTTTCATCATGGTCGCTCTTCCATGGCCTCAACTGAGGCCTCGAGTCCTCAACAGCTCTGATAGTGAAGCGACATGTCTAGGTGGGGTTTTAGCCATAGAGATTCAGTGTGGACCACCCGACCAAAACTAAGAAGGTGTTAAAATCTGGGCAATCAACAGTGGTTAGATTTACGAAAGAACACAAAGGTGTGTGGGCTACTTTACGGGCTCATTTTTCACAGGGTATAGCGTAGTTCGATACTCTCCCTACACATTATAAACTCTTGCATATACCATGGCCACTCAGAATTTGCCTATATGCCCGTGCCCTCAGTCCTGCGTCCCTCGGGTTTGGGAATATATATCAGGCAAATCCCATGGTATAACTATTAAATTTTGTTAAAGAACACACCTTTATTTCATACCTATAAATACTCAAGATTGATCATCGATTGTGATGAAGTCTAGTGGAAAGGGTGGAAGTATGCAATGAGTGGCAATCAAACGGCCAGTGTGAAGGATAAGAAGGCAGACCCCTTCTACCAATTCCATGATTTTCTCTCAGGTGATGGTTACTGAATTCTAGCCTCAAAACACACAATTTCCTGGGTAAGCATGCATGCCTTCAGACTCCCTAGACTCAAGTGTGCATGTGCATGCAGCAGAAAATTTGGAAACCAGTCACCAAATTTCCTGAAGCCACTTCAACTCAAAGGCATAGGCTATTCCTGTTAGTCTACGAGGCCTGTACTATTGTTTTCCAGTTCCTGTACCATTGTTTTCCAGTTCCTGTACCATTGTTTTCCAGTTGTTAAACGTCTGTAAAACCCGAAGGGAAGGTAATTCACAAAGTCTGAGGAGAGTCACCACATCCGTATTTCAGACCACCAAAAAGAAACCACAAGGTTTACCTGTGTGAAATTTAATACTGACTTTATTTTGCTTTTGCTTCTTATGTAAAAGCTGCTTTTACCATTTAACGATTTTGTTCATGTGGGTGTTTACAGACAGGTTGATAAATACACGCACGCACGTACGCGCGTGCGCACACACACACACGCACACACTTTACGAAAACAATTTCAGTGTAAACCAGGTGTGTGACCACATTCGGCCTGCTGTAGGTGCGAGCCTGTTAAAAATGCATGAGCACAAGGATTTTGACACTTTGTGAAGTACAGTAGAAGAGTCCCATAACATTTATATCGACAAATTGACATACATAATGATTATCATTTCTTACTGAAGTGTTGTGTGTTGACTATAGCTTTCTTGAGTACATCCGTTCTGTCCTTGTGACCTGGGTAAAACCAATAACATTTTTCATCATCTTTTCCCAATTCTGTTCTATGTCCTGTGTATGTTTTATGCAAAAAGAATCACCACAGGCCGAGTTGTAGCTTCTTTTGCCCTACTTCTTGCCCCATGGAAGCTGTGGTTATGCATTTTAACATAATGTTGTGACGTAAAATTTATCGTTCTATTCCTGTTCTAATTGTCTAGTGCTATAACTCCAAGACTATTCATCACAAAACACTGAAACTTTGGCTGTCCACTCCTTTATTACTATACAGACAACAGAGAAGAAATAAAATGGAACCTGAGGAATGTGCAAAAATGGTCAATTTTTGCTCAGCGGGTCACATATTTGATTTCCCTTTCAATATAAACATTTCATCCTGGTAAATTATCATTTCTTTTGAACACTTTGCCCACATGCTGTCATTCTGTAGCATGTTGGTCCATGCAATGTGATACAAAGTAGAAGTGTACCGATATGGGTTTTTGGCATGTACCGATATCTGATATTGATGCCACCAAAAGAAGCTGATAACCGATAGTTTAGTTCAAAGACTTCAAACAAAACCAAACACCAGACCAACACAGGAAGTCACAAAAGCAAGGCTAATATTATCAACGACTGACAAGGAAGTAACTAGCTCTGGAACGAATGAACACACAACACTGCACTCATCTGAATGAATGGGAAGTAGTACAACTGCTGGGCTGAGTCAGTATCTATACCACACCCCCGTTCACCAATAAATTAAGACCAAGGCTATTATAGTGCTGCACCACTCAACAATGAATATCAGACACTTTAGCTACACTCGTCTAAATGATGCGAAGCGTTACTATGGCTGGAGTGATTGGTGTCAATGATGGCACCTTGCGCTCATGCATAACAAACGCGTTACCAATGAATGAACTAGCTAACAATACAAAGCGCTCAGCGGTAACCAATAATAGCCTTGCGTTCTTGTTCCTTCTGTGTTACAAATGGGCGCCTTTGATCTGCACACACCCCATGCTACAAGTCAGTTAGAATACACCCATTCAGTTTGTATCTGATTTGTAAATGCGACACTTGAGGATCGCACGGTGTGTTACAACTATTACTTATGTGGCTTCTCATAGTGTGGTGCTTGTTGTAGAATGAATGGTATGTAAGTCACTGGGGCACTAAACAACCACATGGATAATGTAGAAAACCAATATATAATGTGTTAATGTACATACTATTGCTACTGTATAAATATCGGCAGCAATATCAATCCTCCTACTGTTCTGTACCGATACCAATATTGGTAAGGATTACAATATCGGTGGCTGATATTTTAGTCGATCCAATTATCGGTATACCTCTAATGCAAAGTGCTTATTGTGTAATTTGACCTTCCTGCACCGCCTCACTATAGCACATGTTTTTAACAGTCAGCAGAGATACACTTACCGTCACAATCAGGTGCTTCATATTATAGCTATAGAACTCATTGAAATTTTTGATAATTTTTATTTGTTCCAGTATATATATGCAGATCTATACAGAACTTAAGGAACAATTCCAATATCCATACTAACAGTATCCTATAGCCCAGATATTGTTATATTCAATTCACAAGGTTGCAGACACAGTTGACTGCTTTATTAGAGTATTTACTTGACTGCTCTTGGCTATGGACGAGACACACTGGTGTGATACTGAGCTAGCTACCTGTCACAAGACATGGAACTCTGACAAGCATATAATCATAAGTTAAACAGTCAGTAGTTGTACATTTATTATTTCAGCCAAGACTGTATACTATAAGAAGAATCGCAACATTTGTCATGTAAATAATACACCAACTATTCATGGTTTGTGCTATCCTGACACATGTATAACACCACCACTCAACTATTCATGGTTTGTGCTAACCTGACACATGTATAACACGACCACTCAAGTCCATTGTAGCTGCTACCTTGTAGCATAGATTGTATATAATCTATGATTGTAGTCCTTTGTCATTTTCACCGTGAATCATGTGTGCAATTGGTCACATGATGCAGTACTTGATTCATCGATGATTCAGCATTTAAAATAATGTGATTTGACCCTCAAAAGTAGTACAGAGCCACACCAGTGTGCAAGTAGCTAGCAGAGAGCTTAGGGCTGTAAGATTTGGTGTGATTCTCAATTTTAAAAATTCTGCTTCTGAAAGGGGGGTTCATCCAAGCCATCCAAATCCCCCTAACTACACCCTTGCATTTGATGAATCAAAGCTTACACTGAACTCGACAGCTAGTGTAAATTGCTCTATGTATCTACAACAATTATCATTATCAATAAAACAGATCCATTACTGGATTTAATAAAAAGTACACAAACTAGATGAATTAAAAATTAAAAATTTTAAAAGGGAAATAGGGATCACTGAAAAAAGTGACGAAACAAGATGGGATTGCTGGGGTGGTAATGTATGTATCCCTATTGCTGAAAAAAGCCATAAAACAAGAGGGGACCACTGGGATAGTAATGAGTTTTGAATTAGCAAGTCTTCTGGTAGTTTAGTAAATGAGATATTGGTACTATTCACAAGGCACTGGATAGTGCCATGGGTCAGTTCATTAAAGTTCTCAACAAGCTAATTTCAACAATTTTTTAATGTTTCCCACACATCACGATCATGCGTATAGACAGTTACAAATGTACCCGTAGAAATACTGTAAATACTACAATCTCATTATTTGAAAGCAATCTATGCATATTTATAATTTATATTACGCTCGAAGCTCATGCGCATGTGTATCACCTAGTACGATTATTAAATTATCCGTGTGCTATAAAATCTGCACAACTGTTGTGATGGAGTATTAAATATGTGGTACAATCCCTACTTTGGTGTGACACTTTGTAAACAAAACACTTTTAGTATCAAGATGAGATCATAGGAGATAATATCAGCAATAGCCATTGGATTACAAACATAATAAAATTAAGGTGGTGGTGTAGTGGGAGCCACCAAAAATATGCATACTCTCCTAAATTTAGTTCTAGCACACAGACCTTACAGGTTACACACACAAGTCATGTTGCAATTGAAGAAGCTATGTACTCTCTACTCCCAGCTACAAGTGGGATCTTTACTTGCCATCTTGCACCATGCGCCTTTGAAATAACCACTTAGTGTCAAATCCCAATGAAGGAAGTACCTACAGATCTGTAATCACAACACTGTACGCTAGTTTAGGCTACTAGCTAGTGCCTAGTAACAGAGAAGACTAGGTAGTTTTCAGCGTACAATAGTTATTAACCACAAGTACACCAAAAATTTGGAATTTTTAACTAGAGTAGGGACCATAGCACATCGATAAAAAGTACTGAAATAAGCTGGAGTAGTGCATGATATTAAATCTTAGTAAAACAACAAGTGAAGTGCTGTATCCCTACTGTATTTCAAGATACCATGCACAGTAGGGATATAACACTTACTGTTTTACTGTGATTAAATATCGTGCTTTACTCCAGCTTGTTTCAGTACTTTTTATCGATGTGCTATGGTCCTTACTGTAGTTGAATATTCAAAATTTTTGTGTACTTGTTTTGTTAACTTTTTTTGTAAAATAAAATTATTATATCACGCATACCACATCAAAATAAAGAAATGGTGCTGCGTGCCCCAGCTATCAATTATCATCTGAAAGGTGAAGCATCCTTTATGCTTCGTTGTCATCTATGTTCAACCCGTTACACAGCATTACGAATCAAGAACTGTTTGAAAAGCACCTATGCAATCAATAAAAAACAAAACAAAAAACAGACAATTATAAAAAATATGGATGATTTCCATTATGAATTGAAGCCATCATGTGCTACCACCAAATTGACACTTCGCTGTCAGCAAAGATGAATGGGACACAAAGGAGGAGACTGGTAAGTCCATGAAAAATGCATTGTACATACTGCGGTATGCCAAAAGCACCTCTTGGGCCAAAGCAATGTCAAACAGTGAAAAACCAAAGCATGCCTTAGCCATTATTGAGTTACTCTTGTCTGAAAACATCAGTCAGTCAGTTACTCAGTCAGTAGAAAATTCTGTTTAATAATATTTTAAAACTTTCATAGCAACTTGCTGAAAGTGTTTTGGGTCAATCTGAAGGCTTGCTTGGGCTTAGTTACCTAACCCATACTGCTTCATTGTCATCAGGGAAAAGTGAGGCTGAGGTTTTTTTCATGGGCCATGCCCACTACTTTGTGGTCCCTACTATAGTACAGTATGATTATAATTTTCGTGACATCGTAAAGTTGTGAAAATATTGTGAATATTACTCACTACAGCAATAGAAGCCGTTTCTTTACAGTACTGGTCACTACGCCCACGTACATATATTATACAACCTAACACAATTACACAGGTCAAACTCACTAACAGTAACAGTTGGATTTCACTGATGTAAGACATTGAAAGAGATTACGTAAAAAGGCTTTCAATTTGATTGGAAGTAGTGAAACAAAAGAGGTTATCTATACACTGGTAGACGTGACTGAATCAGGGATTAATTTCGATTGTGGGATTACTCACATGAGTCATATAGAAAGTTTAATGGCAAAGCAAACGAAACACGTTGCAGGTTGATAGGAGCAACCACAATCAAGCTATGGATCATTTTATATAGATATGCAAAGGGTATGCACATTTCCTTGCCAAAATATTATTTACATGGCGAGTTTTGGCCTCACTGTTTAGCGTTAGGGAAAATTCTAGGATTCATTTTAGTCCTTGTTACATCAGAAGTAAAACATAAATTGCATAGCCATAGGATGGATGCTTCAAAAGTTGAGGGCTTTGTGCAAGGCACATGTATTTGGGCCAGTTTTCTGGACTATGATTAATAAAATGAAAATCAAGAAAAGAAAATATTAAAATGCTTAATGAATCATTCTATTACTAGGACTGTGTCACATACATGCACTCACAGGACAACCTAACAGCAGCAGTGTAAGGAGTACTAGTTTTATACTATTCCATTCTAAATCAGCACAATCTTCTGTTGTGATTGTTACAACATAATTAAGGCTGAAACTGACTTTTATGTGCATGTTTGAAAGATGGACATGCAAGATTTATCTACGTACTTTTGTAAACAGTATAACTTCTTGAACTTTGAGTAACTAAGAAGGCAGTACTAAATAAAGTGTGTTCTTTAGTTCAGTTTTATGTATGATACATCTAAATTCAAAGGGAGAAAGTGTGCATGTGACTATACACGTGTGACAGTTCTATAGGAGTGACTACTGTATTAGAGTATCTCAAGTCAGCCTCTCACTTACCAAAGAGCTTGTCACTATTTCATGGCTGTGCTAGCATTGCAAATACAGCTAGACCAATAAAGTAGTGTGGTCATTGTGTTCAAGTAAATAGATTGTTAAGAGCTGTGGTCTCCACACTTGTTGTTATTAATCAACCAAGTTTGTTAGTGGGTGTGGTTCTATATCGTGATATTGTAGGAATCTACTGGGTATCCTACAGTATAATTTCAGGAAGATGATGATCAGCCTGATTGAAGATAATAGGAAAGACAAGGCACAGAGGGCACACACTTGTTGGAACCCCAAAAGGCACATGCACATTTAGAGAAATGATAAACTAGTGACAGAAATTGTGTGAAAATGTGAATGTATATCCACTGCCATGATAATATTCCATAGAGGTATGTGAGTAACTACATGATTTGTGGTTACTGCCAGGGCCGGCCTTAAGGGTAGGCAGCTGCTGCCTGGGGCCCCGGGGCTAAGGGGGCCCCCAAAGCTCTAAAACCAGGGCCCCAGTTCTCAAACTACAAATTCATTAGGTATTTCTTACTTTTACAACTCATCGCTCAAAGGTACGCATCGCCAATAAGTATGAATCACGTGATATTCTATAGTAGTGTCAGGGGCGGATCCAGGGGGGGGGCTTTGGGGGCTGAAGCCCCCCCCTTCATATTTAGGCTTTACTTGATCAATATGCCGAGTATTATAATGAAATTTTGTCTTAGCATAATTATATGATCACTAATAATACAAATACTCATAAAACCACCTTATAAACATCTTTCCAAGGTATTATCAGTGGATTTATGCTAAAGTTTATGCAACAAGGACTAGAGCTCGGCGGTATTGAAATTTGAATACACGGTATTAGTAATAGGAAAATATCGCGGTATATCGGTATATAGTTAGCTTGTTATTGTAACTATTGCGTCATTTCTTGGGCCTAGTATGAAGCAGTATCATCCCAAAAACCAAAAACTATATAGTTCAGTACAAGTAAGCATGTGTTGTAATGTGACAACCTCAAGTTTTGTTTAGGGCGTGTCTACTAAACCATCAACAAATTGGATAATTAAACACCAAAGGCTGGGTTAAAAGCAGTCCTATACCGGTATTCATCGATATACCGGTATTTCGATATATCGGTTATCAAACACTGTCACGGTATGATAATCGGTTACAATAATTTATCACGATAAACGGTATTACCGATATATTGCAGAGCACTAGCAAGGACCCGGATCAGCATTGGAGGCGTACAAGATCGAGATACTCTAATAGAGCAGTCAGCTAACTACTCTAATAGAACATTCACTGGAAACATGTAGTTGGTTCTGTTATGGAATTTTTCCAAATCTGCCTGCACCTATAGCTACATACAATGAAGTGCATTGGTCTGCATGTTTAAAGGGCTTCATTCATCTACCTGTGTAGTTAATATGTATGGCAATACTTAATTCAGGTACACAATTACCATTGAAAATGCTCTCAGATTCAATCTTGTATTGTTCAAATTTCTAAATTTTCTACTTTCAACATTATTATTCTAACATGCACCTATTCTTGGTTGTCCGTACCTACCCAAACTTTTCCATTAGCAAAATGCTTCAGAGAGCCATACCTATAATCTAAAGGCAGTATATAAAATATCTACAGGCAGAAAATATTAGGGATTTTATGTGGAAATGTCTCCAAATTGCAGTATTTTAGCATCAATTTTTCAAAATTTTCCTGGGGGGCATGCCCCTAGACCCCCCTAGTTCCAGCATGCTTCACACACCTCTACCCAAGAGATTAGTACCTTGACTTAGCCCCCCCCTTTTATAAATCCTAGATCCGCCCCTGAGTGTATACTGGAATGCATTGGTGGTTGCACATCATATTCATTGTACTGTGCACTAGGATGCAGCCATACACATTAGGAATTCATCACATGTCATTAGCCACAAAAATGTAAGAAATCAAGTGATTGCGTTGATTTAAATCGCACAATGAAAGTCAGGTCTCGAGTGGTGGTGAGGTTGTTTGCTTTCAATTGCTGATAGGTGTTAGTAGTCACTTTGTACACATGTGAGTTGAATGTGCGCACTGATTTTCTGGGGTGCACAGTGGCGCACTGAAATAATCATGGATACTTTGTGCTAGAGTGGAATCTATGGCGATAGTGTTGGCTGCTTTGTTTGAGCTTTGTGCTGAACCAGGAACGTAAAGTAGGAGATCTGTTGGATGGAATCCATTAATATCTATAATGTGAAGTAGAGGCTGCTGGATGAGATCGGGCATCACCAGATGGGCTACTCCGTGTGCAGGTTGTGGTTTGATAACTACTTGAAGTAGTAGCAAGACTCTGCAAAGATTGAAGATGATCAGAATAGTACAATAACGTATAATCATAAGTACACTATCACATTTAGCATAGTTGGAGATAGAATACGTTGTAGAAACAGCAGTATACATACACGTAGATGGCAGCCATAGCTAGTATCACAACAGCCCATGCTTAGGATATTCTTTACACAATAAGCATATAAATGTATGTTATGCATAGCCCTATATGGGTTAAACGTTTTTGCGTAGGAAAGAGGTTAAGACCACTTCCTCTAGGGGGCCCACCCAGTTTACCTTGCCTAGGGCCCCAGAATCTCTAAGGCTGGCCCTGGTTACCGCTTCATAACTTTATTTCATCTCTGATATTTAGAGGTCATTTAAAAATCATTGTCATTTTTGTACGTATACCTTTTAAACCATTATTTGGGAATGATAGTTGCTGTGCAGTCACAAGAGACTGGTGCTGCCTTAAATGTACTGTTGTGTGGTGGTTGTATATGCCTTCTTGTATGGAGGTATGTATGTATTTCTGTGTACATATTAGGCTGATTTTGTCAACCTGAGCTACTTGGTCTCAAAAGTGTGGGGACCAAAACATTCGTACATACTTTTGAAAACAGCGTGGGCCCGCTCCCCAGGTTCCGATACCCTCAGTACATACTGTAGAGTCGGGTTGTTGAGTGCATGTATCTATTAAGAACATATTATTTATTAAATGCATTTCTTGTGATTAATCATGGCTGATAAGTGTACGTGGCCTAATGTGAGGCTCAGGATGCGACAAAGCTACACACGGAGAGAAAAGCTGTAAGTACCAAAAATTAATACCTTATTGAGCACTCCCGTCTCCCTTGAGGTCTCCCTTCGCTATGTTTACAGCAAATCAGCTTTCTGGATTGTGATAGCCTTGTTCATCACGAAAGATTTCACCCAGAAATAGAGTCTAATATCCTTCATTTGGAAACCTTATCGTTACCTACATTTTATAAATCACAGTATGTTATGAGCAGCAAAGTTGTTGTGTACCACTGGGTACTTAACTTCTTGTGATCACCTAACTGAAGCCATAATACTGCTACCTACAGCACCCTACATGTTGCTTATACATAGTTGGATATATAGTACAAAGTATACATTCAATAGTAAGGAAACAATACATTGGTGTTTGATAACACTGATAGTATTAGCTAACTACTAATGTACATGATGACTGACTTGATACTGAGTAATATCAAGCACCACCATCACCTCTAATTATTATGTCAGTATCCATATTTATAAAAAGTAAACAGTGTAAAAATAATTTTAAAAAATTAAAATATGGGAATAGAGATTGCTGAAAAAAGTAAAGAAACAAGAGCAAGCAAGCCAGCATGTTAAACACACGGAGATATCTATTTGGACTCAAATAAACATTTATACAGAAGCATTCTCAGTACTCACGTATCTGTCCCTAATTTATGGAGAAACTACTGTTTTTTTCTTAGTTTCTACCATCTCCATTGAGTCCAAATAGAGATCTCTGTGTGTTTAACATGCTGGCTTGTTAGACTGTTGTTTCTTTACTTTTTTCAGCGATCTCTATTCCCTATTTTAATTTAAAAAAATTACTTTTACACTATATTATTTTGTTTCACTACTTTTTTATCACTTGCACGGATCCCTTAAATTAGTATTTAAAAAAAATTACACTGGTATCTATTACAGAAATGATGGCGTTGGCATACCAGTTGGCTCTAAGACAAGGGACAGCATTCCCAAGAGACTTGGCAGTGTTACTGATAGGGACGGAGAACACCGGCAAGACTTCTCTAATTTCTACTTTCCTTGGCGAACGGTTTGTAGAGAAACGGCCAGCAACAGATGGTGCTGAGACACAAATTTGTAAAGTGTATGCCAAAGGTTGGAAAAGAATTACTCAATCAGATAAAACTGCCCACCTTTATGGTCAATTTATTCATGCAATTCGAAAAAATGCAAATGAAATGTTGGAATCAAAATTACAGTCCACTCTTGGAGCTCCACTAAAGCCTAAGCCTACCAATTCCAGCAACTCATTATTTACTGAATCCTCTGATGCATCACCTCCTGCCATATCTTCTGCTACTGCAATACCTTCTACCAATTCTGGTACTCCTAAGGTTGCTTTGCCAACATTAAATACACAAGATTTAGAAGCAGTTTCCAGCCATGCAGTTCAGTATGATCTTGACAGCATTAATGTTGTGGCATGGGATTACGCTGGCCAGGTTATATTTCATAACACCCACTCTGTTTTTATGTCAGAAAATGGAGTACCAATCATCACTTTTAATGCCTCTATGAAGTTAGATGATGAGATTAAGCCACGTGAAGGGTCCCCTCTTCCCCCAGAATGCCACACCAATATATCAAGCTTACATTACTGGCTTCATACCATTAGCTCAATGCGTCCAGTGGTTGATCCTCCACAAGGACCAATGGCATTGTTGGCTGGTACTCACATCGATTTACTTCACTGTGACATCAAGGAGGCTCGCAAGTTGGCACAGAAGAGAATACTGCCACAGCTTGAAAGAGAGTTACGTAATAAACCATATCTTAAACAGTTGATTGGAAAAGAAAATGGTATAATGGCCTACTTGGAAAAATATTGCTTTTTTGTCAGCAACAAGATTCCAGATGAAGAAATAGAATGCTTAAAATCCACTGTTGTTAGCGTTGCCCCCTCCCTTAAAAAGAAAGAACCAGTTGTTTACCTTAAAATTGAGCAGAATCTATTGTTACACAAAGATCAGGTAATATCACGATTAGATTTACTGGACATAGCCATAAATTGTGGGTTCCCTGTATCTGAACATAGTATGGAATTTGAAGGGCTGCTAAGTTACCTTCACAACAAGAGAGTTATCCTGTACTTTAGCAAGATCCCATCACTTAGAAATCTTGTCATCCTCTCTCCCCACTGGTTGGCCAAACTGTTCAGCTATGTGATCACTGCTCACACTTATGCCACTGGTGGTATCCATGACAAGGCTTGGGAACGACTTACTAACTATGGTATTCTTGGTGGAAATCTGTTTGGCCACATGGTGCAGAAATTTCTTTCTGACTACCCCAGTGTTGTGAGGATCACCAAAGATCAGGTGCTGGCTATTTTACTTTGTTTCCACTTGGTAGCTCGAGTCACTGCTACTACTTGGTTTACTGAGGAACGCTTACCACCACCAGACAACTTTGGTGACACTTTCATAGTTCCTTCATTTGTGCATTATGATGATGGGAGAAACCCTCCACACACAAAACAAGAAAAGATTATATTTTACCTTTTTGAAGGAGGCTTTGTTCCTACTAACCTTCTGAATCAGCTAATAGTGGAATGTGTTCGTCGTAATGAGACAGTGGGTAGTCGACTACTATGGTAAGTATTATATACATCATCAAGTTGTTATGTTGTTGTTGTAGGATGAGACATGGCAAGGTGGGGCTGCGATTAGGTGCTAGTCAGAAATATTACGTCAGTCGATATGAAGATGGACAAACACAAGGTGTCCAGTTGACAATCACTACAGTTGGGGATGATGTTAATAGTTTGCAAGAAAGATGGGGGTTGATCCAGTTTGTTGATCAGCAACTGAATAAGATCATGGAGGTGTTTATGTCCGCTGAGAAGAAACCATTTAAATACATTCCCTGCTCTCATTGTACCATCATTCACATCCTCTTTGACATGATTGGTGCACCAATTTGTTGTCCATTCAAAGAAGATAAGGAGGTACCTGCTAATTATTATACTGATTTGTTGCCAGCTGATAAGTCAAGTGAGTTGATTATCTTACCCATCTTACCCAAAAGCTTCCTGTTATAATGAAACATGTTTACTGTCTCAAATTGCAATTTACAGAACCAGTAGTTGTTGTAATGTCCCTACGTATGTACTTAGTAAATTATATGTTCTGTTTGTACTCAGATTACTATGGTGACTGCTTCACTGCTCTTGATAAGATCAGAGAGCAATATGACGTGTTGGCAAATAGTCCAGTTAATAAACTGCTCCCAAGTCTTTATGCTAAGAGGGTAATCACCCTTGATGACAAGAAGGTAATGGAGGCTAAACCACTAGAGAAGGACAGGATGATGTACCTCCTTGATGATGTGTTGATACGTAGTTTAAATATTGGCTATGGCTCCAAGTACAATGGATTCCTTAAAGTGCTAGAGGAAAGTGATGATGATGTACTGGATGACTTAACTAGGACACTTGGTGAGTTTAGTTCTTGTAAGGAAGAGTAAACTATGGGTCCAGGGATTGTTCTTTTTGGACAATGACAATAACTATCCAATGGTAATAGGTGTATTTCTATGGTATTCCTTTTTGTTTGATGTTTTGTTGCTATAGCTCCTCCAGTACTGATAATCAACAAGGATAATAAAAACAAGTGATAAATGTTTGAGTTTACTCAATAATAAGGTATGGATGTATCATTACCATCAAGCTGTCTTCACTAATATCTCATATATTGTAGGAATTACAGCAGAGAACATTGTTTATAGTTACTCAATAACTTTAGCTACAATATAGTAATGTCTTTAACTGTTCACATATAACTAGTATGGATCTTTTAAATAATATACTTGTGTTGTCTGCATAATGTATATGACTACTATATCATGGTGAATCAGCACAAAATACATAGCTACATCCTCATGTAGATATTTTGATTATTAGTAGGGATATTTCCTTAATGCCATAATATAACAGTGTCTCAAAGCTACTACAATTGTGACTGTACCTGACATCAAATGTATAATATTCATGACACAAACCCCATTAACATTTACTAACTAGTCAGATTGCTTCCCATTTTCCCTTGCCCAAAGTGGCTTAGCCACATGGAACTAGCTACTTTGGTTAAATGAGTCACTTCACACCCTCCAATCCATTCTACATGCATGCTCATAATCATACAGTATAATAGTACTGTATAGTAGGGACTACAAAGGAGTGGTAGGTGTGGCCCGCAAAAAAGCATCACCCAAAAACCAGCCTCAAGACGATGAGGCAGTATTGGTTAGGTAAAACTAAGCCCAAACAAGCTTTCAGATTGACCAGAAACACTTTCAACAAGTTGCTACAGAATTTTAAAAACAATTATGGAATTTTTTACCGGCTGAGTAAGCAACTGACTGATGCCTTCAGACAAGTGTAACTTGATAACAGCTAAGGCTACCAGCTTGATATTTTCACTGTTTGACGTCACTTCGGCCCAAGAGGTGCCTTTTGGCATACCACAGTACGTACAATGCATTCTTCATGGACTTACCAGTGTCCTCCTTTGTGTCTCATTCATCTTTGCTGACAGCATAAAGTATCGATCTAGCAGTAACACGTGATGGCTTCCCTTCATAATGGAAATTGTCCTTATTTTGTTAAGGATCTATGGTATTTTTCATAATAGTTATTTTGATTGCAGGGTGCTTTTTGAACAGTTCTTGATTTGTACTGCTGTGTAACGGGTTGAACACAGCTGACAACGAAGCACAATGGATACTTCACTTTCACCCCTTTCAGATGCAGTATGTGTGGGTTCACCAGTCATAATAATTATTTACAAAAAAAGTTAACAAACAAGTACACAAAAAATTGGAATTTTCAACTAGAGTAGGGACCATAGCACATCAATAAAATGTACTGAAACAAGTTGGAGTAATTTATGATATTAAATCACAGTAAAACAATAAGAAGTGTTATATCCCTACTGTGCATTTCCATTATGGAATCTTGAGCACAGTAGGGATATAACACTTATTGTTTTACTGTGATTTAATATCATAAACTACTCCAACTTGTTTCAGTACTTTTTATTGATGTGCTATGGCCCCTACTCTAGTTGGAAATTCCAATTTTTTTGTGTACTTGTGAATAATAATTATATACCAATAGAGGGAATGTGCCAAAGTTTAACCCACCAACTGATCATAGTGCAGCATCTTTTGAGCTTGAATTCGCCAAATACAATTTAGCTTGCTATTCACCAAAGTTTACCCCTGCCAAAGTTTCCCTCTGTACAGTAGGCTTATCTTGAAGATTGCTCCACTGTAAAAAAAATTTTTGATCACTTGAATGGCTAGCAATATTCATCCTTGAGTTAGCTACCCTTCTTCAATATAGTACACTGTACACTTCATCAACCTGTACTTGCTATGTAGTTACAATGAATACAGAGTATACACTGGTTATGTGTATAGCCAAATGGACATAAATGGGACATGTGAATACTCGGCAGTACTGGTGATCTGAACAATTAAGTAGCTAATTGCTGAGAGCTGTAGTGAAATAGACAACTAATCATAGACATGTTGTAGCTGAAAATACTCACTGACAAGCAAAGCCCATGTAACCTAACATTTCATTTATAGTCCTGTAGTTAAACAGAACATTCACTTTGTAGTCACTGTGTTTCTTCATGTTGGAAGAAACAATCATTGTCTTTTTGTACCAAGAGTCAGAACTACACATGGCAAGAACACTTTCTACTACAAAGGTACACACATCTGGAATTCATTAAATGTCTCACTTTATACTGCAGCTACTCTTGGAGAATTTAAACATTTATATAAGTACTAGCATTGGTACCTGCCCTATGTTTAGGATCATCTCCACATTAAGGTGGCGATAAAGCAATGACGCGCACAAGAAGCCATAGCAAATACATATGACGTAACATATCATATAGACCTTATTCATTTAGAACAATAAGCGCCCTCTGATGTCACGCGAAGCCATACAAGGCACCCTATTTGCCATGGTGATGGTCTTTCGGACGCCATTTTGAGTTCTAAAACTGGGCGAGCACAACGGTTGCTATCATGTTACCATAGTTATGGTACTGCAAATGGCGAATTTGGCGGAGAATTGTGATGTTACTATGGTTTTGGTACTGCAAATGGCGAATATTGGCGGACATCTCCTTCGCAACGAGTTATAAGCGCTATGAAATTAATTCAGTGAATAAGGTCTATACTACGCAATTTGTGGTAAATCAGGCGGGGGCTAATTCGGCGCAGAACCATAATAAACTTACCAAGCGTTAAAACAGCCACGAATAACAGGTGAGTTGTTAGCAAAAACAACAAGCAGCTGCTGTTACACATTTCAGGTGGAATGTAACTCACCTTTACAACAAATTTACAACCTTGACAACGTGAAAACAAGCGCTACTAATAATTATTATTTGTTTCGACTCACCTTACAGCCTGTTACAAACATTATCTTTTCTCTGTAGACACGGGTTGAACAGCCACGAAACCTCGTATGAATGGTAAGCAATAGTGTCTGAATAATTCTACGTATCGGTATATCATATGTCCATTCTATGGCTTCTTCGCTTGGTACGAACGGTGAAACAAGGCTATCATCTGCTTTTAAACGCCATATATTTCGACTTGTACATCGCTTCCACTTATTGATACGTAGGATGATTTTTGTAATAGTATACTTTCATCATGTGAAGTATTGGAGCTAAAACTTGAGGTTATTGAGAGATAACGCGTCTTCTGTGGTCCACTAAGTACCACCGATTTCTTGGTTTGAGAGCAGTTCTACGCTTTATACTCTCTACGAATGATAGATTCCTGTATGCATAGTTTATTTGTATGCAAAATTAAGTACTAGCTTTCAATATGTCTTAAATTGAGACCATGTTGAGACACAGCAGATTGTTGTCAAGAATGCGCGTTATTGCTTTAGCGCCACCTTAAACATTTTAATGCCAGGAAGAGGGACCAAGCATTTAACACCAGCAATGCTCATGTAGCATTGTAGAGTACATGGTGATGTCACATTTTTAAAGAGCATGAGGTTTCCATGCCATCGTGCTGAAATTAATGATACAAAACACTAAAGTTTATTGTTTGTGGTTTTGGCAGGAATGTAGTTCAATTATTCGGTGTGTCTTCCCTACCAGTGACTTCAGCATGCTGTAAAGAACAAACAAAACCTTTGCTACTTTACATACAAGGCAACTAATGCAACAATAATTAATATATTAGGAACCAAACTTAAATATTGGTGTTCTATATTTGCTGTGTAGCATGCATGTCGATAGTGCTTTAAAATACATGATCCTTATGTAGTACATATAGTGAAATAATGACCATGCAAGGCTAATTAGTTAAACAGCATGCAAGCTAAGGTAAGTGTATCTACAGTACACATGGTACAGTTTCAGTTTCTACATGATGTTTACCTTACCGACTGTCACAAAGAGAAATGAACTTGGGCATAAAGCCAACACAATTTGCAATTATAGTTACTGCATGGCAAGTAAAGGTTTGGAACTTGTCCTATGCTATACAATTTCAGTTCTGATGTTGCAGGGACACATACACTTCTTGCCATACAAAAACTCAGTTTTTATTACAAGGCTGTGCTGGCTGTGGCTGTATTAGAAGTGGCTGATATGTAGCAAAATCCACAGAAAAATGTCTGGCCTGGCAACATTATCAGGCTGTCCACCAGTAAACCATTGATTTTTGCCAAGCCAGGTCCTTCACAAGGCCTAAAACCGCCATTTGAGCTCTACACACCACCCAGAAAAGACGTCTGTTGAAACCAGCCTCGAGTAGTTTGACTAGTACTGAGTGTCAAAACTGGTAGTACGGTAGTGTAGCTATCCACTGGAAGTGTTAGTTTGATTTTGCCTGATGTGCAATTTGGATCAGTTTTGTAAAATCTGGTCACATCTCTTTTAAAAAGCTGTAGCTAGCTAATAATTTGTCTGTAAAAGCACTGCAAGAACAGTCTAAAATACTATACCAGACCTTTTGGCCCCAAAATGGTATCCATTATTCAAACTTCACTATCCCTCTAGGGACCTTCAAGGAGGCTAACAGTAAACCTGTGAAGTAGTGAGTCAGAAACCTGTAACTGAAAACTATGCTGAATTGGAAACAGTGGAAATAGAAACTGGAAATGGTCAAATCATTATTATACATGTATCCTAGAGTAAAAAAACTCACTTAGTGGTAGTCTCTTAAAGACAACCCTTTTACAAAGACCACAGGTTCTAAAGCATACTTAATGATCTAATTGGTTAGACCACTTCATGGTCACTCTACCTCTTTACAAAGACCACCTCTTTACATGGTAATATTTGATAAGCTCCAACAGCTGCAGTAAGGCATGTGTCATATTGACACTATAAGGTCCTTCTGCTATGCTATAGTGAATACATGTCTAATCTTCCACATGAAATTTCTTATCAATCATAAGCTCTGTCCTAGTGTCTGTTTGTGGACTGCACTTGTCTTGACACAGCACTACAATGGAACTTAAGCTTCAACAAACCCCAGGAACTAACTACTAGAATTATTTGAATTTTGCAACTCAGAAAAATCAAATGCATAATAGAACATCTGCAAACATTTCCTTTTAAGAATTGCTGCATTATTCCAGTAATATAATCCCCCGCAATTTACTATATGTGACTGAATTTTTGGAAAATCACCCATATGGGCACATTTGACACCTAAAATATTTAATGATCAATCACAAACCTTATAGTGTAAATATATTTGTTAATGGTTGTAAGCCATTCTCAATACCTAAAATTACAAGAAAATTCTTGAAATATTTTTTAAAACTGTGTCATGGTCTTATTAACAACCCACTAAACATGAAAATTCTAATTATTTCACGCATGCGCATATGGGTGATTTTCCAAAATTCAGTCACACATAGATTCTGTCAGATCTTTATCTTCTTTATTAAGACCTGCTGGGATGTGTTTGCAGTCATCAACTAATCCTATTCCATAATGTTGATCTGGCCTACTCTGAGTGTCACCTTGATTCTGGCAGCCTAGAGTGAAGCTGGTATTTCCAGCCATCCAGAATTTTGACAGCCAGTGCTGGCAAGAGCAGTCCATCTAGCCTGGGAATATATGTATACATTCTGTCAGAGCATCATTCATTAAACTACAATTAGGGTAAGCCTTAGTGAGCCCCACCATAATTATGAGGATAGCTGTGATGGATTCACATTACTTGCTTGCAATTGAATGTGCAGAACGTTCATCTCCCTTACAAGGACAAAGGCTGTTATTACATAGGCAACCAATAACCCAACTAAGTGCAATCTCACAACCACTATGCCATCTCAGAGGAGGTTGGTCATGCATCATCTAACATCTTGTGATGTCAAAGAGAAGTTCAATCCATTCAACCCTGACACCTCAATATTGATATAAGTAAATTATGGCTCCCAGAGCTCTTCTGCCCAACACTTTGTGTGGCTTTTATAAACAAGACACAAATGGTACATTATGCATACTTCTCGCAAATGTGACGAAGGACTTCACACAATAACGATGCTAATTTTCAAGTGCCACATGTTATTGGTAATCACTCGTAGTAGTATGTCATAATGCGTGACCAACCTCCTCTGATGCCATCTAAGTGTTAACCATACAAGCCACCATTAAGCCACTAGTGCTTAGTTAGTGCTAATATATAACACTTACAATTAACACGAAATAATACACTGGTACATGTAACTCTGGCCTGTTAACCTTGATGATGTGAGATAGTGACTGGCCACGGTATGTAACATTTATAGAGTGTTTACATGTCACACTCCTGTAAATTTGATATGCTCAAAATATATTGATATTGCATCAATAATATACTACAGTGGAGCTACAGCTATCATACCATAATATACATATATTAGGTTTGTATAATAACTAGGTGAATGCATAGCATTGAAGGGGCAAGCCTACAATCTAGTCTTAATGCATGTTTGCTTGCAAGGATGATGATAACTTATCCAGTACTTACAGTTTATAGACATCTGTACATATTCTCAACTGCAGAATTTGGCACAAAATTACTGACATGGTAGTAGTATATAGTAGAGGTTTGGGAATAATTTCTTTCCCAAAAACATCACCCAGAAATGTCTCACCTTTCCTTTAGCAGTAGTCAGGAATGATCAAATCCAAAAATGTTTTCAGATCAACCCCAAATTCTTCCAACAAATTTCTATGAAAATAACTGAGAAGGAAATTAGCTGAATTTTCTTCTAATTCACTGCTTGATAGATCCAGCAATGCATTAATGACTTGACAATGGATAAGGCTATACAGGCTTGACTGTTCAATGTTGCTTCATCCTGAGATGTGCCTTTTCGCCAACTGCAGTACAGCCTCCACCTGTACTGTGGATTTTCTGTCTGTTAAACATTGCAAACTGCATATCACGAACTGCATTATAATTAGTGCTATTATGCACTAATACACAATACACATTTTGAGTACACAGTACACAATGTTCAAATGGACAGAAAATCCATAGTAGCTGTCACACTAACCACCCACACTTCTGCAGTGACTGGATTGATTGCAGAGACATTTCTCGTACTATTCTTCATTTGTGACATTGTATAATAGGTGAAACATGGCTGAAAACAAACCACTTCACTATTTAGTAATTGATTGTTGGGATACACGCTCAGATGCAAAATTAATTTTATGGCATGTCAGCTAGTACCATTCTTTCTTTGTGGATGCAGTATGTGCAGGTTCATTAGCCGTAATTATGTTATGAAAAAGACAAGAAACAAGTAGAAGAAAAAATTAGTAGATTAGGGATCAAAAAAGATAGCAGTGAAGCAAGAGAATAGTCTTGTGGAACAAGAGACATTGTCTATACCTGCAGATATAGCTACTAACTATAGTTTATAGACTGAAACATAATGTCCATCATAGGGGTTAAATGTCCATCATAGGGGTTAAATGTTCATCATAGGGGTTAAATGTCCATCATAGGGGTTAAATGTCCATCATAGGGGTTAAATGTCCATCATAGGGGTTAAATGTCCATCATAGGGGTTAAATGTCCATCATAGGGGTTAAATGTCCATCATAGGGGTTAAATGTCCATCATAGGGTTAAATGTCCATCATAGGGGTTAAATGTCCATCATAGGGGTTAAATGTCCATCATAGGGTTAAATGTCCATCATAGGGATTAAATATCCATCATAGGGGTTAAATGTCCATCATAGGGGTTAAATGTCCATCATAGGGGTTAAATGTCCATCATAGGGGTTAAATATCCATCATAGGGGTTAAATATCCATCATAGGGGTTAAATGTCCATCATAGGGGTTAAATATCCATCATAGGGGTTAAATGTCCATCATAGGGGTTAAATGTCCATCATAGGGGTTAAATGTCCATCATAGGGGTTAAATGTCCATCATAGGGTTAAATGTCCATCATAGGGGTTAAATGTCCATCATAGGGTTAAATGTCCATCATAGGGTTAAATGTCCATCATAGGGTTAAATGTCCATCATAGGGGTTAAATGTCCATCATAGGGGTTAAATGTCCACATAGGGTTAAATGTCCATCATAGAGTTAAATGTCCATCATAGGGGTTAAATGTCCATAAGTATATTAGGAGGTAAGTTAAACTGCTCTTTGAGTTGAAAAGTATTATTTGATAATAAAGAAATTGTTATACATTGAAAAATCAACAGTCGGATCCTGGACATGGCATGGTGGACACGATTACAGATATGCATGCGCAACAGCAAAAATGGGACAAATCACAAATAAACCATCTGTGAAATTGATCACACTGTAAGTATGTTATATAAAATAGTTATTTGGAGTGTACTGCACCTTTGTAAGTAGTTAATTGGGATTCCGTTGTTTGTTTTTACTGAAATTTAGACTTTGTTGTTTGATAACTTTGTTGCAGTTATGTAAACAAAAACCAACATAGTTGACCTGCTTAGTGTATAGCAAGTGTTTAGTTATATAGTTACTAGTTCTGTGTATTGGATGGTTAGTATGATGTGATTCAGCGATTCAGCCAATGGTCTCTAAAAATTTGACTGTGAATGGGTTAAATAGTCATCATCTTCTTCTTCATGCCTATCAACCTTTTTCCTTGATGGAGCAGTGCCACAAAACTATTTGAAGCTCGAGATACTCTAATAGAGCAGTCAAGATCGAGATACTCTAATAGAGCATTCACAGTATTCTTAAGAGCTTAAGAGGAGCAGTGTAACAGGCTACGTGTAGAGTTATAAATAAGGAAATCTAGTTGGTGAGGGGCAGCTATTGGCAGCAAGTTATGACCTTTTTTTTGATCTTTGACTTACAGCTAGGTTAAAGTTGCAATTCCAGAGTGGAACCCCCCTTTAAAAAAATCTGGATCTGCCCCGGTTAAACTATAAATCAATCAATCTCAATAAATCAGATGCCTTTGTATAAAACTAATGGGGTGAATGGAGGTTTGTCTTTTAACCTATATATTAAGTGTAAGCATGCTTGGATAGTACATAATATGGACTATGGTCACTTGGATTTGCCTGATATTATGCCCAAGTCTGGTAATTATATATATATGGCAAATCCCTTGTGGCCATGCATAGTGTAACTATTACAGTACTTAGCTTTGTGGATATTATTAAGATTTTGTGAATAATAATTTGTGACCTGATCTTATAAACCTACCCTTTTGGCACATTGGTCAATTTTCTGTTTTATAGCTTAAATGAGGTGCTGGTGTTCATGTATCTTGTGTTGAAATTTTAGGTTAATACCATTGAGCATTCCTGAGATACGGCCTATTTACTGTCCTGTACATTACAAACTACCATAATTTGCTTTGTTTTCATTGTAAAATAATTTTCGTATGCAAAATTCGTATGAAAATTTCTTACACAAAAATTTTTATACAAGATCAAACTAATAGAGCAGTTATTTACGTAAATCATACAAAAATATTTTTACATGAAAATTTTTATCATGAAGCTTTTTTGCACAAAAGTAAAGCAAATTACAGTAACTTTTATCATACAGTACAATAGTACTGTATAGTAGGGACCACAAAGGTTTGGGCATGGCCCATGATTAGGCACCAGCCTATTATGCTTTTAATTTTGCCTATTATGCTATGCTGCAGTGCTAAAAATTTTTGCCTATTATGCTCATAATTATGCTCAAAATTTTTGCCATAAACTTTGGCTTATAAACAACTGGTTAAATGTAAAAAGTACTCATTGTGCATTAAGAATTTGGCTGCATTGTAAACTATAATAACAGTGGTGTCATCAGTAGCATCAACTGTTCTATTATTGTAAGTCCACCTTTTTCTGTGGCATGCATTTTTGCTTGCAGTATGACAATTATTCTGCCTATTGTGCTAGCATTATGCTTGATGCTTTCAGGCACTTATTATGCTCAAAATTATGCCAGCATAATAGGCTGGTGCCTACCCATGATAAAACATCAAGCCTCGCTTTTCCCTGACAACGATGAAGCAGTATTGGTTAGGTAAAACTAAGGCCAAACAAGCCTTTAGATTCACTTTCAACTAGTTGCTATGAATTTTTAAACTAAAATTATTAAATAGAGTTTTCTAGTGTGACTGACTGACTGACTGACTGACTGAGTAACAGACTGATGCCTTCACACAAGTGTGACTTGATAACGGCTAAGGCTATGGGCTTGATTTTTTCACTGTTCAAAATCCCTTCAGCCAGACACATGCCTTTTGGCATACTGCAGTACGTACAATGCATTCTTCATGGACTTTCCAGTGTCCTCCTTTGTGTCACAATCATCTTTGTTGACAATGAAGGTGTTGATTTGGCTTCTGTGCTTTGCGTTTCAATTACATGGTCATTGTCTCTTTGTCATGCAAAGAAAACATACCAAGGCATTAAATTGACCCTTACCAGAGAGGAGCGTATTTAGATGCCACAAAACTATTTGAAGTGTATTATTGTAAGAGGGAGTAGATACCTACTTATAAACAATTGCATGGTCTGATCCTTAATGATCAGAGCATGCGGTGACCCACATTCCTTAATGATTCAGCTGCAGTTTTGCTGTAGTGGCACACCACATCTCTTAAATATTACGGAGCTTGAGACAATCAGCGAGATTGATATACTTTAATAAAGCTGTCACAACAACATGTGTATAACATAGCTATGCTATAATAAAAGTTAACAAAATATGTACAATAAAATAATTATTATAATTTGTTTAAAAATGAAGTACGGATTCAATGATTTAAAGTAATGAAACAAGAGAATGAAGAGATATGAATAAAAGTACTGTAGCTATGTCTACTTTGGCATTGAACAGATGTGGTGACAAGCCAATGTACCACATAGCTATGTTCACTCTTGGTAATAGCTATACCATTATTCATCTGTTTTGATCACTATTTTTATTGCTGGAACCCTACTTTATTAATTTTCAACTTAATTATTGTACTAGTTCTCTAATAGAACAGACACTGAGAATTTTAAGGAAGTACACCAACAATGTTGTAAAAGAACTTGTCCAGGGTTTACAGTGACCTCCATACCAAACTCCCAAACCCTTCACTGAATCACTGTTGATCAGCTGACTAAATTTCTACCTTGTAAAAATTGTCTATTATAGCAAATTTTATAATTTCCAGTGGAAAATCTAGGTTGCACTAAAGTTCTATTACAGTAGAAATTCTTCAATAAATGTGCACTCTATTAGTATTACAAAAAATAATGAGTCTATAGTACATGACCGGATTTGACAAAACCAGTCTTCCACACACATTCCATTTTTCCACTTTAACCGCTTGTAACTTGACCACTCGGTATGCCATTGACCTACAATTTTCACAATACGTTTTCATTGCATTAATGCAATAACAGGTCAAAATTTGAAAGTGATAGCTATAGTTTTCTTCTACGTTGAGTTATGGTCCTTTAAAGTCACAAATTTGGATGTGTGTGGAAGCCTGGTTTTGTCAAATCCAGCACATATTATTACAATACTATACTATTGTTCATAATCATCATTGTATGAAATTGGGTAATGAACAAGTCCCAGTGTCAGTTTATGACTGCTATAATTTTGACCTAGGCCTGTTTTTGCATGGATATTTCTTCCAACACAATACTTCTGCACATTGGGGTCCAGTCCTGATAAGGAGTAGCAGCCGTACATGATGACATGTACAAAGTACTTGATGGTGGCACACACAAGCTGAACAAAGTATACAAAATGGTAATGTGGTTGTATGAAATAGGTAACATTGAAACTAGCTACAATGAAGTGATGGCAAAGGTTAGCAGAATCTCAACCAGTTATTTCCAAATGTTACTCCACCATTACCTCCTAAAGAGTAAAGACCACCTGATGAGGATGTGATTCCAAAATTCGTAGTGGGCAAGATGGTGATCAGTGACAACCAAGCCACAATGACTCCTTCTCACAACCATGACATCTTCACCTTCAGTGTTGGGACAGTTACTTTTTACAAGTAACTAGTTACATATTACTTACAACTGAACTGTTTAGTCACAGTTACATATTACCCATATAATAAAGTAACTATAATAATATTACATATTATATTACTTTGTGTCCACAGCCTTAAGCTGTCACGTGTGAAACTACCACTTTATCACGTGACATGATTGCTTTGTTGGACAATGTGCAAATCTTGGTTATAAGCAAGAAGCTGGTGAATAAGCTTTATTCAGTAGGCTTCATTACTCCGTAGTGGTTAGGTGTTACTCAGTGGATTACAAACGAGATTAGTAACTTCGTTACTTAAAGTAATAATATTATGATATTAGACTTGTTACAGTAACTTTATTACTTAGGTAATGCATTACATTTGCAAATAAAGTAACTTGAGTTATATTACCTGTTTTTACAGCATATTTCGTTATATTACTTTGTTACCACAAAAGTAATAACACGTATTATGTAACGCGTTACCCCCAACACTGTTCACCTTCCACTTACCTCAGATAGCAAACATGGTAGAGAACACTGTTAACCCCATGCCATCATCTGATCTGCTCTCCACATACTTTACCACACAACACATCAGGTGAACAAGGCTATGGAGGGTACATCCCACACTGGAGCACCTTCTCTTGTCACAACCAAAGCTGGACCGATAACCTACCACCCCCCTACATTTGTGAATGCTATTGAAACTCTTATAACAATTTTCATACAAACACACTTCAAACACTAAAACAATCACATTACAACTGGTGCTTATTAATACACCTGAAGATCACTATACAAATAAATCAATGTCTATCAATCAACTTGAAGGCTCCATTTGCATAGACCTATACACAACATCTATAGTCCCCTTCATGAACTGGTCAACACCAACTACGAAAAGAAAATTGAGAACTACATTAAACTGATTTGCATATATGACCTGGATGTACATAAAATAATAAAATTATTCTATAGAAAGAATTATAGATATTTTTTTCATATCTTTGACCGAGCTATATGACACACAAATTCTCACCTAACCCACTAAGTGAGACCACAAACCTCCAGAGCACTCTAGGAAATGCCAGACACACTTGACGATTGCACCCTAAATGATATGGCAGGAACACTTGATTTAACTATCAAAAGTCTCTTTATAATATTTTTATACAGTAGGAATAGAATTAATTGTAAACAAAATGATTTGTCACTATTTGTCATGCTTAATCACGCACAGAATTCAATGCATTAATATGAAGTTATGTACTTTGTAATGTATTAGACAATAAAATTGACCATATCTCTGGAACCTTACAAGATAACAAGCTGAAATTTTGACACAAAGGCCAACACCCAGTGCCTCATTTTAGATACAAAAGAGAAAATTGACCAATGTGCCAGAAAGGATGGTTTTCCAAAATTGAGTCACATTTGTGACCTGATCTTGTAAACCTATCTTTTTGGCACATTGGTCAATTTTCTGTTTTATGGCTTAAATCAGGTACTGGGTGTTTTTGTTTTTTTTATCATTAAGCACTCCTGAGATATGGCCAATTTACTGTACTGTACATTACAAACTAACTTTTATCATACAGTACTGTATAGTAGGGACCACAAAGGTTTGGGCATAGCCCGTGAAAAAATATCAAGCCTCATTTTTCCCTGAAGCAGTATTGGTTAGGTGAAATTAAGCCCAAACAAGCCTTCAGATTCATTTTCAACTAGTTGCTATGAATTTTTTAACTAAAATTATTCAACGGAATTTTCTAGTGTGACTGACTGACTGACTGACTGAGCAACAGACTGATGCCTTCAGACAAGCGTAACTTGATAGCAGCTAAGGCTATGGGCTTGATTTTTTCACTGTTCAAAATCACTTCAGCCAGACACGTGCCTTTCGGCATACTGCAGTACGTACAATGCATTCTTCATGGATTTACCAGTGTCCTCCTTTGTGTCCCATTCATCTTTGTTGACAATGAAAGGTGTTGATTTGGCTTCTGTGCTTTGTGTTTCAATTACATGGTCATTGTCTCTTTGTCATGCAAAGAAAACATACCAAGGTATTAAATTGACCCTTACCAGAGAGAAGCGTAATTAGATGCCACAAAACTATTTGAAGTGTATTATTGTAAGAGGGAGTAGATACCTACTTATAAACAATTGCATAGTCTGATCCTAAATGATCAGAGCATGTGGTGACCCACATTCCTTAACGATTCAGCTGCAGTTTTGCAAACCACGTCTCTTAAATATTACGGAGCTTGAGACAATCAACGAGATTGGTATACTTTAATAAAGCTGTCACAACAACACTTGTATAACATAGCTATGCTATAATAAAAGTTAACAAAATATGTACAATAAAATAATTATTATAATTTGTTTAAAAATGAAGTACAGATTCAATGATATAAAGTAGTGAATCTACCAGTGGAAAATCTAGATTGCACTAAAGTTCTATTAGAAATTCTTGAATAAAACGTGCACTCTATTACAGTATTACAAAAATAATTAAAGTCTATAGTACATGACTGGATTTGACAAAACCAGTTTTCCACACACATCCTATCCTTTCACTTTAACCGCTTGTAACTTGACCACTTGGTATGCTATTGACCTACAATTTTCACAATATGTTTTCAATGCATTAATGCAATAACAGGTCAAAATTTGAAAGTGATAGCTATAACTTTCTTCTACATCAAGTTATGTCCTTCAAAGTCACAAATTTGGATGTGTGCATGTGGAAGCCTGGTTTTGTCAAATCAGGCACATATTATTACAATACTATACTATTGTTCATAATCATCATTGTATGAAATTGGGTAATAAACAAGTCCCAGTGTCAGTTTATGACTGCTATAATTTGACCTAGGCCTGATTTTGCATGGATATTTCTTCCAACACAATACTTCTGCACATTGTGGCTCAGTTCTGATAAGGAGAAGCAGCCGTACATGATGACATGTACAAAGTACTTGATGGTGGCACACACAAGCTGAACAAAGTATAATACAAAATGGTAATGTGGTTGTATGAAATAGGTAACATTATTGAAACTACCTGCAATAAAGTGATGGCAAAGGTTAGCGGAATCTCAGCCAATTATTTCCAAATGTTACTCCACCATTACCTCCCTAACATGGAGGAGACCACCTGATCAGGATGTGATTCCAAAATGCGTAGTGGGCAACACAGCGAAACTCACTAATAGTTACGAGTTGACACGATTTCCGTACTTGAAACCTGCCATTTCTCGAGACGAGCTAGACGTACGGATACGAAATAAATTTCGTGATACATTGGATACGCCAATCGTATAAGAATCCGTAACTATTACGGTTTGACACGATAATAAAATGGCCGAGACGACTTTGTCTTCACAAAGCCTAGCTAGGAGTCAAGCGAAATAGAAAGCGACAGTTTTGTGATCACTGCCACAAAGAAGTGTCCAAGTCTACGTATTATCGGCACAAGTTAATGCATACAGAAGACTCGGATCTCGAGGAGGACGCAAGTAGGGAACTTCTGGAATTCCCCGAAAATGGAAACGAAGAGGACTTTGTTGAGATATCTAACGTGAGTTATGTGTGAGCGTGAGTTATGTGTGAGCGTGAAATTGGTTGTAGAAAGAAAATTGGAGAGGGATGACACGAAATAAGCGCCATCAAAGAAAATTTATACAACTTGAGTTGTTTGAACCGCTAAAACAGCCAGCTGTACAGTCCAACCAGCTCAGAAATTGGCTAGTCCTAGAGAGTGGAATCAGAAATCCCAGTGGTCAATTCTTCGAGCATTTTGATTAATTAACACAATGACCCATTACAATACTCGAGGTAAGAAGTCAGCACACATAATTTCTACATATCACTACTTCATATACAGGTATGGATGCCAACCGTGGCATACCTCAGGATCCAGGTCGGACCATTCAATCACGGACTCCACAAGGCCGAGGTAAGCAGTCAGCACACATGATTTCTACATATCACTACTTCATATACAGGTATGGATGCCAACCGTGGCACACCTCAGGATCCAGGTCAGACCAGTCAATCACGGATTCCACAAGGCCGAGGTAAGAAGTCAGCACACATAATTTCTACACAATATTATCACTACTTATATCTAGGTATGGATGCCAACCGTGGCACACCTCAGGGACCAGATCACAGCTTTCAATCACAGACTCCACAAGGCCGAGGTAAGAAGTCAGCACATGTAATTTCTACATATCACTACTTTATATACAGGTATGGATGCCAACTGTGACACACTTCAGGATCCAGGTCAGACCATTCAATCACAGACTCCACAAGGCCGAGGTAAGAAGTCAGCACACATAATTTCTACACAATATTATCACTACTTATATCTAGGTATGGATGCCAACCGTGGCACACCTCAGGGACCAGATCACAGCTTTCAATCACAGACTCCACAAGGCCGAGGTGAGAAGTCGCAGACTTAATTTCTGCATATCACTACTTCTCCAATAGATATGGATGCCAACCGTGGCACACCTTGAAGATTAGAGCAACTAATTACTTCAAGGACTCGAGGTGAGAAGGCAACAGGCCAAATTTATTCTGTGTGTTACTTGGGTACCACTAGGTGTGGATAATAGGAACAGTCATTTGGTTGGATTCTATGCGAGATCTAGACAAGAGCAGCATAGTGAACCTGTGACCTCAGAAATTGAGGGGAAACTTGACCAGATGGCTGCTATGATGCAAAGTCAGCAGGAAGCACTATCAAAGTTTGCCATGGACAATCAGGCTTTGAGGATGACCGTAGAAGCCTTAAAAGAAGTTGTCAATGAGAGAAGAGATAACAAACTTACAGTCTGCCGGTCAGGAAGGTACCACACCAGACGAAGCACTTGCTAGCTCTAATGATGAACGTCTCGATACCAATTTGAGTGTAAGTACTACAGTATTCATTAACAGTTAATATTAGAGAAGCTTTTATGTAAGTGCTTAAGTATTAGTTGCTGCATCTTACTTGATTGCATTGCCATGTGCAGGTGGATTAATAAACTTTCATTTGTTTATTTACCTTGTGTTGGATTGATACTTCTGCAACCGTTATCATGGCTAACTGATCATATTTGTAGGGAGATGTTAAGAAGCTATATGAAGAATTCGATGCTGATTTTGATTTAGAAGAAAGGTACGAAATAGCAAATGACAACAAATATTGATGTAATTAAACCAGGCACACACCCACAGCCAGCCGAAGGCCGGCTGTGGGCGCGCGCCTGGTTTACTGAACTTGTTTCCCGAAAAACGTGTGTGTGCCTATGTATGTTTGTCTGTACACACCCACGTGAGCAAACCATTAGCTCAGTGGTAAAAACAGCTTATCCACAACAAGTTAAGGCTAAACAAAGCCTTTAGTGAACCACCGCACTGGTGAGCTTTGGCTTGAAGGTTGTTTCTTTTCCAAGGTTTAAAACTGGCACAGCGACTCTCCACAGGCTTCGAGATTGGCTTTCCTAGTGGGCTGTTCAGGTGTTCTATAACTGAAAAATGCCGTAGTAGGCCTCATAGGCTCCCAGTAGATGCGTATCTCGCCGTTCTAAAAGTGGGCGTGACCCGTACTTACGCAAACGAAAATGAAGAGCAGCCCGGTGGCTTTAGGGTTTGAGAGATTATATTCGTAGAAGACAGTGTACACTAATAAATTGGGGCAGGTAATGTTGAGTGATAGCTGGTATTAGCTAGTACAGCAAAGAGAACTTAAATTTTAGTGGCAAATTATGGTGAAGTGCATTTGAAATAGTGCTGAAATAACTATTCGATAATTTGCTACTAGCATTATTCGATTCGTTAAAGACTGCCCTTCAAATCGCTGAGCATTGTTCTATTGTTGTCTTGTGTTTGTGATTATATGAGGTGAAGAGCATATAAAGCCAGATCGGATTCGGTAGATTTCAAATTTCACTTTTCTGCAACTCTGCTATTGCATTTTGCCGTATTCTGTGTTTTCAATAATTATTCTACTTAATCATCTTCCTCAACTGTTAGTCATCCATCTCTAAGCAAATAAAAAAAAATATGAAGGTTAAATCCTGCTTTAGCTTTCACCTGTTAATAGAAAGGTGTCTGCAATAAATTAGGGCTATTAACTTAGAGCGATAGCTGATATTAGCTAGTACAGCAGAAAGAACTGAAGTTTTTGTACCTAACTGCACTTTAAGCACCACATGACGTGGAGCATTTATTAGAATACACATGGAGTGTGTGTGTGTGTGTGTGTGTGTGTGTGTGTGTGTGTGTGTGTGTGTGTGTGTGTGTGTGTGTGTGTGTGTGTGTGTGTGTGTGTGTGTGTGTGTGTGTGTGTGTGTGTGTGTGTGTGTGTGTGTGTGTGTGTGTGTGTGTGTGTGTGTGTGTGTGTGTGCCAATAGTTTAAAAAGAGCCCCGGTAACAAGGTATTAGTTTGTTTGCATAACTACTGTAAGTTATTTGCTACTAGAAACTTATTTAATGATGGTTGAAAATGTAGGAAATGTGGTAAGTCTTCACTCCTTAGTATGTATTGCCAATATGGATCTGGTACCGATACCAGTAATATAGGCAGTGATACTACGTAATGTCAGTATTGGTACTTTTCTACTTTAGAGTGATTTTATTTCAAGATCGTCCTGAGAATTGCTGAGCATAGTTTTAGTGTTGTCTCATCTTCGCCTTGTAGGGATATTCAAAGTTTTGCTTATTCTGTAATTCTGCCGTTCCATTATTCCATATTTTGCCTTTTCTCACCTAATTGTTCATTGTCAAGTGACTCAAGTCGTCTTTTCATTACACTTGAGAACTGCAGAATTTTGGCTCAAATATTTCAAAAGAAATTTACAGTGACCAGCACTGAAGTTTTAAAATAAATCATCTTCCTCTATAATTCAAGGTTGTTTTAAGTAAATTCTGCATCGTGATTTTCTGAATGATTGGGGTTATAATTATGATTGACCAGCCAACATTTTGGCTGCATTGAAGTAAGAGCAATGTCACCAGGTGATATTTGTACCTTCATGAGACTACACCTAATTGAGACTACGGTACGCATAGTATGCTTTAAAGTTTTGTCGCTAATGAGGTACTTAGACCCTTTATTTACATATTACTAAATTGGTCAGCTTTTAGCAACTCCTGCTGTATATACTTTAAAAATTGATGGAACATGTACATATAGTTTTTTTGTTTAAAATCTGGGATTTGCAAGGCATACTGGTATATATTGTTTGAGTCATGTAACGTAGTACACATTACATATTTTATTTACATATATAGATGTTGGTTATTAATATTAGAGGTAGTTCATCGTTACTACGAATCCCGTAGACGAAAGCTAGTTACTGATGTGAGGCCTGACAGGGTGGCTATTAAAGAAGCCAATGACAGGAACACCAAAGTGAGGAGCAGGCAGAAAGCGGTTAGTTTTCTTTGGGTGCATCAATAAATTTCAATATTCTGGAAACAGTTGTATGATCGTCGCAAGAAGCTATGCGCGACGAAAGAAGAAAAGAAAAGATGGAGAGAAATCATACCAGCCTATATGACTGAAGAGAGTGATGACGGTGAAGGCTCTTACAGAACACATTCACCATCGTGGCGATCTACTGGTTAGTTACATTACATGAATGGTATTTCTTACAACAAGGCTGATTTTATGGTCTCCCTGATAGAACTAGAAGACTTTATTCAAGAGCTGGATCAAAGGTGGACAGTGAAAAGTGTATTGAAGAAGCCCAGAGTAGTGTCTACTCCACTAGTGTGTGAGGCCCCGAGGGGAGCTCCAGCTTGGGCAGTGAGAGCACGGTCAATAAGTCCTACTGTGTGTTAACTTATAATTAGTATAGTGTAACAGATGATACATTTTAGGTAACAACTGCTTATCATGATGCACCACAAAATGGTCACCAGTTGCAATCCTCCTATACTGAAGTGGAACAGGTGTGTACGCAGCTAAGCTGTATCATTTGTGATTTTATTTTGACCACTACAGGTTGAAGATCCAGCTGTTGCTAGTGGTGGTACAGGTCATGATCAGATGCACGCAGCTTATGATTCTGAGGTATGTACTACGTATGACATAGCAAATACCTCTTCTGATGGCTATTATCTATTTTCAGAGCCTCACACACTATCCTCTGCCGCAAGATGATTATTCAGATGTATGTGTGTACAGTATAAAAGTTCATATGTTTAGTTTAGCTGCACATTGCAAAGGGCTATTCACCTTCACCGTACTATGCTCGCAACATACAGCCTCCACAAGACCAGTACTATCTTCAGGTAAATTAACCTACAAAATCTTCCGTGTGATGTACCTTAACTGGTTGTATTACAGTTCAGTCAACGACCAGATAACAATGATCATTGCATTAACGTAAGTGTCAAAGTGTTGATTAGGCTTACATTTACATATTATTGATTTTGTAGCACTATGAAGAATCATTGCCATCACAGCAGGTGAGTTGTTTGTGTATAATTTGTCATTACTGTAAATAATAAGCATTGCATACTGAATATTGGGTTATTTCAATGGGATTGCTTTATACACTACCATCATGTTAACGTTTGAGAAGAAAGTTTGTTGATTGATACTTTGGCAATACAACAGCAAATCTAGGGCGTTTTGCTTGAAATGTTAAGATTGAGTTTGTGTGGTAAAAGCTTGGCTACATCCATACATTATTGATATGTGACCAAAAGCACAGCTAGTTTTGCAATTTTCTGAAACTTTTTATAATAACTTCTTGGTTATATATAGAGAAAAACCGATGGCCTGGGATGTCCAAAGTTTTAGCCTTAGTTTTAGAAAACAGCATTAGAGTGAAATAATGAATTTGTACATGTCTACAGTATGTGAAAAATAAGCCACAGAAGGTAATGTTGTGTAATCCATCATAACTCATGAAGGAATTGAAGCAAGCCGCTAGGACTTGGCTCCTTTCTTCCTTATGAAATTGAACACCGAGTAAGGTGTAGTGGCTGGGCGTCCTGCATGGTATTGGAAACCTTACAACTATGAAGGCAGTTGATAGCCCACAAATATGCATCATAAGTTGGCCTATGGGACGTGCCTTGTACAAGTGTAGCCACAACCGTGTTGTTAATCCTTATTGTAGTACCTTTGTAACCATTTTCCACTTATGCTAGCGGTTTGGCAGTAGCTTGAAAGAAACATCCAGCCCGCTATTTGAGACATTGTACAAAATTATATGTATATGCTAAATTATTTATTTTTCCTTAGGGTCAGTATGCTACACCTCCAAATCTTGTAAGTAAAGTTTTTGTTGTTGAAATAAGTGGTTATTTGGTGCATATTTCTAGGTACACCAAGTTGATTTGGCTGATCCGGTGGTTGCCATATTTGAAGATTCAGACTAACATTTTATTTCATTTAATGCACGGAAAATGTAATATCTAGTATACGGAAAATTTAATATACCTATACGGAAAATGGCTAGTTTTACGGGATCTAGTTTTACTGGGACGAAGTTCAGCATGCTTTGATACTACCACGACGGTGTTGCTGGGTGTTAATAGAGGACTGCTGATACGGCAAAGGATGCTTTGATACTACCGCGACGGAGGTACTGGGTGTTGATAGAGAGCTACTGTTACGGTGCCAGACAGAATTCCGTCTCCAAGAAATGGTCCCACGACGAAGCAAGACGACTGATGATACGAAATCTGATACGAACGCTGTATCCACTCGTAACCAATCCACGACGGTATGTTATACGTACAAGGACAAGGTCGTCATAGACTACCAGTTTCGCTGTGCAATATGGTAATCATTGACAACCAAGCCACAATGACTCCTTCTCACAACCATGACATCTTCACCTTCCACTTACCTCAGATAGCCAACGTGGTAGAGAACACTGTTAACCACATGCCATTAGCTGATCTGCTCCCCACATACTTTACCACACAACACATCAGGTGAGCAAGGCTATTGAGGGTACGTCCCACACTGGAGCACCTTTTCTTGTCATGACCAAAGCTGGACCAATAACCTACCACCCCCCGCATTTGTGAATGCCACTGAAAATCTTATAACAATTTTCATACAAACATACTTCAAACACTAAAACATTCACAACATTACAACTGGTGCTTATTAATACAACAGAAGATCACTACACACACAAAAAAAATCAATGTCTACAAATTATTAATCAACTTGATGGCTCCATTTTCATAGCAAGTGAGACCACACACCTCCAGAGCACTCTGGGAATGCCAGACACACTTGACGATTGCACCCTAAATGATATGGCACATCATGATAGTACAATACACACCGCTGAAGAATCCATACCAGGCCACTGGGCTGCACCCAACTACGTATCACAATTCTCCAATTTGTCTGTCCACCAGTCCAGAAGTAACGACATCACCAAACAGTGGCCCTAGATGTAATAGAAAACCATTAAAAGATAGGAAGAATTTAAATGTAAGCCACATGACCCTCACAAGTGCACTATAACAGATTGCCTCACCTGTAGTGATGACAACATCAATTTCTGAAATCTAGAATTGGATGATGACCAAAAGCTCCTTCTGGCATGTGGACTCTCTTTCATTCCCACGGTCAGACATAGTGAACAGATGATGAAAGAACTATGAGAGTACATTAAAAATGTGAAAAATAACTATACAAATATGCACAGATATGCCAATTTGAACAGTGAACTATCAATTAAAGATACTAAATTTTCAACCTAGTAAGACCACAGCATGTGGGGTCTCAATGGAATAACAAAGGCTGCTACTTGAGATTTATCACCATATATGTAGGATGGTTGTGGTCTAAATAAGTTAGACTTCAAAACACAGGGTTCTATGGAACTTAGAAACCCTCAGGCTCTGTAGTATCACATTCTCTTCATTTGGGTGCCACAACACAGGCATTTCAGGTTACAGTGAATTGCTTCTTATAATTATACAAATATAATCGCAGTCTTAAATGGATCTAATACCTGTTATGTAGCATAGATGGCATTATGTTACTTATGCTGCTAGCTTTACCAGTATATCAGCTATGCCTATAAACTATGTGTATCCTCATGTCTAACAATCCGGGCAACTGATAGTTGTATGTGAATTAATTGTAGCTGCTAAAATTAGAATTTCAGAGCACAGATAGCAACATGGTCAAGACAGTTAACTGTTAGTTTGGGTCAACATCAAGAACTCTATATCATTGCACACATTAAGGTAATTTGTTGGTGCTTTGTGGAGACCACATATGGTGACCACAATCCATACCTAAACAGATACAATGCTACCCTGTACACTTGTATTGAAGAGTAAAGTATCTGATGGTCATTAGCAATACAGATGTCCTCACATTAGTTTATCTGTTTACTTGACCTTACAAGCATTACTCTTAGTGGATAATACTATACACAAGTAGAATTTTTAAAACTCCAAAATAAAAAGTCATAATTGGTACGATACTAAATTCTGGACTTTACATTACATACAAAACCCTTGGGGATGATATGGACTTCAGATGTATCTGGAATGTACACAAAACTTGTTCTTCAAAAATTATAGACTATTTGAACACTTCAATTAATAATGGATTAGTAATGGATTAGTTTGACATGATGACATGTATTAATAATGGATTTTGCAATGTAGAGGGCGTGTCACAGCATCACGGTTTGGTGAGATCGTCAAGCAGAAGGCATTATATGCTCCACTGGTCCAGAGGCTACTGTACACAAAACCTCGTACAACTAAGGCAATGCAGTATGGTCACAGTAACGAGCCAGTAGCTCGGCAGCTATACCTGGAATATCTTCACAAACATCACCATCCCCTGGCATCAGTAGCAAGGACAGGGTTTCATATAGACCTGCAGGTATGACTGTATAGTTGCAATAGATCTTTTTGATATCGACTTACAGGATAACTGAATGGGTGCATCTCCAGATGGTTTGGTTACTGAACCATCAGAAGACCGTCACAATGGGTTGGTTGAAATCAAGTGTCCCTCCAGTGCTGAGAGAACACCACTGATTGACCTCTGTGAGAAGTCAGCATTCTGCTTGCAATGTTCTACCACAGGATTTGAGCTAAAGAGGCACCACAATTATTTCTATCAGGTGCAAGGGCAACTGCACATTACCCGTAGGCAGTGGTGTGATTTTGTTCTCTGGACTCTGTCATCAACACTTGACGACCTGTTCGTTCAGAGAATTTATTACGATGACAACTTCTGGAAGGAGATAATGTACCCACGAATCCACCACTTCTACATGGGATCGGTATTCCCCGAGTTGGCCTATCCTCGCCATGCTTCTAATCAACAGATAAGAGAAGTCGTTCCATTTTGGAATGATGGCGATCTGTATCCAACGTAGTTTTGCTGATCTGCAGAGGATAAGGTGGACACCTACTACTCAGAGTCACTGTTACACTATTTTTGCCTTATTATACTTTATATTATACATATGCATCTATTGTTAAATAAACCGTTTACTGTTTTTCAATTATTTACTGCACATGATGTATTTTGTATATAAATCAATTACTATGAACTTACGTCGTTATATAACACCCGCCTAGATATTGCACTCGATGCAGTTACTTGACAAAAAAAATGTGGTAGAAATGATGCATTAATTAGAATGCAATTATCATCACGTGAAAGTGCACGCCCCCAATTTATAATTATGCTAAGAGAAATTGGCAGCTCACTACAAAAATCGCCTTTTCTTTATAAATACTGATCGAGAGGCCACAAAACCTTACTTACAAGGCGTGCAATGGTTTCTGAAGAAATTTACGTATCTAGAAGGTGGAAATCGATTGTATGGCTCCATGCTTGATGAGTAAAGTAAGGTGACGCCTTCATATACATTTTCTGCTTTATATTTCGACTTGTATGAACCACTTTGAATTCTTAATACGTAGAAGTGTTCTCATTAATATTTGTATCTATTGTGTAAAGTCTCAAATAGAACACCGGTGATTTTCGAGATATCGTGTCTTCTATGACCCGTGAATTAGCATCAATTTAATCTTCTAAAAGCTTTTAAACGCTTGTTATTTTCTCGTAACGATAGCTTACTACACGGGTAATATATTTCATCAATAAATAGACAACTAAATGCAATATGTTATAAAAATACACACAACAATTTGTCTACAGAATTGCGTGGGAAACTGCTATAGCGCCACCTTAAGATTCTTGTTATCCAGTGTTTAGAAAAGTGAGAACACTCATCCTATCAGTTTAATATAGCACCTACAGTAGACCCTTGATTATCCGACCCTCGTTTATCCGAAATTGGAAATGACTGTTCTATTAGAGTATTTTAAGTACATGTGTACGTTCTATTAGAGTATTTCAACGGAGCTCTGTATATAAATATATGGACTTCAGATATCCAAACAACTCACTTATCTGAACACTTTTATCATTGCCTGAGAACAAAGGGGTTCAGATAACCGAGAGTCCACTGTGCTTACTCTTATACAATACACAATTCTGTACTGTACTGTATGATAATAATGGTAGGCCCTTCAAGTAAAGGTCTGTTACAATGCATAAAATGTCGGTTGTCATAAATATACACCAGATGTTAGGCTGATAATCTACCAATACAAAGAATTGTTTGTGACCTACCACATCTCATAATTATATGCATATATTTATAAGTACATACACTACATATAATACACCCACACACCACCACATACACACCTCTCAGTTAACTGAACAGAGACACAACCAAACACATCTGATGTACATACATTATACCACATAATACACAAGGTTTCACATATGTATGTACTGTGCAGTTTCTTCACTATACACAATGAAGGACAAAAGTGAGCCCATGATGCATACATTGTACAAACTGGGTTATGCCAAAATTCACTAGTCAAACTGAAGTGATGTCTAATAGTAAAATAATCAAACTTAGCCATTATCAAGTTACAATTGTCTGAAGGCATATAGTATACACAGTTAGTAAAAAATTCCACTATATTAAAATATAAAAATTTCCAGAAGCATTTTGAAGACACTTTTGTACTTAGCTATATAGTAACTCATTAATACTGTCAAGGCACAGTGAAGGTACTGTACTATGAGAATGGTTTTTGGTCATTATTTTATGTGAGAATATGTAAACCTTCATGACCCTTAATACACAGTACTACTGCACCCATACAATACTTAGTAAGTTTGAAGCAACTACAGTAGAGATGGAAAGTTTTGCCGATAGAAATTTTGCTGCTTCATAGTTTAGTTTGCCTGGCAAACACCAGAAATGTATACCCTCATAATTATTTTGATGAAACTTTATATTGTGTGCTCTTCACAGTTATTGTCCATATTTTCTGTAGTGATTGTTGAAACACTTCTCATACTGTTTTTCATTTGAAATGTTTCAAACTTCTCAGTAGTAGATGTATGGAGCATGTGTTAAAATTTTATGGCATGCCTAGCAGTATGTGTGCAGTCCACCATAGCTAGTCATAATATATTTATGGTAACAAACAAGTACTAGTTCAATTAGGGATCATATGTAATGAAACAAGTAGGATACACCTATACTAGTGAACATTTAATCCACAAGTGTAAACAACCTTGATCACTTTCTGTGATCCCTATTAAATCAAACTTGTACTTGTTCAAATAGAAGCCACATCATTTTAGTGGTGGGATGATTGTATGTCACCACTAACAAGGATGGGTGATATTAATGGTGTGGAGGTTAACCAAGTAACTGTTATAGTAGATAGCTCATTACCTGAACCATTCCTGGAGGGTATAGCACAAGTACCACTAAATAATGTGTCCTCAACAATTATATACGACAGCAGCAGCAATCCCAGGACCTCAGACACATCATGGAATAGTCCTCCAGTAACACTGTGTGTAGTTACTCTAATAAAATGTACACATGAGCAGACACTCAATGACTGGTTAACACATTATCAAATGTGTATGTAGCCATAATACATATCCCATCTCAACCACCTGTACAAATTGTGACTATATGTTTAGTGAAGTGTAATACATTTATGATATTTCAATTGTACAGTAATATGATACAGTAATGTTGGCATATTAATAGTCCAGCTGTGAGTGTGGTCCTACAAATGACATGGCTTAAGGTAATGTCAATATTAATGGTGGTGACAATGAAATGACTGCAATGATATTAATGTCGTTATAACACATCATTATTAACAGCAATTCTTTCGGTCGTCACTTTGATATTACACATTTCTAACAGTAGTCATTTTAAAGTCACACCCCTATCCACACCAGGGTGGTTATGGTCTACACACACATTACTCTACAAGAGTATTGTGTAAACAAATAGTGTTGTACATTCAGGTTGACATGTGAATACTGAAACAAGTTGAACTCCACTTGTACCGCAATACAAGTTAACACTCAGTTATCCAAACCCCAATTGTCTCAAACAGTACTAAAGGTGCTCACAGAAGTGAATAGTTGAAGCTCATCTGTTTATATGCAAAGCTCCATTCAAATACTCTAATAGAACATACACTCACATTTGAAACACTCTAAATAAACAGTCATTTCAAATTCCAATAAACAAGGGTACAGACAAATCATGGTTGGATAAGCAAGGGTCTACTGTACTTGTGCATGTTCTATCAGAGTGTTTTAACAGGTTGAAGTCTGCTACATGTGAATATTCTGAAAATGTGAACACAATCAAGCACCGAATAACTGATTATTTATGGAACCACTTTTCTAACAATTTCAACTCCGTAAGAACCTGCACATTTTACATTCTATGCCCATGCTATTGATGTTCCAAAGAACCCATTCCTACAACTAAATGACTGTTTAATTTTCTTATATTTTCACTCATTGATGTTAGAACTAGTTGCTGGCATGCCTTCAGCACGCACACCAATAATTTTAATTGTAATTTTGTACATGCATGCTGTAAAGTTATAAAAATTAATAAATAAAAATTCTCACCACACAAGGTGTTACCAATTATATGGTTTATATGATCACAAGTACACCACTTTTCATCAGGTCACTCATAGGCCAATACACTTTTACAGTTTAGTAATTGACTAGTTCACACTTCACACACACATACAGTGAAACTCATTAATAGCACTACCTGTGGGACCAAACAATGTGGCCTCAATAATGAGGTAGTCTTACTGATGAAATCATGAAGTACACCTTAGTTATGTATATTGGGACCTATCAGAGGTGGCCATGACATGTAACAGTGTTCCTTATATAAAAAACTGGACCGTCAAATCACAAACACACACACACACACACACAAAGCATACAGCAGCTGTCTGAAACAAAGGTATTGCAGCCCGCACTCGGATTCCTGTGTACCACTCAGGCGCTTGAGTCTTGTGCAGGAAAATCCTCATGGGGCAGGGCTAGTAACCTGCAGGAGGACTGCCCAAGTCTCACAGAGAAAGGTTGCAAAACCCAAAGTTCCCAACACTGCTAAATGAGACAAGGACAGCTGGGCATTTACTTTTCCAGTACACACCAGGTACCCATTGATATTACAGCTGGGTGGGCTGTAATACACTACACACACAAACACACACACACACATCAACATAAACTTACATAAGTTTCTCTACACTCTCAATGAGTAAGGTACAAGGAGATTACCAGAGGATGTGCTTGATCCATCTTGATGTTGTTAATCACCATCTGTTCCATTAGGATGACTGTCCATAACTGTTTCCCTCATTGTTCTGTACCTCTAGCACCTTTAAGGCGAACACAGTGTTGGACATGCCCTGAGGACAACAGGTAGTAATTAGTTATAACACAGAACAACTAACAGAACACAATGCTGACACTACACAAACACAACTACAATATCACTTGTTGAAAGAATTGTCATACAATAGTGACTGGTACAGACAGGCATTCCTGTCTAGTGACACTACCTCATTTAATAGGATCACAAATGGGATCAAAAAGAGCCTCTGTAATGATGTCATCTGATCAGTGAGGTCATGAGGTACAAATAGTGGTTTACATTCAAGTTGAAATATGATCACTGAAACAGCTCAACCACCAACATTAACTGAGGCCACAATAATTGTGTACGTTCTATTAGAGTGTTTTGTGAACAATTGTGTATGGATATTTTCACTGGTACACAATTCATAAATGTTAACCTTTCTTTGTCTTTCGTGATTGCAGTACACTGCTTATTAACTCATCATGTTCATATAATTTGTATGTTAGCAGACTTTACAAAATCAATGAAACTATACACTTTTAGGTTGTACACAAACACTACACACATCACATGTATTACATAGGGATACAGACACACTACACACAAACATACACACATATTTACATGTAGGTAGTAGTACACATACTAAGGTTATAATCACATGACAATATGCAGAGCACATCATAACCTAATAAGGAAGTGTAATATCTAGAAACTGCCTGTCAAAACAAGATGTTTTTGGTAAACCAAAATATGTTGGATTGTTTACTGATCTATAAACCTCAAAGCTCATCCTCACACACCCTTCATGTCACAAATTAGTCTGGCGCTACCAACCCTATTTAGTCGCTTATACAAGCGCCCTGAAAATAGGGTCTGGTCTGTCTAGAATGCTAGAATCAAGGACTTGTGCCACCATTACCAACAACTGGTGCATCCAATCAAATCGCAGTATTGCCTGCATTTTGGCCGTACGACATGAGTAAATACTGGGGCGAAAGTCACAAAGCGAAAGTTGCGCAAGTTCTTTTTGTGTCAGGGTGAGGGACGATTTTCCATTTACCATTGTGTGTAATAGACGCCTTCCCTCGGAAAGTAGAAATATCATCTCCACAGCCTAAACATCAACTGCCCATAGAAATTAACTGATTGAAACCCTTAAAACATCACTGTTGTGATTGAATTCTTCGCTGTTCGATATGTTTGTTAACGCAAGCCGCAGTGTAATTACGCATTCCTAACACAAGTCCTGAATGCTAGACAGACCAGACTCTATTTTCGGGACGCTTGTATAAGCACCTAAATAGGGTCGGCGGTGCCAGACTAGTCACTAATTGTGTAATCAGTCACTATTGATTATTAGATTACCATGAGGTGACTATTAATGATGATATAATGATAGCTCATTTCATCGCTTGAAGGATGATGGGAGGACCACACCAGTAGTCAGTGTTATTGTATTGGGAGTGCATAAACCGAGGGGTAGGTAACAAGCCAAAATTGTCTACAAAATTTCAAAGATGACTGCCCATATTTCATCTTTCAGAAATATGACTGCCCAAATTTCATCTTCCAAGAGAAATTTCAGTTAAAATTTCCATAAAATTCATTAATTTCAAAATTAGTAAATCCGTAATTTTAGACTCTCAAATCTCATATTTCAAACTGTATAAAATTCAGGCAATATTTCATCTTTCAGAAATAATTTCAGAGATGATCTATGAAATCTCAGGTCGTTATCTACCCCTCAGTATAAACAGTGGAATAGAACGGTGGAATGAATTTGTTTGAAGTCTCGATGTCATTCTTACACCCAAAAATAGACATACAATTTCCCAGGTCACCTTTTACATATTTGTACCTCAACAAAACTGAACTTGTTTACAAACTTAACAAAGTCAATTATACACACAATTGTAGTTTGATATAATGTTGGGAATCCCAAGAAAACCTTCTGCTGTATATAGCACATGACAAAGTGGAAAATTATCAATTATAAAAGTTAGTTAGCTGATTACATGTATTGTAATCAGTATACATAGAGAGAGATATCTATGTAGTAGTTAGAGACCTACAAAGTAGCCTAAAATCCGACCTCAGATCTTCTAAATTTTCTGGAGGCATGTCTTCAGAGGCACTATATAAATTTTCAAAAACCTCCTTTAAATATCCTAGATCCGCCACTGATTCCCCTTGTAGAATGATACTGATGAAACCCAGTACAAACAGAAATGAAGTCAATAAGTTGAGGAAACTTTAACCATGCAATACAAAATTATTGCATTACGGAAGCCAGCCTTTACATGTATCACAACTTGGTCAACACCACTTTAGCTGACCATCAAACACTCTTTGTTTGATAATGTGATATTTTAAAATAAAAAAATACAAAACAGTATGTAATAAATGGACTTTAAAAAGAGCCTCTATGACCTGCACAGCAATGGACAAATTTCATAATAATGAAAAAATCAACCGTTGCTCCTAGCAACCTAAATTTTACATTATTTGTAGGTGTCAATGTCTTATGTCACCTCTCCAAGTTTTATAAAGATAGCTATATAAGTCATGAGATATGACATTTTGAAGTTACAATTTTCCCATACATTGTCAATGAGAGGGGCAACAGTTGCCCCTTCTCGGTAATCACACAAATCATGGGATTCAAAGAATGTCATATCTTATGACCTATATACACTATCCATTTATAACTTGGGAGAGATTATTGTTGACATTCCACCTACAAATTACGAGATATAATTATGTACTTGTGAATTCTTGGTTTTTAAATGCATTGAAATACCTCATTTTTGTAACTGCCCAGAAGGGGCAACTGTAACCCTTTCACATAGATATGTATGGAAAAACCGCAATTTTCAAAAATGTCATATCTTATGACATATATATGCTATCCTTTCAAAATTTGGAGACGTTACTTTAGATGTTATCACCTAAAAATAATGGGAAATTCAGGTTGCTAGTGACAACAGTTATTTCTATATGCTATAAAGCCTTATTATGGAATTTGTCTATTGGCACCTCAAGAGGTGCCTCAGCAACTGGACAATACAAACTGGACTGGGCACAACAAATACATGTATCTGTAGATCTGTCAAATGAGAAAAGTTTAATTTACATCTCAACCATCCCAAACTTTTTTTTCCCCAAGCTAGATGATTACTACTCCATAAGAAAGACTATGCTTAACACACAAGATTCTCTTATGGCAGCATCACCCAAAGGGCTGTACAATGAACGGCACACAACGCAGAACTTATTTCTGGTGTCATGTGCATATTGGAACAATACATCATCATCAATCACAGAAGGAAGCGTATTCTTATAAATTACAAACAGTAAAAGCCAATAAGGCATTGCTTTGAATACACCCCTCTCTCATTAAATTCCATGATGCAAACTGTCATCCTCTATATACACTGAGGAGCTAGGCGATGGACTATACTTCTATATTAAAATATACTTTGCCTCGTATACTGAGAAATATAGTCCTGGAGGAGGAGAAATCGGTGGCAACTTTATCATTCGCAGACCCAGCTGCCCCTGCAGCAGTCCTGAGATAAGCTGTAGACGTCGCCATAGATACATGAATATGTGATTGTGGGTTGGAGTTGTGACTCAAGATTGTTCGATCGTGACGAACTGGCGAAGCGATATATGCCTCCAACTGGCTACATTTCGTTGAAGTATTAAGAGGTATACATTACCTATGATTGGCACATTATATGGTATCATCATGAGTACAGTTCTGCGAGCTTCAACCCGAAGTTAGGGTAGTCTGGCGTCGCCCGCCCCTTCGCAAAAAGTTACTTTATGCGAAGGGGCGGGCGGCGCCAGACTAAAGTTAGGGCTGGACGAGGTGCTGCACACTCTGAGAACACGGCGTCCAGGTTCCAGCATGCATTTTCACGTTTGACTGAAGTAAGTATGACTATTCATTCTCCTTGTGAAGAGTGAGTCACATTTAAGATTGCAAGGGGATGACACTTGTTCTTTGATCTCGGTACTCAGCCAAAAAGTGAAAGTCAAAAGGTAGAAATTTGCATGCAGCTGGTTAAAGAACAACACAGTTTGTAAAGTGTATACCAGGCATGATTGATACTTTTAGGCAACAGCTTAGATGTAATTTTACTAGAATTTAGTCAAGAGTTAATGCGTTTTCAGTAAAAGTCAAGGGTCAAAGCGAGTTTGGCGAAGGACACAGATCAGAATACCCCCTTGAATTTGCCATCATGCCATGTTCCAAAACTACCAGTACTACAGTGCAAGCTTTCTGCTCTTCACTGAACAAAAACTTGTTCAGTCTTCCGCACTTATTTTAACATTGTGTGACAATTTCAAAATGGCTAATCCCACAATGACTCCACTTACAGTATATGTCCATACAGTAACAACCCACTAAGTCAGTTAGAGACCACACCCTCAGATCTTCATGTTGTAAAAGCCTTGCCTTCACAAAATCCATGAAGATCCTCCTGTACATGTAGCAATGTTAACAGCTAATAGTTGTTACTGGCTACATGGTCATGATGAGTGTTCTGTTCACTGATGTCTGACACAATAAGAACAGGCTGGGATAGTGTGTTGTATGGGTGCACAAAAGTGTTATAGACAAGTGTGTATATACAAGAACAAGAGAACATGTGATCAAAACACTCTAATAAAACAGTTACTCATACAGAATAATGCACACCAGTAGAGGTGTGTACACCATGACGTAGGGAACATGTGATCCTTGAATATGAGTCCTATGGAGTAGAGCTGGGCAATAGTAAAAAAATATCGAGTATCGAGATATAAGCTTTCAAATTGTATCGTGATATTTAGCCTCTACACTATCGTGATGGATGTAACACTTCTAAATGACTACTAAGTAGTTCTATTCATGAACCATATTCTTGTCTTTTCACAAGAAAGGAGCAATGATTAGGTGTAAACAATGTCTAAATGGCAAGTTTGTTCACAAAATTCTCAAGCAGCTAACTACTGATCTGTCATTTAGATACTGTACTATCGTGATACATATCATTATTGTGATAGTTTCATTACAATTGATCGTCTTGTGAAAATTTTGCTATCGCCCACCTCTACTATGGAGATATGTTGTTGTGAATGAGGTATAGTTATATACATTAACAGTGACACATTGATTAGTGACTTGGGAGGTTTACGTTAAAATTCCATTCATGTTGAAATATTTCAAGGTTATCTGAAAGTTTTAGCCTATGAGATCATCCTGAATCATCCTGATAATTTTGAACATTTTCACAAGCATATAGAGAGTACTCTTTTCACTTACCCCCTCCCTCCTACCCAAGAATGTACATAAAGTGTTGATGCTGTACTGTATATGAATAATCAGTGTTGGTTGTCTTCACTGGATCACAATGTAGACACTGAATATTTGGAGCCTTGTGTACACTATACCTGTACTTGTCTACCATACAGTAACTATCTCCCATAACAATCATTCAGACTTCACGGCTATGACATTACTTCCAATACTTCTAACATTCTAAATTATTATTATTACTATGTGGGTTTATATGGTACTACTAAGCAGGGGTGGATCCAGGGGGGGTTCCAAGGGTTCCATGGAACCCCCCTTTTGAAAAGCCTCTCTCACTCGAGATACTCTAATAGAGTAGTCAAATCGAGATACTCTAATAGAGCAGTCACAGTAGTCTTTTCAGGAGCAATGTAGCAAGCTATATATCTAGTTATAAATAAGGAAGGAAATATAGTTGGTGAGGTGGCAGCTATTGTCAGCAGGTGATGACTTTTTTTTTTTTTTTTTTTTGGTCTTCAACTTATACCGCTTGGCTAAAGTTGCAATTTCAAAGTGGAACCCCCCTTTTTAAAAGTCTGGATCCGCCCCTGCTAAGGCCAATATTCATAAAGTCAATTTACATCCTCCTCCCGAAAGTACTCTTGTACTCTTGCAATAATGCTAGAATAATGGAGGATCCCTGACAATTCTATTTCTGGAGGCTATATTAGAGCATTGGAGTTCTACTGGTAGAATTAAGACAGTTTTCGCTCAGTCCACTGCTTGTATTTAGCAGTGGGCCGAAGGTTCCCTGAAGATATTTAGCTTGTGTGACTATATCATGTGTAAAAACAAAAATACGTCAGTCCAGTAGTCCAATCCAGTGATTAGTAAAACAACTACACATGTGCAGTGATTAACCAATTTGTGTAAATTTGTAAAAGCAACAAAACTTGTTATTCAACCAATCTTTATCATATACATATATGGCTAATAGAGCGTTTGCATCTCATTGGTACTATAAAATGATTGGTGGCAGTACCAGGTTGGAGATGGCGTCAGCTGGTATTCGGCCAGAAACTTGGCAAGTAAGTGAATAATTTAGATGTCATTGACAGAATGAGATGTTTAGAGTATCAGGCATAGGAGACTTGTGTTGTATCCCATCAGAGCAGGAAAGAGAAATATATACATACAATCAAAATACCATCTCACACGCAATATGGAAAAAAATGGCACAAGTCTGTGAACGAGATAGTATTGCAGTATGAGTGCTGTATTTGGCTCAAGACCGCCAGAGTGCTATTTTTTCATGTTGCACAAGTGTGGTGGTGCTTTAACTGTTTTAAAATGCTTTCTGGTCATCTTTGTTTGGAGCGTTCATTTTGTAGAGTCAAATTGCATCAGTTTTCAACCATCAGACAATCAGTAAGTGTCTGTATAGTACAAGTTTGGTCATAAAATAAACAGATAGCATCGTTTTGGCTATTAAAATGTTACGCACATGATCAACAGTGCTGTATTTTCCTTTCAGTGTTGTATGGAAATAGTATCACTCTTATTCCTTTGATGTTCGCCCATGCAAGTGCTTTAAGTATATATACAAATTAGGTTGGGTTATGAGCTATGTATTCAGGGCTCACAACTGGCTAAAATGAGAAGACTTTATAACACAGGAGTTTTATCAAACTGTACAGCTATTTTAAGTTTATCCAAAGCTGCTTGTATGGGACTATACCCTGGAATTGACCCAGCAAGACTTAAAAGTGATATTCAGTAGACAATAATCAGTTAGTCTAAGTAGTTTGCTTTTGATGGCTGTGTTTTCTAAGCTCAGAAGCAGCAAGTCCAGCTTAGAAGAGGCCTTGAGCTTGATAGAGGTCTGGTTAACCTGGAATGGCTGGATATGTGGCTGTGTGCTTCTGTGGTATTGGATAAACACCCATATTGTAATTGCATTAACTAGTTTCGAACCCTGAATAGCTACAATTTGACCAAACTGATCTCTACACATTTTCTTTTCCTATGAAATTGTTCTGCTGGGATACAGTACAGATCTCTTACACCTAATATAATTTTATTGTCACATCTCAATTACTTGCATATTTTCCAAGCTTCTGGCTGAATTCAGCTGGTACCATGATTGCCTGGTACAAGAACATGGCAATTGAATATGTTTCTAAGGAGATGCAAATGTTCTTTGTTACATGTACCTTTGACTACAAGACCACTGCAGTATTGGCTATTTCTTGTGTTAGAGTTAACGGCAAGTGTCAACTGTTTCATAGGCTGACAGATGGTTCCTATTAAGATAGTAATTATTAAGGTAGATGAAATGATACATCTCTTAATCATTTGATCATCACAATAGGCGTAATTCAATTTGTAGTGACACTTACCTACTGGGTGAACAGTTACACATGTTCAACATCTCTGAAACTATCTAATTAATCATTTACCTTGGTGACATCACGAGTACACAAAATTTTAAACCAGAATGTTCTACATCATCTAGTACAATTTACGTGAATTTAACAATCCAAAGGACAAAACATTTACAACAGATAGTCGGTGTACGTCTTTATATGTGTACCTCTTTGTACCTCGTTATTTTTGTGTAGTAACTCCAGCCACCATGTCAAGCATCATGTCGAGGTTGCCAAGGATCACCAGGTTGGGCTATTATGGAGTCATGATGTTCTCCAATGCTCCAGAGAAGGTACTGTTGAATACGCTACAGTGTACTGGTAGTAGCTGTGAATACGTGTTTGTATGTGTTGTAGCGATAGAACGACCGCATACTTGCCTGCAGAGTGTTCACTGTTATTTTATATTACAGGGAACTGGTAGTGGAGGAAGCATAAGGTATGGGTCAGATACAAGATTGTTTTTATGTAATGCACACCATTTTGTGTAGATCCACTGGTGGAAAATTCAGTGAAATGGAAATGGCATGTGAAGAACAGTATTTCAGGAAGCTGGTACATGTGCGCATGCGTGCGTGTGTGCACTTGTATGAGTTTGAAATGTGTGTTGTGTGTAAATAATTATTACTGTGCAAGCCTCACAGCTAGGCGAGCATGTATGTACAAAGTGAATTATTGTAAAAAAATTATTAAACCAGTCCATTTATTCTTTGTTTAATTGACCAAGGTCTGAAATGATTGCAATGTCTTCTGCTAAAGAGTTCCACAGCTTTATATTACTTGGGAAAAAAGAATTTCGTAAACATTAATTCTTCTAAGTGTCCATGTGTACAGTAGGATGGGGTGGGAGTGAAATGTCTGTATGTCAATGATGTGTTTAAGGAGCTTACAACAAATGAAAGCTGGTTAGTGGTATGGGACGTCAATTGCTAGGATTGCTGTGATTGCCTTTTTTATGATCAGAGACGATGTTTGTTATTTTCCAATCTGCTGTAGTACATGACATTACTACAGAAAAACTTGAAAAAAATCATTGTGAGTACTGGGGAAAGCTCTGGGCTAAGTAGTTTCAGCATCTGGGCCAGTGACCTTGTGAGGATCTAGGTTATCTTTACTTCATGCATGTCAATAGTGACTGTTGCAATAACTAAAATGTGAGATTCTTCCTAGGTTGTTGGTATTGATTTTTAGTCACTGAAAACAGATGAAATATTAATTGTAGAGAATTTCTGCCTATTGAGGAGAGTTTGTATACACTGAACCATTTTGAGTACAACGCCAAATTGATTTTCACGCAGATATGATGTGCAGTGTACTACAGTGTAGAGCTTGCCGTGCATCTTAATGCTCTGCAGAAACTATCCTGCCATCATCTTTCCTCCGCCCTGATGTATGAGCACCCAGCTATATATGTACTCACACAAAATCTAACCTATCCGATAATTCCCAGATGCTATGAAAGCTATTTCTTCTGTAAACGTAAAACATTAGTTACTTTCCTTGTTACAAATACAGAAAGTAGCAGACAGAATTTCAGATACCAATGGTCTGAAATTCTGTCTGTGTATGACATATTATACTCACACCTGTCTGTCTTAGTCCTGGAATTTTCTCTAGGTTTATAGTAATTATAACTGACTGGTGCAATGAATATCTCGTGTAGGGGTGTATCCAGGGGAGGGGCACAAACAGGCTAAGTTGTAAGTGGTTGGGGAACACAGATTCTCTTGTTAGTTGTTGTACTCTTGCAGCAGCAAATAATCACCTCTAAGCAGTGTATCACTGTTGATTTTTACCACTTACATCTTTGCAATAAGTCGAGAAGTCCTATAACTGTTACAAAAGCTATTAATGACTTAAACACCAGCTATACGATAATTATTTTATAGATGCTTAATGTATGCATAAAGGTGCTGGGTGACAGTTTTACAGCTGGTAGACTTATATAAAACATTTTAGTAGATTATTATGATAACATTATGTTTGTTTTTATATAATACTAGCATTGGTACCTGCCCTATGTGCAGGACCATCTCCACATTAAACATTTTAATGCCACGAAGAGGGACTAAGCATTAAACACCAGCACTGCTAATGTAGCTATGTAGGGTACATGGTGATGTCACATTTTTTAAAGAGCATGAGGTTTTCTTATGTCATTAATGATGCAAAACACTAAAGTTTATTGTTTGTGGTTTTGACAGGAATGTAGTTTAATTATTCAGTGCATCTTCCCTACCAGTGACTTCAACGTGCTGTATAGAACAAACGAAACCTTTGCTGCTTTACATGAAAACTAATGTAACAATAATTAATATATTGGGAACCAAGCATAAATATTAGTGTCCTATATTTGCTGTGTAGCATGTATGTCGATAGTGCTTTAAAGTACATGATCCTTATGCAGTACATAATAATTTATAGTGAAGCATGCATGCAAGGCTAGCTAATTAGTTAAACTGCATGTGAGCTAAGGCAATTGTATACAGTATACCCTACATTATATACAGGTTGTGTACACACGGTACAGTTTCAGTTTCTACGTTTTGATGTTTACCTTACCGACTGTCACAAAGAGAAATGAACTTGAGCATAATTTAAAGTCAACACAATTTGCAGTTATAGTTACTGCATGGCAAGCAAAAGTTCAGAACTTGTCCTATGCACTTTCAGTTCTGATGTTGCAGTGACACATATACCTCTTGCCATACAAAAACCCAGTTTTGAAACACCTGCAGTGTAATTGACCAATAAGGTAATGTATGAATCTTTAGAGTGAAAGCATGTAAGCAGGATAGTGAAACTGTTGTGCCAGGTCAGATGCAGTTCCTCGGTGTAAACTATGGATCTGCATGGTTCCAGTATTATCATTTTTCAGATGCACAGTAGTATTTGTTCAATCATGCAAGCTGCCTATTACTACAGTAGTATTGAGGTAAGTCTGAGCAAACAGTTTTTCATGTCAGTGCACACCTATGTGCTTAAAACAAAGATGTAGATATTCTGGATACTGGTGAAAGAAGCTTTTACCTACTCTAATACAACACACTGGACCAACACACAGATGGACAAATATGTTGGCAATTTGTCTGCCCTGTCCCAAAAGTGCTATAAGAGTCCCTATTATGTGAGGTAATTCAGTGCCAGTGCTGAAAAACTGATCATAAGAGTTTGTAGATGAAGACTTGCATGGAACAGATAGAGCAAAAAGATGCATCGAAAAGGTCCCAAAAGTGAAAAAAAAAGTTATGATCTAGGCGGGGATTGAACCCTGGCTGGTTATAGTAACTTGGGGTTAAGGGAGGTGCACAAATCGCCACAGTTGTTTATCAGTGGTTTTGACAGGAATGTAGCTCAACTTTTCAGTGATCCTTCCCTACACCAGCCGTGCCTTCATCGCCCTATAAAGAGCGAACAAAAGCACGTAAGGTAAATGCGGGTATTTCCGGACAGCGCACAATTCCGGACACTTTGGCACCTTTACCAAGCTAGCCCAGGAACGAAACAACGGATTGCCTTGAAATTTCTGGTGTGAATAGCTATTCTTATAGGGATTATAAAAATCGAAAAGTGTGTTCTAGTTGATTCATTCTTGGGTGCTATACATAAAGTGTCCGGAATTGTGCGCTGTCCGGAAATACCCGCATTTACCTTATTGATTTGCTACAACAACACTCGAGTTGCCAGATGATGGGCGTTTAATTTCGCCAAAGTCCCGCCTCGATACGTGCTTTGCATGCCAAGATATGATGAGCTAAAAGTCGTGTTTTAAAAAGGTGTTCACAAAAAGGTACTGAGTAGAAAGAAAAAAATCTGTCAACACGTGGATTTGAACCCACGACCTCTTACACGCTAGTCAGGCGTTCTACCACTTGAACAGTATGTGCTGTGGTTTTCAAAGGAATGTTGCTCAAGTTTTCTCTACACATTGGCCTTCTACGCGCTGTAGAGACCGAACGGAAGCACGCGTGAACTCGTGATAACAATCTTAGAGTAGGCGGATGATGAGTGCTTCATTATCAGCACAGACTATGTCGATTCGCGCCAAGTCTGGTGAGTAAGCAGCGTGACCGTCAGACAGACAGACAGACAGACAGCTTTTCAGCTTTATATATATAGATATATAGATTTGACTGATAATTTTTTTTTAAATTGTGTACTTGCATAAGTATAACATATGTAAAATAATTGGCTCAACATAGTGTGGTGCTGTTATGTAATGTGTGCATATACGTACCTACTCTATTGTATGATAAAGGTGAATGCATTTACTGCACTTAGGTCAGCGTCGAAGTGTTGAAATACAAAAGAAGTTAGAAGCAGTAGATGTATTTAATGAATTTAAGAGGCATAAGGAAGAAAGAACTTTGCTTTTACAGGAGATGAAGAATTGGCTACACTACTATCATAGGGTGATAATTCCATCCCTATCACATGATATTCAAGGTACAGTACATGTACACATTTATGAGCTAATTATTGTATTGCAAGACTGACTTTATTACTTTTGTACATGCCCTTGCCAATGCATGGATAGGAGTCTAATTAACAGTAGTCTAGTAAAGATTATTTAAGATCATCTGTACATTATAAAAACATCTGGCAAGTACCAGCTGGCTAGTGGTGCCCAGTGGCTGGCATACATCTTCATAGTTAGAAGTCAACTTGTGAAAAGGAGCCTGTGGCATGATATGGCTAGTGAATATTATAAAAGGTCTTCCACACACATCCAATTGTATGAACGTGGAAGACCATAACTTAGTGTTCAAGACAGATACAAACCTGAAATTTCTCCATCCAATAACCTATCTTGGTGGTCACTACTGACCAATTTTCAAGGTAATAACTTATTCTAGTCTGAAGTTATGAATTGTCAAAGTTGGTAAATTGGATGTGTGTGGAAGACCCCTTTTCGCAAATCCGGTCGCATATCTGTAGTGATGTGAGAGTAAAAATTTTAGTCTCATAATACCATGCAGGTCCCAAAAGTATAATATTGAATTTACTGATATTAATTCAGCAGGACACTTTTGAAATGTGTGTAATTATTATAAGTATTATTTTGTGCTATTATAATCGTATAAACGTGTACTACTCCATGCTATTATGTATATAATTATGTTGTTACTTGCAGTGACTGAAAGTATGCTGTGCACAGTTGAAACTAACCATGATCAATTGCACGATGATGGTGATAGTAGAACTTGAGGTTCGTACATCATAGCACTCTATATTAATGCTTAATTTATATGAAACTACTTAAGAAATTCTATGATGTTTATATACTTAACTATACAGCATGTAAAAGTTTAGTTTTGTATAAATGACTGATGATGATGCACTTGTATCTATATCACACTTAGGATACTATACTTGGCCGATATCCGTGTAAAAGTAGAGAAAAGATTTCTCCTGGGAAAAATTGCCATCCTAAGAAAAGCAAAAAGCTGGAACTGTGGAAATGTTGAAAGAAGAAGCAATGTTATTCCACGATAGAACTGTAGAAGATCTCCGTGAGCAGGAAGGGATAGAATATGAACAATCAGATTATGCATACAGCAGTAGTGATAGCGAGACTGACAATTAAATTATATTTTCGTTGAATCAAATCATTATAAAAGTATTAAATGAATATTGTATTTTGTCATACATACACGTTTTATGCAAGGCCTCTTTAGTGTTAGTATTTTACAATATTTACAAATGTTGTACAGTTACTGGCTTTACATCCCTCACACAGACCACAACGACATCTTCTCTTTTTACCTGAATGATGATTGGATGATACATACAATTGCAAGTAGTACACAATTATGACATACTTTGATCTTGTGACATCATCCAGCCTCTTGTAGTGCTCACAACATTGGCAGTCACTGAGTAAAATTAAAATTAACAAAAAAAATTATGTACCATTGAAATGATAAGCCAATAGAATTAGCCTTAGCAGAAAAAATCTGCAATACTGCTGCATATTATCTATCCATGTTGGCTATTGTGATTTTACTTACTTGACAACTAGCTATAGAGTTTACAGTGTTTACTACAAGGAATAGCACTCTTTACCATAGCAACAAGATGGTTGCTATTTTACATAGCAACAATGTGGTTACTAGGAGACCATTGCTGATAGTGTTATAGCAGGATGTACATTTTGCACGTTCACACACGTACATTGTACATGAGCACAATATACACACAGTAAACTAACTATGCAGTTGTGTGATTAGAACTGCTAACTTTTTATTGCTTTTTTTCCCTGGCAAGGAAGGCAGTGGTAAGATGATATATAAATTATATGTCATTAACCTGTTGAGTATCTGCTGCTTAGTAACATTATATAGGTGCTTGATCTGTAATTTAAAGTCTACCTTGTACCTTATATGCGACTGGATTTTGGAAAAACGATCCAAATCGCACATTAGAAGTTTTGAGATAAACGGTTATAAGAATTCAAGTCAGCATAATTTGCCAAGGATAGCAAGCACGCGTATGAAATTTACACAGAAAACACATCAATCTATTCCATACCTTTCAGATCACTTCCAGTACTTGTAGCTGCTTGTTGCCAAATAATATAGAAAATCTGAGGAGTTGGATGAGCAAAGTAGTATCACGAGTGCTCAAAAGGGGTGGGGGATGGTGGGGGCACGAGATAGACTTCAAAATGGAGGCAGATCATGATTGGAGTTCAGTCACGAGATTATAGAGCTGTGCTGGCTCCTTAGTGACTGATATGTAGCAAAATCAACAGAAAAATGTCTGGCCAACATTATCACCAGTAAACCACTGATTTTTGCCAAGCCAGGTCCAGAAACTGCCATTCGAGCTCTCAACACCACCCAGAAAAGACGTCTGTTAAAACCAGACCCAAGCAGTTTGAGTAGTACTGAGTGTCAAAACTAAGAGCAGGTTATCAAGATTAATTACTCTAATAGAGCAGATACTCTAATAATGCAGTCAACTGTATAACAGCAATCCTTGTACTGAATTAAAGGCATTAGTAGTGTAAATTCTAGTTCATATTAGGAGACTCTGAGTCTGTATGCACATTGCAATTTGATCATTTTCATGTGTGTACTGAAACATTGACGGCGTTACTATGCAGAATGCAAAATTACACTATTCATCACAGTCTTCATTATCAATAAAACAAATCCATAATCCATTACTGGATTAATAAAGTATATAAACTAGATGAGTAAAAATTGAAAATTTTAAGAGGGAGAATAGGGATCGCTGAAAAAAGCCATGAAACAAGAAGGGATCGCTGGGGTAGTAATTTAAACCACAAATCCCTATTTTGACACATTTCAAAATGATGGAGCATGTAACTAAATTTATGACAGAGAGTCAAAATAGGGATTTGTGGTTTAAATTACTATCCCAGCGATCCCTTCTAGTTTCATGGCTTTTTTCAGCGATCCCTATTCTCCCTCATAAAATTTTCAATTTTTATTCATCTAGTTCAATTAATCTAGATATTTGTCACAAATCCATTGTACATCTTGTCATGTAGCCAACAATGATTTCTTTAATTTGTGCAGCTGGGGCACCAACAACTTAATTTGTCTACTAGTAGTTTTCACATTGTAATGCTGTACCAGTGGCAGGTGTAATGGCTGGTACTCAGGGTGTGGCAGGTATAAAGGTCAGGAAGGAGTGAGCATGGCAGTGGAAATGGCCAGTAGCGAAAATGAGCATGATGGAGAGGAGACAGTGCTACCAGATCTATGAGTAACCCTGTTAATTTAATTTTAAAGCCAGGGAAAACTAAATTACCTGCCTGGCCTTATTTTGGTTTTGTTCTGGTGGTGGTAGTAAGCCCAAGGATCTACAGAAGCCTGATCTTATTTAGTGTTTCTGGAAACATTTTTACTGATAAACAATCCTTGGTTAAACCCTGAGGTCTTTTTAGCTACTATTGTATTATACTTACTGTATTTACCATATTACAACTATCACTTACAAATATCAAAATTAAATCGAAAATCTAGATTACTTGGCTTCAAATACTAAAAATGCAATATCGTCCAACACTAGGACACCTGCGTGCTACTCAGGTGTTAGGAGTCAACACAGGCAAATTCTCCTGGGACAAGACTAGAAGCTGTACCATGTCTCACAGGTGAAGGTGTGCACAATCACATACAAGTGGTATCTGCAGAACTGGGAATAACTGTGCATGTACGAAAAAGTTGCATATCATCAACACAAACTTACGTAAGTTTCTTAACATTCTCAATGAGAGCTACAACCTATGTAGGAGATAGCCAGAAGACGTGTTTGATTCATCTAGATGTTGTTATTCTGCACCTATTCCGTTAGGATGACTGTCCATATTTATCTCTCTCCTTGTTCTTCACCTCTAGTGGTGTAAAATGAACACAGTATTAGACACGCCCTGAGGACAACAGGTAGTAAGTTATAACACAGAACAACTAGGAACACTACACAAACACAACCACAATGTCACTTGTTGAAAGAATTGTCATACAATAGTGACTGGTACAGACAGGCATTCCAGTATAGTGACACTACCTCATTTAATAGGATCACAAATGGGACCAAAAAGAGCCTGTGTAATGATGTCATCTGATCAGTGAGGTCATGAGGTACAAATAGTGGTTTACATTCAAGTTGAAATATGATCACTGAAACAGCTCAACCACCAACATTAACTTAGGCCACAATAATTGTGTATGTTCTATTAGAGTGTTTTGTGAACAATTGTGTATGGATATTTTCACTGGTACACAATTCATAAATGTTAACAATTCTTTGTCTTTCATGATTGCAGTACACTGTTTATTAACTCATCATGTTCATACATTTTGTATGAGGTTTGGCATCAGTCTACGTCACATTGTATAGCTGCTAACAAGTACAATGATACCTTGGGCTATCAGCCTTCACCTGGTTGGTAAGATCTTTTACATGTTCAGCCAGTAGTCCAGTATAAGGTATGGCTTCTTAGGTGGATCCTAAAAGTCCCAGATAAGTGATCGAGGTGCTTCATGAGACTTTACAAAATCAATAAAACTCTACACCTTGCAAAATAATCCATTTTAGGTTGTACACAAACACTACACACATCACATGTATTACATAGGGATACAGACACACTACACACAAACATACACACATATTTACATGTAGGTAGTAGTACACATACTAAGGTTATAATCACATGACAATATACAGAGCACATCATAACCTAATAAGGAAGTGTAATATCTAAAATGGTAGAAACTGCCTGTCAAAACAAGATGTTTTGGTAAACCAAAATATGTTGGATTGTTTACTGATCTATAAACCTCAAAGTTCATCTTCACACACCCTTCATGTCACTAACAATCAATCACTATTGATTCTTTAATATTACCATGAGATGACCATTGGTAATGATAGTTCATTTCATGATGGGAGGACCATACCAGTATCCAGTGCTATTATATTGGGAGTGCATAAACAGTGGAATAGAATGGTGGAACGAATTTTTTTTGAAGTCTCAATATCATTCTTACACCCAAAAAGAGACATACAAATTCCCAGGTCAGCTTTTACACTTAACACTTTGTACCGCAACAAAACTGAACTTGTTTACAAACTTAACAAAGTCAATTATACACACAATTGTAGTTTGATATAATGTTGGGAATCCTTCTGCTGTATATAGCACATGACAAAGTGGAAAATCATCAATTACAAAAGTTAGTTAGCTGATTACATGTATTGTAATCAGTATACATAGAGAGACATATCTATGTAATAGTTAGAGACCTACAAAGTAGCCTAAAATCCGACCTCAGATCTTCTAAAATTTCTGGAGGCATGTCTTTGGAGGCACTATATAAATTTTCAGAAATCCCCTCCTAGATCCACCACTGATTCCCCTTGTAGAATAATACTGATGAAACCCAGTACAAACAGAAATTAAGTTATCAACACAAAACTTATTGCATTCCATAATATGGTCATATTGTTGTAAGTGATAGATTAAATGTAATTTCATACCCACTGAAGACAAGTTACATGGTACTGAAGGAAGGAGGGAATCCATACCAGCTTCAGATAAGATAATTCATTAAAAGCTTGATAATTTCTACAGGTAGTTCCTAATTGTTGCAATTCACAAGGTGGATGTACTATGATATCTGGTCTCTGTACAACCATCTACACATTCAGAGCCACCACAAGAGTTAGGAGAGCAGACACTCGACTCAGGCAACAATGCAGACGATTTGCAGTTATACGGAAGCCAGCCTTTACATGCATCACAACTTGGTCACACCACTTTAGCTGACCATCAATCACTCTTTTGTTGATAATGTATTTTCAAATGTTAGGTCTGCAAAGGGCTATGCATTTTTGAAAACAAATACAAAATAGTATGTAATAAGCTAATACAAATAGACTTAAATAAGAGCCTCTATTACCTGTAATTGCAATATTTAAGCAGGGCGTCCACTCAGCTTATGCTGATTGTCAGCATTAGCAACCTGCACAGCAATTGGCACCTCACGAGTTGCCTCAGCAACTGGACAACACAAACTGGACAGGGCACCATGAATACACATAACTGCAGATCTCTGGCCATCTACAGAGAAAAGTTTAATTTACATCTCAACCATCCCATCACTACTCCATGAGAAAGACCACACATAACACACAAGACTGAGGTTGGCCAATTCTCTCATGATAGAGTGATGTACAATGAACGGCACACAACACAGAACTTATTTCTGGTGTCATGTGCATATTGGAACAACACATCATCATCATTCACAGAAGGAAGGGTATATTCTTATAAATTACAAACAGCAAAGGCCAGTGAGGAATTGTCTTGAGTACTCTCCTCCCTCATTAAATTTCATGATGAAAACTGTCAACTAATCCTCTACACTGAGGAGCTAGGCGATGGACTATACTCCTATATTAAAACATACTTTGCTGAGTACACTGAGAAATATAGTCCTGGAGGAGGAGAAATCGGTGGAAACTTTATCATTTGCAGATCCAGCAGCCCCTGCAGCAGTCCTGAGATCTGTAGACGTCGTCATAGATACACGAATAAGTGATTGTGGGTTGGAGTTGTGACTCTAGATTGTTCGATCGCGACGAACTGGCGAAGTGATAAATGCCTCCAACTGGTTGAAGTATTAAGAGGTATGGTATATATTACCAATGATTAGCACATTATATGGTATCATCATGAGTACAGGTCTGCGAGCTTCAACACGAAGTTAGGGCTGGAGACAGGACAACACACTCTGAGAACATGGCGTCCGGCTTGTATCAACCTGCGTCTTCACGTTTGACTCGAGTAAGAATGAGTATTCATTTGTAACTAAGTGGTCGCTCTATGGCTTCCTCGTTTCCAGTTTACCATGTTCACTGTGATGTCAAGTGTTTATTGTTTTTTCAGCAATTAGCTAAAGCCTTTTAAAAATAATTTTAAGAAGCATGAAGAGTGAAGGTCACAAGAGTGAAGTGTGCTTGTATTTGGTATTTAGCAGTGGGCTGAAGGTTCCCTGAAGATATGTAGCTTGTGTGACTATATCATGTGTAAAAACAAAATTACGTCAGTCCAGTAGTCCAATCCAGTGATTAGTAAAACAACTACACATGTGCAGTGATTAACCAATTTGTGTAAATTTGTAAAAGCAACAAAACTTGTTATTCAACAGATCTTTATCATATACATATTATGGCTAATAGAGCGTTTACATCTCATTGGTACTATAAAATGATTGGTGGCAGTACCAGGTTGGAGATGGCGTCAGCTGGTATTCAGCCAGAAACTTGGCAAGTGAGTGAATAATTTAGATGTCATTGACAGAATGAGATGTTTAGAGTATCAGGCATAGGAGACAAGCCCGTAAATGAGATACTAATGTAGCATGAGGAGAAGCCGAGTGCTGTATTCGGCTCGAGACCACCAGAGTGTTATTTTATGTTGCACAAGTGTGGTGGTGCTTAACTAGTTTAAAGTGCTTTCTGGTCACCTTTGTTTGGAGCATCAGTTTTCAACCATCAGACAATCAGTATGTGTCTTTAAAGTACTTTGCATTTGTGAGATCAAAGTGAAAGTAGTGCTCTATTTTCTGTAATGCATTCAAGTGTGCTATATTTTCCACAATAAAGTATAGTTATGGAAAACAAAGAACAGTTATGCATTGATTGGAAAATAAATACGAAAAACAAGATCACGTGCGTAGCATTTCTAATCGCCAAAAGTAGCTAAAAAGACACTGTTTGCTTGTATTACTACCACAACTGCACTACATAGACATTTACCAATTGTCTAATGGCTGAAAACTGATGCGGTTCGAATTTACGAAACAAACACTCAAAGTAAGACGACAAGACAGCACTCTAAACCAGTTAAAGCACTGCTATGCTTGTATGACATGGAAATAAAAGCACTCAGGTATGGTCTCAAGCCTAATATATCACTCGGCTTCGCCTCATGTTATATTGGTCTCTCACCCATGCCCTTGTGCATTTATTTCCATATTGTATGCACGGCAGTGCTTTAACTAGTATATATAGTACAAGTTTAGTTATAAAATAAACAGATAGCATTGTTTTGGCTATTAAAATGTTACACACATGATCAGCAGTGCTGTATTTTCCTTTTAGTGTTGTATGGAAATAGTATCACTCTTATTCCTTTGATGTTCGCCCATGCATGTGCTTTAAGTATATATACAAATTAGGTTGGGTTATGAGCTACGTATTCAGGGCTAAAATGAGAGGACTTTATAACACAGGGGTTTTATCGAACTGTACAGCTATCTTAAGTTTAGCCAAAGCTGCTTGTATGTGACTATACCCTGGAATTGGAAAAAAACACCTAGCAAGACTTTGAAAGTGATATCCAGTAGACAATAATAAGTAGTTTGCTTTTGATGGCTGTGTTTTCTAAGTTCAGAAGCAAGTCCAGCATAGAAGAGGCCATGAGCTTCATAGAGGTCTGGTTAACCTGGAATGGCTGGATATGTGTCTGTGGTATTGGATAAATGCCCATATTGTAATTGTGTTAACTAGTTTTGAACCCCTGAATAGCTACAATTTGACCAAACTGATCTCTACACATTTCCTTTTCCTATGAAATTGTTCTGCTGGGATACAGTACGGATCTCTTATACCTAATATAATTTTTATTGTCACATCTAAATTACTCGCATATTTTCCAACCTTCTGGCTGAATTCAGCTGGTACCATGATTACCTGGTACAAGGACATGGCAATTGAATATGTTTCTAAGGAGATGCAAATGTTCTTTGCTATATGTACCTTTGACTACAAGACCACCACAGTATTGGCTATTTCTTGTGTTAGAGTTAATGGCAAGTGTTAAATGTTTCATAGGCTGACAGATGGTTTAATATGGTAGATGAAATAACATATTTGATCATCACAACAGACTAGTTCAATTTGTAGTGACACTTACCTACTGGGTGAACAGTTACACATGTTCAACATCTCCAAAACTATCTAATTATTCAAGAAAGTACAGTTTACTCTATACCTTGGTGACATCACGAGTGCACAAAAGTTTAAACCAGAATGT